>NW_019091237.1:600000-927013 GCF_002217175.1 Folsomia candida
GAATTTCAACTTTTTTGAAAAGTCAAGTTTCAAATTTCAAATGTATTCAGATAATCTCAAATTTTCAAAAAAGCGTTCTAACGGAAAGGGAGGAGACGCTATGAAAAGGATTGTGAAATCAATCCGTCTCTTTTTACATAACATTTCGCAATCACGAATACATTTCCTGCCCTTTGTCGCGTCCTCCTCGCTCACCTTTGACTCATCCCTATCACAGATCATCATGCAATCCGACCTGCTCTTCTCTCTATTCCTCAGTGGCCGCGGAAGCCGTGGGGACATCGGGGGACATTAGCACTGCTGTATAGTTAAGAGTTTATATAATACGATCGGGACATCGAACAACCTTGGGGACATTGTCCCTTTTCCGCCCCCGCCACTTCCGCGGTCACTGAATGATCGGTATCACAGACTCCTCATGCAATCCGACCTGTTCTCTATATCCTTCAGTGGCCGCGGAAGCCGTGGGGACATTAACATTGCACTATAGGGGAGGGCAAGTTTTATACGTATAACTTGGACAGACGATGCGAACATGTAACAACCGTGGGGACATTGTCCCCACCCTTCCGCGGCCACTGAATCCCTCTTGCCCAATTCGTAAACAAGGATCGAATTCTCTCCTGGTACGTACGAGGAAAGACAAAGATCAATTCGTTCGTTTGGACGGAACGAGGCTGAGAATATTTAAATGTCAAAAAGCTTTCGTCCGTTTCACCTTCTCGGAAACGCTGGATACTGAATAAATAAATAGGAATACACTCAGCGGAAACATGAGACTCCAATTTGCATATGCATCATTAATTGACAAGGGCGAGCAAAATATTGGTACGAAAGAAATACCGTATTTGGAGGCCAAGGTTTGCATTTCCAGGGCTGGAAAACAAACAAAAAGACGAAAATCTACATCAAAACTACAAAAAATCGAACGAAAATACAAGTTTTCTGAAGAGATTGACTTTTTAATTATGAAAAAATGAATTGATTTCACAATTTTGACCCCGATAAAAAGTTAATTTCTATAAAAGAAACCTATATTTTTATAAAATTACGGTACTCCGCATGCAGATTTTCGTCTTTTTGTGGCTGCTGCACCAGCCCTGGAAATCCAAAATCTGAGCAGAAATAGCTCAAAATACTGTATTTTTTAACGAATTTTGTATAAAATTAGCATACTTATTAATCAGGGGACAACAAGACGTAAATAATTACAGCGAATTAAACCCATTAATTTTTCCATCCCGACAAAAAAATACATAGCAAAACTCGTCTCATGTTTTATTCATTTCTCTCTTTTTTTCAGAAATCTCTCCACGACTCCTCCGAGGTCATCTGGACGACCTTGGACCACTTCTTCTGTGAGAAACATATAGAATCCTCACCTCTTAACCCTTGACCTTCCCCCCTGCCTGACCCCACCATGACCTCCAAGGGGAACAGTAACACACTAAATAACAACAAGGTTTGACTCATAGAGATACATAGTAGATAACACAAGCTCATCCATCCGCACTTTTAGTAACTTTTGGTAATAAAATGTCACAGCCAGCAAATCAAGTTTAAATCATTCATATTCCCTGAATTATTATTATGCTACCAGTCAATTTTCGGAAATATTCCGTTGCGTACATAAAAATCACATTTGTATAACGATTTCTTATCATTATTTGACTACCGTGTTATTTTTCGAAATATTACAAACTATAGACACTTATTCCTCTCTTACCTACACCAATCACACACGAAATAGATTTTCGTTGCGTTTACAAATGTGTTCCTTTATACCCAGAATTTTAAGTAAATATAGAAAGGATGGTATCTACCATGGTTATCGTTCTGGGCTGATTTTTCTCCCTTTCCCATTTATCCCCCAGGAAAATTATGGGGTCTTTTTTGGGTGGCACAGAATAAACAATTTATGAAGAGTTTCTAAGCAAAATATGTTGGTTGTGATGCAAGTATCATGTCGAATGCAGGAGGTTTACAGAATAATTTTAAACCGATGACGGATGATGCAATATATGATCAATTTGGTCCCACTGACCTACCCCAACTTGTTTTTCGATTTCCAGATAATTCTTTTCTCGTTCTATAAATACATAGCATACATAACTTATTTCGTTAGTCTCATTCATGTTTTATTTTTCAATTTTGGAAATTACAAAGGTTACACAGGTTACAAAGGTTGCACGGGTTACAGAAGTTAATAAGTTTACACAAGTTACAAAGGTTATACAGGTTACAAAGGTTATACAAGTTACAAAGATTATATAAGTTATACAGGTTACAGAAGTTACAAAGTTTACACAAGTTACAAAGGTTACAAAAGTTACAAAGATTACACTGGGGAGGTTTATTGTGGTAAAATCACAAGCATTTTACACAAGAACGTGCATGAAACAATACAAAATAAATATACAGAGGACAGGCTTACAAGCCGAAAAAAACTATAAACTGTAGAATAATCAACTCAAAAATATGCCGACTCTTCAACTAATCCTCATCAGAAAATTCCTCATCATCAGAAGACTCCGCGGCGTTAACATCGGCACCTTCCAGCAATTCGACGACATCTGCGACCAAAGATACTCCATGAGATGGTCCAGGTTGAGAGGAAGATGGAACTTCTTGATTGGGAGTTGCATCCAAGTAACCTTCGGAATCCAACTTCCGACGACTTCTGATTGGAAGGAATCTATCGTAGGATAAGTACCGGAGAACCTGGGAAAAGCATTTAAATATTTTAAGAGGGAAAACTCGTTTGTATCAAAAGTTCAGAGAAGATTTTATTACCGCCGCAACATGACCGCAGCAACCTAAAGTTCGGGATCCACTCTTGCAAAGGCAGTACCATCCTCGAATCGACTCAAACCCATGTCCCCAAGGAGTGAAAAAAATCCAAACTGTGTGTGTTGGACGTCTGGAGAATCGTGACCGCAGTTTTATCCGGAGGAGATCGTCCATGTCTTTATGAAGCTGGAAGTCGTACCCACCACCAGAGGGGGCATGCTGCCAATTGTACTGTATTCCGATATTCAACTGGTAGGGACCAAGAGTTATTAATTTTAATTCATCCAATGACAATTCTGGAAACTCCAACACGTCATCTTCATCGGCGGTATTCCATGCAGCATTTCCTCTTTGAAGATTGTTTTGTTCTACCAAAGCTTGTACGAGATTTGGGGATTCAAGTCGGCTGGCAACATATTCAATCAAATCCTCATGCCACGGAGATTGAGTGAAGATTGGGGGAGAGAAAGCATTGAGTATTGCAACAGTTACTTTCAAAAGTCCAGGAAGCTTGGGGAAGTAGCTGGCGTAGATAATATCTTCAAAAAACTTGAATTTGTTCTTGAGTCTTCCGTTGACACTTTCCACCACCCACCTCAACATAGTAACCAGTCGGGATTTGTTGGCCTCGGTGGTTGTGAATTGGACTTGGTTTTTCTTCAACAATTCTGGCATAAAACATGCAAGTCCCTGACTTTCAGCCGACTCAATGGCATCTCGAAATCCACGGTCAAGTATAAGGACGTCATCTTCTTCAAGCAATGACATTATGGAGTCCTGTTCTTCCATCATTGTTGTTGCCGTTATCTCCATAGAAGAGGCCAGTTGGTTCTATTATATACCCATCCGGACAAACTGACATCATTGGCTTGAAGAGGTTGCGTTTCTTGTGATTGGAGAAGGAACGACGTTGGAGATGAAAACTTGAGGACTTCTCCACGAAGAGGTAGGTTCCGTCAAGAATCAAAATGAGAGATTCAGGAGGGACGCCAAGGATAGATGTAAAAAAGGGTCTCATGTGCTGGTCGAACAGTTCTTGACGAGTTTTGTGGCCGTATCCAGTGTAGAGAGGGGCAAAACTTGCAAGGAGTGACTTCAGGACAGAAGAGATGGTTTCAGAAATTGTTGATTGATGCAAAATTCCAAACAAGAAAGCAATGACCCGTTGGGACAGGTTCAATCTCAATTTCATGAGGAAGATGGCAAGGGAATTTCTCACACTTCGATTTGCACTATTCCGTACAGAGCCTTGGCAATGGGCAAGTAGTACGTCAAAGTTGTCCATCGAAACCCCGAGAAGCATCTCATAATCAGAGTTGGTAAGGCGAGAATCCTTGGAGAAGTCCATGGGAAGTTTTTTCTCTGTGATAATTCCTCTCAAGGTCACCATCCACTTCGAGACTTGTTCCCCAGTTAGCGAAGAAGAATCTCTTGCAATGACAAGTGAGGTGAGCACATCTTCTTTCAACATTTCTCCATGTGTTCACGGCAGCAGCGGTTGTTTTCTGGAATGAGGATCCCGCGACGAATGAAAACCTCGATGATGGCACGTTTCTTGATTCTGGTTCTGACTGGGGACTTGCAAACAAAACAGTGTGATTGAGTGGAAATGACGGAAGGAATTGGGACATCAACGACTGGAATTCTGGGTACACCAACGGGAACGGGAACAACTTGATGGGGTGGGGGAATGTTGTGTTGAATACGTGGCGATGTTGGTACATTCTGGTCCGTGTTTGGAGGTAGTGGCAACACATCAGTATCCAGCTCCATAGACGCAACAGGATCTTCACACGGGGTAGGTTTTGAAAAACTACGTGGCCTAGATTTTGCAACTTGATCCAGACGAAGCTGAAGGTTTACCGCACCTCGTTTAGAATTCACATGCAGAAATGCGAAGCATCCACCGCAGACAAGGTCGTCAGGCCGAACAATTTTTCCGATGTCCAGCATTGCCCCTCGTAGTATTCCCCACAGCGAATCCTCATTAGCAGAGCGCATGCTTTTCCTGACGCCAGACTTGGAATCGCACACACAGCACGTGAACTTGACCATTTTTGACACCTGTGGAAACTTTTAATGAAAATGCACAATATTTAATATTATTTTTGGTTTATTTTAGATGGATTTATTGTTTGCACAGTTCTATTATTCATAACATTTCATAATTCATAATATTTCATGATTATAATTGATACCATTTTATCATTTAATTAATTATTAGTTGGGTTAAAATAATATGTAATGATGTAGTTGTACCTCAAATAAATCACCACCACCACTACCACCGATTTCTCTGCAAGATCAAACAGAGAAATGTAATTGAAGATTACACAACACCAATCTCAATGTTGCCAGTCCTCCCCACCTACTTCCTCAATAATGCCAGTGCAACAGAAAGGGTGAAACTGGCTAATTTCAACTGTTGCACTGGGTTTACTCCCGTCAATTTAGGGCGCCCTGAATTGACGTTCTTCAACCAGAAGTAGGATTTCGTAGAATGCATAAGTTGCATTATTTTTGTATAAACTTACTGAATCAGGAAGGAATAGCGAGGCTGAGGTGTCCAGAGGAGGAGGAGATGAAGAAATCCAGAGAAAGTTGACAAAAATCTTGAGAAAGCAGAAGAAATCCGGGAGCGATTCATCCAAGAGAATGATGAAAAGATGTGCAGTCTTTCCGGTATTTATGCCATTTTCGTTGTTGATTTGGCGAAAAACGCCAAGAAAAAGTTGGCAACCCCTGCCTTAGCAACCCGTAATTCAGTGAAAAAATTAACATTTTCTCATTTTCCCCACTGAATCTCATTTTGTAATTTCAGCATCACTAAAACTTTTTATCTGGGAATGTAACATTCCCAGAAATCATGCATGTATTGCACAATGACCTGAATGATCATTGTGCAAAGTTTAAAGAAAATCGCTCGTGGTCTTGATACTTTTATTGGCGTTGCAACATGCATCCCATGAAAAGCATACGGAGAACCCACTCTACCAAAACCCAAACTGCAAAAGTTCCAGGAATGTAACATTCCTGAAACTTATGCAAACTCAAGCTAAAGACTTGCTTTATATCATACAAAAAAATCAGTGAAATTGATCGTGGTCTTCATTGTTTTTTCTGCCACCCAAAAAAGTACATCTTTTCAATTTGGTCCTTTATCAAGTTTCAAAAACCCAGGGAACTTAAAATTTCCAAAAATACCTTCTTATCCAAAGGAATTTATAGTAGTGGGACACAAGTCTGTGTAAGTAGTAATATTTCGAAAAATAGCGTGGTATTCAATTCAAGTGATTAAAAATCGGGACACAAATATGTCTAATTTATCAAATTTTAAAATCTCGGGGAGCCTAAAATTTCAAAAAATACCTTCGTACGCATGGGAATTTACAAGGACATAAATCTATGTAACTTGTAATATTTCGAAACATACGGCTCTAGTGACCTGACAAAAATTCGTTACACAAATGTGTCTAATTTCCTACCCAACAGAGTTTTACCAATTACTCGGTGACAATTTTATTACCAAAAAAATTAACATATCGCAACAAACATCCCTAATAAAATAAAATATAGAAAACCACACTAAACTAATTAGCTCATCTTCTCGTACGTAACGCCTAACGACCTTATTACAGACTCACCTTCAGCAGGATGGCGCCAATGCGAACAACACAGCCACCTCCACCACCTCCACCCCTCACACCACCACCCACCCATCTGACCCCTCTTTTTTCATAGGTCGCGACAGACCCAAGAAGCCCACCCATCTCCCCTTAGGTATCACCCTCCGCGACATTCAGAACGGAAACGTCCCCCCAAACCTATCTCGCAACAATATGACGCCCCTCGTCCTCAAAACCACCCCCATTTCGGATGACTTCAACATCTCCGGGGTCACGCTAGGCGTCGGAATCAATGGAAAGGTTGGTTTTCTTTTTTCAGGGAATTAAAATTTCCGAGGAAAATTTTTAGAAAATTGTTCAACTTTTTTTTGAGAGAGACACGCCCAAAATTCTTCATCATATTTTTTGCATAAACTCTTACACAGACTAAAATTAAATGTGTGTAGGAATTTATGTCCAAAATTTTGTATAAATTTCCTCTCAATTTTCTTTATTAATAAAACGCTTGAATTTATTCCAATTTATCATTTTCAGAAATTGTAATATTCAATTACAGCTCAGATTTAAAATTGTGTACTAAATTGTAAAAATTGATAAATTTTCCAAATTTTTATACATTTTTGGCATTACGAAAACCGTGTTTTTTAAATCTGCAAACTAATGAGTTTGTTGCAAAAAAACTTCTGTGCCATTGCGAAAACCGTATTTTTTATTTTGCTTCTCTGACTTATTTTGAAACAAGTTTCAAAATTTGAAGTGTCAAAAATTTCCTGAATTTTCCTAACCAATTTTTTCCTCTAAAATCTGGTCTTAATTTCTTTCTCAGGTGGTGGAATGTACCCGGAAAGAGGCCATGCTACCCGGTCCGGGTCAATCCGTCGGTGCCGGCGGGAGCAAGTACGCGCTGAAGGTGCTCCGCGACAATGCGAAGGCTCGCAGGGAAGTGGAGCTCCATTGGCGAGCCTCCACCTGCAAACACATCGTCTCCGTCAAAGACGTTTATCAAAACAACTACAAAGGCACGCCCTGTCTCCTCGTCGTTATGGAGTGGTAAGATAAGACAAAAAGTGACCTTTATACTGACCTTGGGGGTGACCTTTAAAAATAAAATGAAATTCAACTTTCTCCTCAGCATGGAAGGTGGCGAACTCTTTGAGCGGATTCAAGACCGGACGGAGGGTGCCTTCACGGAAAGAGGTATGTAAATTCGAAGTACTAACCTGCGCCACATAGTTAAACTTTGGCGTCAGTGTTTCGGGTGCAAGAAATAACTGCATGAAAGTGGTTTCTTGCAGGTAAATATTTTGCCCTGTGAGAAATCCACGGCGCAAGAAACTACGCCCCGCCGCTGTAAATACTTTTTACGGCGCTTGGCTTGATGGCGCATATTTCTCCCACTTTCTCCCAGTTTCTTGCACCTTGTATTTCTTGCATTGCTTGTTTTGCACTGCAAGAAATGTAGTAAACACGACTGATTCCAACTAAAATTTCCCTCATAACTTGCGCCACATAATTAAACTATTTGGCGAAAATTGTAACGTATGCGCACTTCTAATTTCTTCTTCTTCTTCTTCTCCCCTATTTCAGAGGCTGCCAGCATAATTCGCCAGATTTGCATCGCCATAAAGCACATACACGACATGAACATAACGCATCGGGATTTAAAGCCGGAAAATCTCCTCTACACGAGAAAAGGTTCGTCTCAATTCAAAATCAGTAACATATTTATGTAAATACTCATAAATGTGAAACTTGGAATATTTTTTAGATGCGACCGGGATCCTGAAACTTACCGATTTCGGTTTCGCTAAGGAAACATTTTCACAACAAGCGTTACAAACGCCGTGCTACACGCCGTACTATGTCGGTAAGTCAGAGAGTCTCAATTTGCCTCATCATTTATTATACGTACCATCAGTTCCTCTCCACTCCGTCTCACCTTGCCTCACCATTTCCCTTGTCGCTGACTCCATCAAGTTCAGAGTCTCAACTTGCCTCATCGTTTATTATTAGCTATCATTTTTAGCCCAGTGTTCATAATTTCTCCACCGTCTCATCTTGCCTCACCTTCTCCCTTGCTTTGAGTTGAGGATGGAGTGCAGTGTGATGAAGAATCGGCAAAGTTGACTCCATCTCCGCACTGCACTCAGTCTCAACTTGCCTCCCACTATTTATTACCTGAGCAGAGCTCTCTCTTTTCACCCACTTTTTCCCATTCCCATAAAATGAACGAGTAACAACCAAACGTACATCGAAACGTACTTTCTCTCACCCATAAAAGAAGCCAAAGAGCTCAAACCCCACCATTTTTCTTTCCACTTGCACAATGCCATTCAACGTATGTATTTTAACCATAAATGTCCTCAATAATGACATAAATATAAATGTCCTCAATACTTAAATATGTCCAGATTGGCCTTGTGTACATACATTTAACTGGGGAATGCCCCGCGGAAGCGTAGAAACAGAGAGAGACAATGTCCCCGCGGTTGTTTATTCGATGTCCCCATATTAAACAAACCCCTTCCTCACCTATCCTACAATGACAATATCCCCACATGTCCCCACGGCTTCCGCGGTAACTGCATATAACCCCGACACGAACTCTGCTTCTCAAAATTGTCAACTTTCCTTCTCCCGTATTTACTTTCACCTTTGATTCACAATTACACAACTTTTCCCATCCACTCTCTTCTCCTTTCCCCTCCGGAGGGAATTCTGCCAGCCAGAGCGGAACGACGTCCATCCATCCACCCACTCACTCCTTAACCAACCAACCCTATTAAAAACTTTTCACTTTCTGTAGCCCCTGAAGTCCTCGGACCGGAGAAGTACGACAAGTCTTGCGACATTTGGTCGCTGGGCGTCATAATGTACATCCTCCTCTGCGGCTTCCCCCCATTCTACTCCAATCACGGGCTCGCCATCTCACCCGGGATGAAGACCAGGATCCGGTCCGGGCAGTACGACTTTCCCGCACCGGAATGGGCGGACGTTTCGCACGACGCCAAGGACCTCATTCGAGGCATGCTCACCACCGACCCGGCCAAACGGTTGACCATCGACCAGGTCTTTTTCAATCCGTGGGTCGCTGTAAGTCGCATTTTTTGACACAAAATCCGTACTTTTTAAAAATCGTCCTACATATTTTATGTAAATTTTTTCCTTCAAATCTTTGACGCAATTCATGCAGTCATTTGTAACTTTGTAAACTCCGCGTGGGTTTTGTTTTGCACCATAATTTTACAAACTTTTACTAAATCAAGCGACGCCCTTGATCTTGATTGTTTGTAAATAAGCAAATTTTTTGTGTAATTTCAAATTTGTTATGTGTCTAAAATTTTGAAAATTAGTAAAGTTTACTGGATTATAAACATTTGAATTAAATAATAAGACAATTCATGCAGGTCTTGGTAACCTTGTATGTAAAATCCGTAAATTCCCTAAAATTTTATAAACTTTTACGAAGGAACTTTAGCCTCAAAATTTTTGTAAACTTGCAAATCCGATCAACTGCTTTATTTTGTACAGGTTTATAAACTTATGGTAACAAATTTACAGGGTTTACTAAGCATTGCGTGAATTCCCTCATTGATTTTTATCGTCTATGTCCTTCCACCTTGCCAATATTTTTGATAAAAATTGCCCAAATAATTTCAAAATCATCGTAAAAAAACCCCTTAAAATCAAAATAAATAAATCTCTCCTCCCCTTTTTCAGAAACACACCGAAGTCCCGGCCACCCCTCTGCACACGGGGCGCGTCTTAAAAGAGGAGGAGCAAGCCTGGCCGGAAGTACAAGACGAGATGATGCGCTCACTTGCCACCATGCGCGTCGACTACGACATCCTCCCCATCAAAACTCTCGACAACACCAACAACCCTCTGCTCAACAAGAGGAGAAAAAAACGAGAATGAACCCCACCCCCCTACCCCCACCCATTTTTAAATCTCCCGCCCCCTTTCCCCCCCCCCCTACTTAATCCCCCTCGTAAAAATATCTTCTTGTTGTGATGTTGTTACTTATGTATAAATACTTTAATTATTTTGAAAAAAATAACCAAAAATAAATAAACACGCGATAATTATTTCACCATACCTGTTCACTTTCATTCATTTGAGCAATTATGATAGTTAATGAAAATGAATTTCCTGTGATTTGAATGAAAATGATTGAAAGATTCCGTCATTTCAGATGAATGAGTGTGAATGAAGGCTTTCTCACTCCTTTCATTTTTCATCCTATGCTTAATACATGGAGCGAATTAAGAAATGAAGTCCGATGGAGTGAAATGAAATGAATTTGAATGAAAATGACTGAAAATCTTCACTCAGAAATCGGGATGACTGACTTTTGAATGAAAATTAGATTTTTGAACAGGTATCTATTTCACATCATGTTTTAATCATCATCATCATCATTATTATTTCCATTATTATTATTGTCAGGATGGACAGCTATTTAATAAATACAGCGTTTTTTCGTCCATCTTTCTCCGTACAAAAAAGAAAATCTAAAGAACTACATGAACGAGAAGCTTGCTCTGTACAAGCTTAATTTACAAGCTTATTTTTCTATATCACAGCCGGGTAAAAAAATCTGGGTATTTGTGTATGCGGGCAGGGGACGAGGGCGCGGCCCCGAGGGGTGTGCTAAGCTCGAGGCGGTATGTGCTACGCGTTCAGCCCATTCAGCAAGGGTTGCGACTCCTCCCCGTCCGAGGTCGATCTGTGTCCATTAAAAGAAAATACGATTAGTCAATTATCCCACCAATTATCGGCAAAGGTGGGGAAGAAACTTTGTCAAAATGTACAGTATTTTCAGCTTCTCTCTTCCCAAGGTTTGGATTTACGGGGCTGTAACACCCATAAAAAGACGAAAATCTACATGGAGAAGGCAGCAGTCGTACGAAAATATGGGTTTTACGAAGAAATTACCTTATTATCACTGTCAAAATACATTGATTTCACAATTTTTTAAAAATATAGTATTTTGAAAGTGATAACAAGTTAATTTCTTCTCAAAACCAGTATTTCCGTACGACTCCTGCCTTCTCTTAAGTAAATTCTACTCTTTTTCTATGTATAATACCCCCCAAATGTATGTCACCCACCTCTCCAACTCCGCTCCATCTCCGATCCCACTGCTATTAGTATTATTATTAGTATGACAGCCACAAATCCTCTCCACAATCGTGTCTAGAATCCCTCCCGCCGTCAACTCCGTGGTGGACGATTGTCTCGACAAGACTCGATGGGATTGTTGGAGGATCGAGTGTGAATGGTGCGACGATCCGCAGCATCCTCCTCCCCCTCCGCCCCCGCCCATGCTGTGCTGTAAGCCGCCTCCTCCTCCCATGTGGTGGCAGCACGTGGTATTAATCGAATACGGCGGGGAGGGGGGTCCTACTCCGCCCATGAGGTCGTCATCATCCCCTCCGCCGACCGTCCCCCGGGTCATCATCATCCTTCTGATGAGCATCTCGTTCTCGCTCTCGGGCCCCGTGATAAAGTCGTGGAGCGCGGTGCGGGGGAAGCCCTCCTGGTAGTAGAGCTTGATCGTTTCGTAGGCGTCCATGATGAGGGCGATGAAGAGGGAGAGGACCACGTAGATGAAGAGCGAGATGAACGTGTACAAATACAAGCGGCAAAACCACCAGAGCAGGGAGGACTTGGACGACATCCCGGCGAATGTGGCGAACATGTCGTCTCCGTTGATTAGGGCGAATAGACATTCGGATGTGGTCGATAGTGTGGCGAACTGGGGGGGAGGAAAAATAGTTAAATGTTACAAAATATGTCAAATAATACATAAATATGTCATCCGTCATCATTTAACGTAGGACTTGACGACTCATCACCAAATCGCTAAAAATCAGCATGTTTTTAATCGCTTATTCTCCGCTCTGGGAATTTATTTTAAAATTCTGGACCACAAATTTGTGGAGCAGGTCGTTCCCAATTTAAAAAAAATATACACTCCAGATTTTGACAGTTTTTGAAGGCAGAGATTTCGCGTTTTAGAAGCCTTCAGAAAAATTGGAACTCGTCGAAACTGGCTCAAAAAACTCATCGCCATTCCCTTAATTAACTCACTGACTACAAATTTGTCGTTCAGAATTGTAAAATAAATTCCCAGAGTGGAGAAGAAATGATTAAAAATGTGCTGATTTTGACCATTTTAGTGATTCGTCATTTAATACGAACCTTGATGTGATACGGTCCTAGAATCAGCCACCCGCAAAACGTGAATCCCGCATAGATTAAGATGGCACAGATCAGGAAACGCATCACGTTTGGTGCGGCCCGTTTCATCGTGAGAATGAGGACGTTGTAGGTTCGGAAAAAACCTAGATATCGCAAAACGCCGAACCAAACTAGCAAATTTCCTACACCAAGGAGCAAACTGCAAATATTCCACGCTTCTCCGGTCAGCTCCTGAAACCAAAATAAAAAACCCCAATGAAATCACATCATAATTAGTTATTTATTACTATTTAATAAATTAATCATACCTTATTTTCAATCTGCTCTTTCAACGCGGATCCGACAATGATTAAAATATCGTTCACAATTATGAGCAGATACCAGAAATTCAAAAACTCCAGGCGATCCTCCACAGTTAAATCTTGGCCAAAGTAGCGCTTAAAGAAGGAGATCGTGTCCTGTCAACGTAAAAAATTTAATCACAATTAATTACACATGGTAATAAACTAGCGGAAGCGAAGTGCAGATTATTATGACCTCTTATACCGGGACCTTTTGACTTACAAGGTCCTCTCCTAACTTTCTCTCTTCATTTAAAAATTATATGTCTATTTGTTTGTTTGTTAATCCTTTATTCACGTGTCAACAGAGATAATTCATTACAAATGTCGATATTCAAAACTTAAGAAGAAGGCTCTGAATTTGGCGACGCGTTGTCGTTCTCACGGACTAATCGGTCCAACAAAAGAATACTTACCGCTTTTAGCAGCTGCGCCCTATAGATCGCCCTACAACACAAGACCAGCGACAAGGTGCACATTCCAATCACGATGTAGTTCACCCCACTCCTCCCGATCCGCTCCAGTCTATTGTCCGCTGCAAGATCAAGCACATTAATTAATTAGTATTACTCTCATCCTTCCCGACAAAAGAAGTCCCCCCACCTTTCCGCTCACCCATATAATTCGCGTCCCCCTTGCACCTCAGTCTCGTCGGTTGAGCCTCCAACGTCACCAGAGTTTGCCCGTCGTGGTCCCGATTGTTAAATACAATCTATTACATACAAAAACCATTCATTAAAAACACTGATTTCAGTTAAATTTAGTAGAGAATGTTTGTAACCCAGCAAAAAATTGTAAAGTTTCAAAATTTTATCCAGATTATGAACTAAATCCGACAGTCTACTCCTTTACAAACATGAATTACGCCATTATTTTATATTCTTATTGAGGCAATTCACGCAGTCATTTGTAATTTGTAAAATACGTGCGTTTTGTCAAATAATTGTACAAACTTTTAAAATTAAAGAGACAATCTTGAAGTTTACACAATTTGGAAGCTTCAAAATATTCGTAAAATTGTGTAAGACTTTGTAAATTTACAGAATTTATGGTTACAAGTTATCACTGACTGCATGAGTGAATCGCTTGCTTAATTTAGATGATTTTAACCCAGCAAACCTTGTAAACGTTACTAATTTTCAAAATTTTACATCCATCCCAAATTCAAACTCGGTCAATAATTTACTCCTTTATAAACATTAAATTCATGCCCTCGCCCCCCACTCACGTCAATATCGAACTGGAAACAATCCGGACTTTTGAACGGGCCTAGATCCCGAAACCGCACGGTTTTCAGGACAAAGGTCAAATGTCCTTCTAACAATGAGTCGAATGAAATCGAGGCGTTATACTTGGCTAGAAATTCCTCCAGGGAAAACTTCTCCCCCGTCGAGATCACACTTGGTGGCAACGTGATGCAACTGTTCTCCGTCAGACCGTCGTACACGTAGGATTCGTTAAACCCGAAAATCACCCCGTTCGAGTATCTCTCTATGCAAAGCTTCATCGGCGCCACGGTATTGTTCTTGGTGGGGTAAAAGTACGGTCCTATCGCGAGCTCCTCGATGGCACTGTACTACAAAAATTAGAGAAGATACACGCTTTTATTGTTCGATAATGTGTCATGTCAGTTGCCAATTCAGAGGTGGGATAAATTCTATGTAAAAATACAGTATTTTGCGTTCCGTTTTCCCCAGGGGTTGGATTTCCGGGGGTGTTACACCCACAAAAAGACGAAAATCTACGTGGAGAAGGCAGCAGTCGTACGAAAATACTGGTTTTCTGAAGAAATTAACTTTCTAACGTGATCAAAATACATTGTTTTCACGATTAAAAAAATGCAGTATTTTGACAGCGATGGGAAGTTAATTTCTTCACTAAACTCTTCATTTTCGTATGACTGCTGCCTTCTCGACGCAGATTCTCGTCTTTTTGTGGGTGTAACCCCTGGAAATCCAAACCCTGGGAAGAACTGACCTCAAAATACTGTATTTTCAAAACATCTTATTCATATCATCCAATTTATAATTTTGCTCTCACCGCATGGACGGCGTGGTCAAAGTATGAGTAAAAATCAGCCTTCGTGTACACCGCGAGCGGTCCGGTGGTCGGGGGGTACGACGTAATTTCACGACTAGTGTCCCAATCCTTGATAAAAAGATGGGAAAATGTGATCTTATTGTCCCACGTGTAGTTTACACTGGCGTAGCGATAACTCGCAAAAAGGCACAACTGCAAATAAACAAAAGCTGAACCCAAATTCAAAATTTTCCCTTCAAAATTAAAATTTTCAAAAATTCCTTTACCTGAAACGTCACAAAGAATATTTTTATTAGTTGGATCGTCAATTTGTAAGGAAACTGACGTCTCGTCTCCCACTTTTCGAGAGGGTTCATAAAAAAGTAGCGCAGTTGGCGACGCATCTTATCCAAAAGGGGGGATTCCGTGGAGGAGATATTCGTCGTCGTCGCCGTCATCCCCTCGACCCCACCAACGCCCACGCCACTCCGCCCACTCATGCTCACACTCATCAAACCAGCCCCACCATTATTGTTCACACTGCCATAACGTGTCATCGTCATTATGTTTCACACCGTATTTAATTCTTTTTGCAAGATAATTAGATTATCTTTAGAGTCAAACAATTAATTAATTAATTAATTAAACTAACGCACACATCCCCACGTCCCCCGTAGGCTGATAAGCTGTCCCGTCCTCTCCTCCAAAAGTAATTAACTTTGTCACAATTTCAAAATTTCAATTGTTTATTTTATTTTTCCAATCCAGAATACAAACTAAACCATTTCTTCTTCCTCATACTCACCAATCCTTTTCCCAATTCGTTCTCCCAAAAGACAGATAAATTTATGCTAAATAATTAATATTATTTATTTAATTTTTTTAAATGATCACTTAAATTAAAGATGATGAATGAGAATGGGAGGACAAAGAAGTGTACAGAATTCGTATTTATTATTGTGTGTGTGTCCTACAGAAGAACCAGATGATGCAGATTTCCACCACCACGGCCACCACCACCACGATCACCACCAAATAGTCTGCACTGCTTGGATCGATACCAGTTCGGGATTAGTCAGATATCAGCTAAAAACACATTTTACTTTACTTATTTACGATTAATGTATATATCCAGTGGCCGCGGAAGCGAAGCGTGGGGACAGGGGACAATATGTCCCCAGAGGGTTGATCGATGTCCCCATTTTAGATATATAAATTCCTCTTTCCCCCATCCTAATGTCCCCACACAGCCAATGTCCCCACGGTTATTCGATGACCCCCATCTTATATAAACCCCCTCCCCCATCCTATACAATTTTAATGTCCCCACAGCTTCCGCAGCTACTGAATACATCCAACTAATTTTATCCCATGAATGAATGACAAATGACATCATCCTTCAGCAGCCAGACGGCACGCCAGATAATTTTTTTGGTAAAATTTGTGACATTGATAGGAGCACAAAATTATTAATGTACGTATGTATCTATGTACGTAATACTTAACGGTTACTTAAATATATCAATATATGACATGTACATACGTATGTAAGAAGAATCATGCATTATCTCCACCACCGCTCCGTGAAGAACAACAAAATTTCCCATGATAAGCCGCATATTCTTCTTATGTAATCTAGAAGACTTTGTATTCGTCTTATCGACATTCGTCCGCATTTTTAACTGCACAATTATTCTATCCTCTAATAAGTTTCAGTTCCTTTCCTTCCGCTACTTACTTAACCATCCATTTTAAATTCCAATCTCATCATCATCTTCTAATGCCAAGAATTTCCTCCCCTTGTTATACATGAATTCAGTAAGTATTTAGCACCGGAATTTTTCATGAACTTTATAAACAACTAGAGAAACGAAATATGAGAACTGAATGTCCAACTAATAACCAGCATGCAGCAGTCATAAGTAGTTAAATTTAATAACCAACCCACATTACTATTAGATTTTACTACAATTTATATCTATCCCTTAATAAATAACTAGTAGTCTCATTCCTTCCGCTATTTAACAATCCATTCTAAATTTGTCATCGTCCAAGAATTTCCACCCCTCGTTCTTCTTTGTTATGAATTCAGTAGTTGTAAGTACATACCAGAATTTTTCATGAACTTGATAAACAACTGGAAATGAACTGAATCCAAGCCCAACTAACCAGCTTTAAGTGCATCGTAGTTAAATAACCAACCAACCCACGCTACTTTAGTACGATTAGTCATCCTCACAATTCCATGTACGTACAATTCTAATCTATTGTTTATAAATATATCATTTTACAACAACAACAACCCATTTAAAGTACAAACACGCTGTAAATTTCCTTCATATCCGAGAACACATTCTCCAATTTCATTCCATGCAAAACACAAATGCCTAATGCAAGCTGGAACATTTCAATTAAAATTAGAAAAAAAACACGTCAAAATATGTTCATTAAAAAAAAACATGAGTTTTGCTAATGTAAAAAGATAAACGGTTATTAGAATTTACTACTTTATTGACATTATTTTTTCAATTTGTTTACCAAATCTCGTAACATTTTAGAACTTTACCAACTTAAAAAGATTCATTGGGACTACGATATAAGTAAATCGTGTTAAAACTACACTATAAAAATGCTCACTACAATTCATTTTTGAATAACGACACGACTAATGAAAATTATGGCCTAATTTACTATAACAAATTGTTAATGATAGGTAGTAAACTAAACTAAACCCTCCATGAAAAAACACACGTGTAAACGGATCAAGAACTATAAAAAGGTGAAAAGTATTTCCGCTCCCAACTTGAGATTTGCATAATTATGAAGAACCACCTGAAATTAACCAAATTAATGATAATTAGTTATTAAATAGGACTCGAATCAGCAAAATCAACACATTTTTAATGATTTCTCGCCTCTGGAAATTTATTTTAAAATTCTGGACAACAAATTTGTAGAGCAGGTCGTTCCTAATTTTCAAAAAATATACACTCCAGATTTTGACACTCTTTGAAGGAAGAGATCTCAAGTTTAAGAACCCTTCAGAAAAATTGGAACTCATCGAAACTGGTTTAGAAACTCACCGCTATTCTATTAAGCAACTTATTGAATACAAATTTGTCGTCCAGAAATTTAAAATAAATTCACAGAGCCGAGAAATCATTAAAAATATGCTGATTTTTGCAATTTATCATCCAGTCCTACATTAACCTGATCTCATTTTAAATAAATAAACTCACCACCAAATTATCCAATTATTAAAAACTCCCCAAAAAAGCCAATCTTCCATTCCATTTTACGGATTCCACCAGCGCGTTGAAAACTGCGGGACAGCCTTCCAAATCCTTTTCCTCCACAGGAGTGTCGACCTGGGGCGTTGCCTGCGAGGAATATCTTTATGCAAGCTGAACATCTGGGGGCTTCCGTAATCCCACATCGGTCGAATTGCCCCCTCGCAAAATTCCTCCAACCCCGAGTCCCACATTTCCGGGGAAAGCTCCGTCAGCCAATGACCCAGCCCAAAGTCGGCCACGCGAGGAATCCCGCGCAACAAGGTCAACCATTTAGCGAGAGGGATGTACAAATCAAAAATCATAAGCTCGTGAACCGCCTAGCAAAAAATTAAAATTATTCTATGCAAATTATTACACATAAATTTGCAATATTTCACGCACTCTGACGATCCCGAAGAGTTCAGTGTGCGATAAGTTGGCGAAGAGGTCTTCTTCCCAATCGTGGTAGCGCCACGGGTTGATGACGTCCTTCTCGGGACGAGCGAACATGCTCAAACGAAAGTATTCTCGGGCACGCTTTTCCTCTTCGATGTCCTCCTCGACCTGAGAACATTTAAACAAAATAGCGTTTAATTAATTAATTAATACTTAAAATAGAGGTAGACCCAGCGTATGGGATCCGATTTTGAGCAAATTAGTGTCAATCGAAGACAAATTTGATTAGTATGAAATTTGGGAAAGACACGATCTCCCAATGGGCACGTTTGGCGCAGATATTTGCATCCCAAGAGGAGAAAAGCGCCCAGTAAAGTCGACAAAGTTAACAATTTCCTCATTTACTGGTCGTTTTCTCCTCTTGGGATGCAAATATCTGCGCCAAACGTGCCCATTGGGAGATCGTGTCTTTCGGAAATTTCATACTAATCAAATTTGTCATCGATTTGGTCATTTTCTATTGTTAGTAATTTTTAATTCTTACTAATTGAAGGTTAGATTATAGCTTAATTAATTCTTTCTACATACCTGGTCACGATGCAAAGCCATAAACTTCTCGATCCAGCGCCATTCAAAAGTCGTTAATCCGAGCATCCTCCAATTTTCATCCTTTACCTTGAACGCCGGCAACTCGGGTGGAAACTCGATCAATTCTTTAAAGTCGGGGGACAAATCAGCCCCAATTTCTGCCCCAACGGGCTTATCTTCACCTGATAAACCGGCCTCGTCGAGTGTCACGTCCTCTTCTTCTTCCGAGGATACATCCATCACCTCAATTTCTTTCTTATCGTCGCCCTTCGATACCGTTGCCCAGCCATTCTTCGCCTCGATAAGGTCCTTCATCAAGGTCCGCTTCGTACTACAGCAGACTTCATTGAGCCGCCCGACAAGCTCGCTCGATCCCGCGACGACGACGGAGCTTACTCGAATCGTGTCGTTATCCGAGGTCTTCACGACAATGTCGGGAAACCAGTGAGTGTGGTTGCAATTGCAAAATTTTGCACATTCCAAGCACGGATTCCAATATCTGTCATTAAGTCAAGATTTACATTAATTAATAATTAATTAATTACTAATTAATAATTAATTAATTAATAATTAATTAATTACTAATTAAACTAATTAATTAATTCCCCCTTTAACTTACAACTCGGTCAGTGAGTGTCCCCCAGGGCAGGGTGGAATTCGCCTCGCCGGAATATATACACCGGTCTTCGGATCGTAAAAAATTTGCCCGTCCACCTTCCCAACTTTCATCGTAGGTTCGAGCGATTTCAAAAACGCCGCTTTCTGTTTTCGATACATTGTCACTGCAGTAAAAAAGGTGGGTTTACTTTTCAAAAATAGTTATTTCAAAAATTAATAATTTAACAATTTTAAAAAAACTTCAGCTGCTGGCAGTGCTGGCAGAAGACTCGAGTGAATTTCGCAGACTGGCAAATCTCCTCACCAGGCGGCGGTTCTTTTACTCCGCTTCACAGGAGGAGAGCTTCACCACCTGCCCTTCTCAGATCTTGATGCCTTTTGCACAGGGCTTTCTAATTAACTAGTCTCTTAAGCCCGCAATGCGGGCTCTCAGCAAAACAATTTTATTTAGTTTAGCGATACAAATTCCTTCTGAATAATTGTTACACATTTACCTTCACACAGAGCAAAGGAGCGTGGACTTAATTGTCACGTTTTATAGCACGATGTTTAATAATAGAGTTCACAATTCTATTTGTGTGACAACGAAAAACGTGCTGTCACGACTTTATGGGTGTGACCAAG
Organism: Folsomia candida; assembly: GCF_002217175.1. NCBI lineage: Eukaryota > Metazoa > Arthropoda > Collembola > Entomobryomorpha > Isotomidae > Folsomia > Folsomia candida. The sequence continues at coordinate 620,482 of NW_019091237.1, forward strand.
AAATTCGTTCAGTTACGCCTCTAAAGGGGGTGACCACGAAAAAGGTTAGGTCACGACTCTAAAGGGGGTGACCACGAAAAACGTTAGGTCACGACTCTAAAGGGGGTGACCACGAAAGACATTAGGTCACGACTCTAAAGGGGGTGACCACGAAAGACATTAGGTCACGACTCTAAAGGGGGTGACCACGAAAGACATTAGGTCACGACTCTAAAGGGGGTGACCACGAAAGACATTAGGTCACGACTCTAAAGGGGGTGACCACGAAAGACATTAGGTCACGACTCTAAAGGGGGTGACCACGAAAAACGTTCAGTCACGACTCTAAAGGTTGTGACCACTAAAACGTACGGTCACAACTCTAAAGTATGGCATTGTTCTAACGTGTTAAGAACGTTTAGGCACTTAAAGCAAACGCCCGCCCTCTAGCGCTGAAAAACAGCCAACATCCGATAGGTGGCGCTGGTAGGTACTTAAAATTAGTAAGGCACAGGTCAAGTGTCAACTATACCGTGGGGCACAGAGGTCACAGGTCAAGTATAGTGGGTGTGCCCAGATTACAGGTCAAGTGTAAAGTATAGTGGATGTGCCCAGGTCACAGGTCAAATGTCAAGTACAGTGGGTGTGCCCAGGTCACAGGTCAAGTGTAGCGGGTGTGCCCAGGTCACAGGTCAAGTGTAGCGGGTGTGCCCAGGTCACAGGTCAAGTGTCAAGTATAGTGGGTGTGCCCAGGTCACAGGTCAAGTGTCAAGTATAGTGGTTGTGCCCAGGTCACAGGTCAAGCGTCAAGTATAGTGGGTGTGCCCAGGTCACAGGTCAAGTGTCAAGTATAGTGGGTGTGCCCAGGTCACAGGTCAAGTGTCAAGTATAGTGGGTGTGCCCAGGTCACAGGTCAAGTGTCAAGTATAGTGGGTGTGCCCAGGTCACAGGTCAAGTGTCAACTCTGTAAAGTGTCAACTTTATGGGTTGTACGCAGGTCGCAGGTCAAATGTCAAGTCCAGGGGGGGTATGCCAAGGTCACAGGTCAAATGTCAAATCTAGTGGGTGTGCCCAGGTCACAGATCAAATGTCAAGTCTGGTGGGTGTGCCCAGGTCACAGGTCAAATGTCAAGTCTAGTGGGTGTGCCCAGGTCACAGGTAAAGTGTCAAGTTTAGGGGGTGAGTCCGTTCATGTGATCAAGTCTCGGCAGATCCGAAGGGTGTGTTTCGTTATTCTCGTGTTCGTCAACGTTTTTGGAGCGTTTTGACACTTTAGCGAAAAACGCCCTCTAGAAACGAAAAATGTAACATAGTGCCCCAACTGCCGCTAGGTGACATAAGCTTGGACAGTGTGAGACACGTGCGTAATCAGGCGGCAACTTCAACTGGTAACACACACCACTGCACAATTATTGGTTCTGATTAGTGAATCTAATTAATTATCTAATTAAATAGCATGTTTAAATTAATTACTAATTACTAATTTACGTTAACTGGTACTACCGAAGCTAATTGAAATTAATAATTAATTAGAAGATCACTAAAAATCACCAATTAATTGGTCAATGTTCTAATTAATTAGCTAATTAATTGGCTTAATTAGTAAACTGAGTTTGATTACCAATTGCGAATTTATTAGACAAAATATTTTCCTTCTAATTATCAATTACTTATTAATTAGAACTGTGGCTAATTAAAAAGCTCTGCTTTTGCATATGTTGTAGCCCTAGATGGAAACCAAGCCAAAAGTACAACAACTCCTGTTTCCATATTCAGCGAGAAAGAGAGAAAAACTCCGATTCTGGTGGTTATCCACCACCGTCGACGTCAGGGGCGTATCCTCTGCACTTTATCTCTCTCTCACTATGCAAACTTTGGATCTCACCAATTCTCAATTAATTAACCAGTCAGGATTAATTAAATCATGGCTTATCAAAATCACGATAACCCTTTAATTTTCGCAGAAACTTTTAATTTGGGGCGAATTGAGTAAAATATTCGGTTATCTGAAAAATAGATAAGAATGACCATAACCCCTGTAACATTAATTTTGAATTAGAAATCGTCATTACAAATTAGGATAAGCATAAATTTTCAAGTTTAGTGTGATTTTGATAAACGAAATTTGCATATCTTGAAAATAGATAATCAAATTGATAAGCCCCGTAGCTCTAATTTCAGCTGTAAATATATCATTATTATAAACTCTGACAAGCTGAAGATTTTAATTTGGAAAAATTTGGACGAACGAATTTTACTTATCTGAAAAATTGATAAGCCTCGAGATAATCTTACTTAGTGTTCACTTTAGAGTGGATGTAATGTAACTATGTACAATTTTAAATTTAGGGCGAGTTGGCAATTTAGTTTTAGATATTGCCAATTTTTATAACTTCGGTACTTCCATTTATGTCTCATTACTGGCTTGTTACGGCTCTTGCCTTATAAGTCACTCCCACAGAAACTTTGATCGCAAAAATCTCCATGTTGCAAAACTTTCTCTTCGGACAACAAAAACTTAAAATGTTGGTTTTTTGAAGTAGAAAAATCTGGCATTAGGTTGTCAGAAGAGAAAGTTTTGCAACACCGAGTTTTTTAGTGATTTCCATGTAGGCAAAAAAAACGCCAATTTTCGAATTTTGAAACTTTTGATGCACCAAAATGTCTGTATTCATGGGGGAATTCAAATGTCAAATACAAATTGAGGTCTAATTATTGTTGTACCGAGTGTACATTAGCTTTCTCATTTTCCCCAATTTATTTTCTCAATTTTTGAAAGGGGGGTGGTTGAAGATAATTCAAAAATAGCTATGCTACAATTAAGCTTAATCCCGTATTTGTATTTACAACTTTTTTTGTTTAATTCGGTGAAATCGATGCGAAATGGATGTGTACTTTTGGCTTGGCTTCCATCCCTAGGCAAATGTATGATAACCCTGGAGTGATTTGATGCCATGACCAAATTTGCGTACGCCACAGCTCCCAAAATGTGTGAAAACCACAAAATGGTCAACTTCAAAAATCAGTTGAAGCACATGAAAATAGGGCATTTTGCGTGGTTTTCACACCTTTGAAGGGGTGTGGCCGGCGCAAATGTGGCCATGACATCAAACCACTCGAGGGTTATCCTACATTCGTTTTGGCTATCAAATAAATATCCAAAGGGTATCGAGATCTGAGAGGGGCAGCTGGTGAAGCTCTCCACCTCAGATCGCTGTGATTTTAACCACTGTCTATATTAAAAAACCTACCCCAAGCAACTTTGCGGGGCATTTTAAGATGGCATTAATGCCATCTTGGTAGTTAAGGGCAACACATTTGGGTGGAAATGACCCCCACCGGCCAACCACTTGACCGATCATGCTCATCTCCGAACTCATCGTTACTTTTTACCCGAAGATGAAGCATGCAAAATTTCAACTCGATAGCTTTTGTTTAAAGTGAGTTATCGTGCCTACATACGGACAGACGGACGGACAGACAGACATCTTGACAAATCTATAAGGCCTAAAACGGGTTTTTAGAGTTTTAACCAGTTTTGGACACAAAATTTTGGACGTCCAAAAGGTGTCCAAAACATAAAATCGGGCAAAATATTACAAGTTCGTCATTATTGAGTCTTTTGATAATCCGTTGACGTAGATGTAATCTACCCTCCCATCAATCATTTTTGCCTGTAATACTTTTAGGTTTAGAAAACTTTTTCATTTCTCAAGTAATGAAACATCTTAAAAGAACAGTTTTTCCTAATTTCGTGGTATTATTACAAACACAGAAAAACGCTCAAAGTTAATGGCAGATTACATCCATGTGTGGACAGAGATTTGCAAAAAAAGTCGTTAATATTCATAAAAAAACTTATAACATTTTGCTCAATTTTCCAATATTGAACGATTTTAGATGTCCAAACTTATTTTGCCCAGTTTTTGACTTGTAAGTCCAGTAATGCAGAAAAATAAAATGTAAATAAATATGAAAGCGATACTTTTTGCATGCATTGCATTTTTGTAGGATTTACCATTTATAAGATAGAAAATTAAGCGTAAAAATATTTCACTAATTTTACTTACAAAATAAAATATTTCGCCAGCAATCACAACTTAATTTCTTCACGAAACAAGTTTTTTCGTACGACTGTTGTCTTCTTCACGTAGATTTTTGTCTTTTTGTGGGTCTGGAAATTCAGAACGGAACTCAAAATACTCTATTTTGATAAAGTATTTTGCCCACCTTGTCAGGTATTTTATTCGCAAGTTATCTTTGATTTTACTAAGGCGGCGACTAATGACGGATGTCAAAAGTCACCAGGACAAAACTAAGGCAGCAAAAGCCAGAAATTTTCACTATGCATGGGAAGACTTTCTCCACCACGTGACGAGCACGTTTTGTGCCAAGTAATTTCTTGACCTTCGATAACCTCCTGCTAGCTGACGGCGACTCTGCTTGGTTATCATGGCTGACCTCCCCCTTATTCATCCTGCCTCCTTAAGTTCCCCGGCTAGCAACAATCGATCCCTTCTTCTGCACAGAATATTATTCAGTCAGCATGTGTAGTTGACCAATACATTTTATATGCAAATTAAGCATGCAATCTTACCAACGGCTCGTTGTGAAAATTTATTTGGGGTGAGACGTGTGTTCGGAATGCAGTCGGTTTGATTTTCAAGCCACTTTCAGCTTTCTTTACGCTTCTGGTTTTTTGTTTTAATGTAAACTTTGTGGAAATGTTTAAAATTTACTAAATTTCTGGAAGAAGTGAGCGTGTTGGTCTCTGAGTGAGAGATAACTTGGCTTATCTGTGCATCCCACCAACAGGTAAGTAAGTCTCGTATAGTCAGTCCTACCAAAAAGGCAGCAAAGTGCAGAATGGTGGAAAGAATTAAGCTACAAAATCCTGGAAAAAGCAAGACGGTGATGATTAAATATGCAATGCAAAATAATTAATTTGTGTGTGGAGGATTTAGCGAGAATATTTTGCCACAAGTAATAAGACGGTGCATGGTCATTGCCATTGATTAATTATTCCATGCAAATTGAGACTATTTTCGTCCACCTCTGGGAGAAATCTGTGTGCATCCACAATCTCTGAAATTTGACTATGAATCAAAATCCTTATCCAAGTGACATATTTCTTGTCATTCCACTCATATCAGAATTATGTGTGGCTTTTGTCAAAGTGGAATATGAGCGAAAGTTGGGCAAATGGAATTTTACGTAGAATGCAAAAGAACGCATGCAAACTTAACTTAATCGAACTGTGCAGCCTAATCAAGCATTTAACATGTCTTGTGCAGGGTTTCGTCAAAAATTTTGGTTCAAAACCAGTTTGGATACCGAATTTTGGACGTCGCAAATGTCCAAAAAGCTCCAAAATTCAAAATGAGGCAAAATCTTACAAGTTCTTTAGTAACGATTTTTTTTGCAAATGTAAATCTGCACAGGAATGTAATTTTGCATTAGTTTTGAGCATTTTGGTGTGTATGTAAATACCATGAAATCTGGAAAAATATTGTCTTTTAACGTGTCGTCTTACTTGAGAAATTAAGAAACTTTCCGAACCGTGTCGTACATTACACACTAACCAAAATGCTTACAATTAAGAGTACATATTTAAGTAAATATGCGTCAACGGATTATGGAAATATTCAACAATCAAGAACTCGTAACATGTCCCGTTTTCAATTTTGGACGTCCAAAAACGGTTGTCCAGCCCTGGTTAAAACCGAATTGGACGCCTGTTTCGAACAGTGGTTAACTAGCACTTTCCCCTCTCTTTCTCTCTGCTGTTTAAATTAATTTACAATATACTTTAAATCAAATACATACAATTTAATGGTTAAGATTTGGAAATACTCGTCTCATGTTGAAGAAAAATACCTATTACAAGTTTTCATTAATCAGAAATTATTCCATGTTTTTAAAAGTTATGAGAAAACGTGTCATCCAAAAGTGGTTGTTTATATGTACCATGCAACTCATACAAATCATACTACATATATTAACCTTACGAAAAATAGATTATGCAAAGTGACCGGAAACCTGCAATATGAACCCCATCCGACGTATGCACAAATTGACCATTCCTCTCGTCACGATGAAATATGTCGTCGTCACTGGTCCAGCCTTGCATTTATGTCGGCACATGGAAAAATGGGAGCGAGAAACGAGCAGAGTTTTACAAAAAACAGAATGTCTTTACTCCATAAAAATCGTCATGGTCAAAATGGTCACAAAAATCATGTCACGTTTACTTAATTATGCCATTTTTATCAGTCGTACAAAAATAATTATCTCGTCATAAATCGTGAAATGTGGAACATATAAAAATCTAAAGTATGGAAACATGTCGTCTTTTGGCGAGGGCTCAGTTGCCAGATGAATCCTTATTCAGGGGGATGAAACTTCTTCAAATGTGTCCCTACATTGCCTTTCTGCGTAAACGTCTTCCCACAGCGGGGGCAGGGGTGCCGGATTTTGGCGTGAACATTGCTCACGTGCGTCACCATGTGCTCCTTCCTCCCAAACTTCTTGCCGCACTCGGGACACGCGAAGTCCTTCAGCTTCCGGTGAACCGTCGTCTTGTGTCTGGTCAGACCTTGTTTTCGACTGAAGGCTTGACCACACTCATCACACTTGACCATTTTCGGGTTCGAAGTGTGACTGCGCTTGTGCATGGTTAAGTTACTTTTCAAACTAAACTGCTTCTCACACTGGTCGCATGGAAAAGGTTTTTCTTTCGTGTGGGAGACCAGGTGCTTATGATAAGTGTGGTTATCGGGGAATTTCTTCTGACAGAATAGACATTCTCGACCCGAACCCTGCTTCACGAGGGTGACCTTCTCGTCCTCGGAGAGGTGGGCGAACCGATGCCTGGCCAGGTCTTGTTTGGAGGAGAACGTTTTTCCACAAGTGTGACACTTTCCGCCCGCTTTTTCCTTCGTGTGGGTCGCCACATGACAACCGAGATGAGATGGAGCTGGGAATCGTTTGGTGCAGAAGTAGCAGCCGTGTTGCCAGCCCTGCCGCACCTCCGCGCGCTCCTCGAGACTCAGATGGACGAAGAGATGCCGGGTTAAACTTGTTTTCTGGGTGAACTTCTGCTTGCAAACGGGGCAGGCGTGGTTCTTCCGACCTTCGTGGGAATTCACGTGGTCGGTAAATTGATGACGAGTCAAGAACACTTTTTCGCAGTGGGGGCACTTCTCATGGAAAACTGAGGACCGCTCCAGCTCGTCGGAGTTGAGGTGGGTGCGGGCATGGAGGTGAGCAGAGGTTCTGTTGGCGAAGGGACGGAGGCAGGTTTTGCATGGGAAGATTTTCCCCTCGACGCGATGACCACGCTTCTTCCCCCGCCTGCCAAGTTGAGGGGATTTCTTAGCCTTTGGTGGCCTGTTGTCGGTTGTCACGTGGTTATTGTCACGTGGTGTTGGGTGTGGTTGGAGGGAGCGAGGAGGAAGTGTTCCGTTCTCTGGAAAGCGGTCCCTTTGGCACACTTTCTCCGTGGTGGGGACGAGTGCTTTCTTGTTGACCTCCATCCCGTAGAACGGAAACGTCACTCGATAAGTTCCCCCGCTAGCGACCACTGATTCCTTCCCCTACACAAAATATTCCATGAAATTACTAGGTCAGCGTTTACAGTTGAAGGACAGATTTTGTATTAAAATTCCAAATGCAATCTTACCAACGGCTCTTTTTCTCAAAATTTCGGCGTTTGGGAAATGCGGTTGGTTCCAGAGTAAAAAATTCCCTCGTCAAATCCTGCGTTTCAGATCCTTCACAAATCTCAAGGGACGTTCAGTTTTCTTTACTTGGCGTCGTTCTGCCCTCTTTTTATCAATGTAAACCCGGTGGAAACGTTTAAAATTGGCAAAATTTCAGTGAGCTCTTGTTTGCCGGGGAGCTTGTTGGTCTCTGACGGAGGGATGCCTTCGATTATCCACCAACAGCCAAGTTTCGTACAGTCAGTCCTACCGAAAAGGCAGGCAACAAAATGCAGAATGATTTCTGCGTGGAGAATTAAGCAAGAAAATCGTGAAATAAGACGGTGGTGGTGATGCTAATTAATTAAATATTCAATGCAAATTCGGCTGATTGTCCACCTCTGAAAGAAATCTGGCTGCATTCACAATCTCTTAAATTTGGGTATGAATCAGAATTCCTTCCCTGCGTTCTTTTAACACTCAGATTAAAAGAAATTCTCTAAGGAAAATATGTGCAAAGGAAAGTTTTCCTACTTTCGTACCTCAAACCCAAAAATGATCAAAATTTATGGGAAATTTCATATCTGTGCATAGATTGGGGAAAAAGTCGTTAATAACTGTTAGGATTTTGTCCCATTTTTTATGATGGACTATTTTGGACATTTTGACCGTCCAAAACTATTTTGGGGCAGTTTTATGCGCTGGTGGGGTCCAGTCACTCTGACAATGTGTCCAAAAAACGACACATTTCTTGCGATATAAATTGACCACGAAATATGCATGTAAAATGTCGCAAATTTGGTACATTTGTAGTCACCTTGTTGATCCTCAATTCTTGATTTTTTACATGTTTACGTTAGTTTTACGGGGAGAAATATGCATGCAAGACCTGTCTCGTTTCCATACATGGCTAAATTTGTTCTGCTTCTGAAGCATGATCTTATTTCCATTCGGCAGAAGCAATAATTGTATGATTTTCTCAAATAAAACGAAATTTCTCAATGAATAAGAATTATACTGGAATTTTAGTTTTATATTTGGGATGAAATCCTCACGATAAGAGATGAACGACAATTTATCAGTTTTTGAGGACCGAGGATCAAAATGCAAATTGAGATTTCCTGCAGAATTATTTATTCTCCTTAGCCCGTTTGAAGATGCAACCCAGAATGCGAGCCCTGCACAATTTGCATGTGATGCACAAATTGACCTTTGTTCTCGTTACGATGAAATATGTCGTCGTCACTGTGCCAGCCTTGCATTTATGTCGGCGCATGGAAAAATGAGAGCGAGACGCGACCAGAGTTTTGCATAAAAAGAATGACTTTACTACGTAAAAATCGTCGTGGTCAAAACGGTAACAAAAATCGGGTCATGTTTACATCTTAACAATTCAATTATTCCATTTTTATCAGTCGTACAAGAAGAATTATCTCGTCACAAATGGTGACATTGGGAACATATAAAAATCTAACGCATGGAAACATTAAATGAAATTTGACGAGGGGTCAGTCGACAAAGGAAGGACTTTACTCTTGGGGATGAAGCTTCTTCAAATGCCTCCCAAGGTTGCCTTTCTGCGTGAATATGTGCCCGCAGTGGGGGCAAGGGTGCCGAATTTTGACGTGAACATTGTTCAAATGTGTCACCATATTGCTTTTCATGCCGAACTTCTTGCCGCACTCGGGGCACGCGAAGTCCTTCACCTTCCGGTGAACCGTCTTCTTGTGGCTGCCCAGATATTGTTTCGTAGTGAAGGCCTGCTCGCACGCGGAGCACTGGAATGGTCGCGGATCCGCGCTGTGAAGCCGCTTATGCAAGTTTAAGACACTCTGATGACCGAACAGCGCCCCACACTGGTCGCAGGGAAAGGGTTTCTCCTTCGTGTGGGAGACCAGGTGAATGTGATAAGTGTCGTTGTCGGGGAATATCTTGCGGCAAAATAGGCAGACTCGACTCGACCCCTGTTTCACGAGAGCGACCTTCTCGTCCTCGGAGAGATGGGCGAACCGATGTCTGATGAGGGAATATTTGGAGGAGAAAGTTTTCCTACAGACGTGACACTTCCAGCCCACTTTTTCCTTCGTGTGAGTCACAAAATGACAACTGAGATGGGATTGACTTTTGAAATGTTTGCTGCAGAAGTAGCAGCCGTGTCGCCATCCCAGCTGCACCGCCGCGCGCTCCTCGCGGCTCATGTGGACGATGAAATGACCGGCCAAAGTTGCTTTCCGGGTGAACTTCTGCTTGCAAACGGGACAGACGTGGTTCTTCCGACCCTCGTGCGCGTTCACGTGGTCGGTAAAGTGGCGACGATGGAAGAATGCTTTTGCGCAGTGGGGACATTTCACATGGAAAACTGAGGTCTTCTCCAGCTCGTGGGAGTTGAGATGGGTGCGGGCGTGGAGGTGAGCACTGGTTCCGTTGGTGAAGGGACGGAGGCACGTTTTGCATGGGAAGATTTTCTTGGCTTTGGATAACGTGATGTTGGATGACTGAGAGTGCACATGGTTATCGCCACGTGGTGTTTGGACGGAGTGAGGAGGAAGTCGTCCATTATCTTGAGAACTTTCCCCCTTGTCGACTTTCTCCTTCGTGGGGACGAGGGCCTTCTGTCGTTTGACCGCTTTCTGGTTGACCTCCATCCCGTCCAAGGACAACGTCTCGTTCTGCTCGGAAGTTGCCCCCTTAAAATGCATCGATCCCTTTCTCTGCACAGAATATTTTTACGTCAGCATTCAGACTAAAAGTACAGGTTTTTCATGAAAATGAAGACTGCAATCTTACCAACGACTCCTTCAAATTTAGGCGTAAGGCGTTTGCTCTGGATGCAGTTGGTTATTGAGTAACAAGACCTTCTTCTCCTCGAATCCTGCCTTTCAACCTTCTTCTCCAAGATTTTCAAGCGACGTTCAGATTTCTTTACGTTTGCAACGTTCTGGTCTTTTTTCGCAATGTGAACTTGATGAAAATTTGAAAATGTTTAAAAATGAGAAATTTCTGGAGGAGGAATTTAGCTCTTGTTTGGCTGGGAGCTTGTTGGTCTCTGTCTCCCTCGGACGAAGAGGTGGCTTGGCTTATCTGCATACCCCAACAACGGCCAAGTCTCGTATAGCCAGACTTACCAAACAGGCAGAAAAATGCAGATAGTAATTTCTGTGCTGAGAATTAAGCTACAAAATCCTGGAATAAGCAGGACGGTGATAACTAAATATGCAATGCAGATTGAGTCGGTTTTCCACCTCTGGGAGAAATCTGGGTGCATCCACAATCTCTAAAATTTGGCTATGAATCAGAGAATTCATATCCGAGTGACATATTTTTGCCATTGCAGTCATGAATTATGTGGGGCTTTTGTCAAAATGGAATTTGAGCGAAAGTTGGGCGAATGAAATTTTACGTAGAATTGAGTCTGCTGGATTTCTTAACATTTCTCATGCAAAAGAACGCATGCAAACTTAATTTAAAGGAACTGTGCAGCATAATCACGCATTTAACTGTGTTGTGCAGGGTTTCGCTGTGGTTTTAACCACTGTGCAAAACCGGTCTTACCCAGTTTTGGACACCGAATTTTGTAGCAAATGTCCAAAACTGTCCGAAATAGAAAATGGGCCAAATGTTACGCCCGCATTAAAATTTTTGGAAAATCCGTTGACGTATGTGCTTATGATCAATCTCCCATCAATTTTTGTTTGTAATACGGCATGGTTTAGAAAATTTGTCATAAGAAAACATGTAAAAGGAAAAGTTTTCCAAAATTACAGAGCAATCAAAATGCTCAAAATTTATGGGAGATTAGATTCCATATTTGTGCATAGCTTTGCAAAAAAGTCGGTAATAAAGAAGAACTTGTAGGATTTGGGACGATTTTCTACATTTTGACCGTCCAAAATTATTTCGACCAGTTTTGGAAAGTGTCCATTCCAAAAGTAGTTTTCCACGCCAAAACGAAACACTGCTCGTGCCATGAAAATTGACCACCTTATACGAAATTTGGATGCAAAATCTCGAAAATTTATTTGTCACCTCGTTTATGCTCAATTCTTAATCTCTTATGTCCTACTGGGAGAAATATGCATGTAAAATCCGTCTATTTACATAAATATGTGGCTAGATTTGTTCTCATCCTCCTTCTGAAGCATGTTTTATTTCCATTTGGCAGAAACAATGCATTGTTTTCTCAAATAAAACGGAATTTTTCCATGGATAAGATTTATGCTGGTATTTTAGTTTTATACTTTGGATGGGATGCTCACGATAGGAGACTTACCGACCATTCCCCTGAGGAATTTCCTCAATTACTGAGGTGTGCGTATCAAAATTGGTATGCAAACTGAGATTTCCTGAAGAATTATTAGTTCACCTTGGTTTTTTCGATATGCAACCCGCAACCTGAGCCCTGCACGATTTACCTGTGATGCACAAATTGACCCTTCTTCTCGTCACGATGAAACATGTCGTCGTCACTGGTCCAGCCTTGCATTTGTGTCGGCGCATGGAAAAATGGGTGCGGGACGCGAGCAGAGTTTTTTCTTTTCAATACAAAATGGAATTATTTTACTGCACAAAAATCGTCATGAGGTAACAAAAATCGGGCCATGTTTACAATTTAGTAACTCAATTATTCCATTTTTCTAAGGTGAGGTAAAAACTATGGTTACATTTACACCTTATACCCTGATTGCGATCGTTATGGGCTCTCCAGGTGGAGCCTAATAGGCAGAAACCAGCGCTCTTCCCCTCATTCTTTTCAGCAAACTGAGGAACGTGGCTGGTTTCTGCCTATTAGGCTCCACCCGGAGAGCCCATAACGATCGCAATCAGGGTATAGTATGCATTCACCCCCCCTTCGAAAACCTTGACCGCGTCCTATAGCCAAGGGGGTGCGTTTTAGCGAAAAAAATAAAGAGACCGAAAAATCAATTACGGACATAATCTAGTGCTATCCTAAGGGATTTTTCGATATGACCTCCCAGAAAAAAGTTTTGATGGTGGTGAATGGTTGCGTTTCACAGTTTAAGTATGAAGGAGACTATCTGCATAGCTGGGTATTTAAATTTATGAAAGATCGCCCCCACTTTACTATAAGCGGAAACAAGAATTGGGTCGATTGGTTGAGAAACCAGCGACTTTTCCTTATAACAAAAATTTCCTAGTGGTTGCTATATAGTGACTATATAGTTACACCCTCGCTATGGAGTATTTATGGTCATAGCCCGAGTCAGGGCTTATGGGACCGTCATGTCCGTCCGTGAACACGATAGACTTACAATTTTACCATATGCATATTGGACAAAGTTAGGAAACGGGTTCGAGGGTGGGCGAAATCGGTCAAATGGCTGACCCGTGGGGGTTATGTAAGTGGATGGGGTCTATGTACCAGATTTCAAAATTATAGAAAGCTGAAATTTGGCATACAGATGGTTAATGGCTCCTAACAGAAGAATATGAATTCAGATTGGAACAATTTTCATCTGGAGGGACCCTATGGGGTCACCCATACTGATTTCTCAAAATCATCAAATCGATTTGCAATTTAGTACAGCGGTTTCTAGTCGCACCTAATCGCAGAATATGAACTGGAATTGGGAAATTTTTGTGGAGGGCGAGGGACCCTTTGAAGTCACCCAAACCTTCTTAGAAATTATCAACGATGGTCTTATATATAGTTTTACACATATGTCGAAGCGCAAATTTGACTGCGTTAGGCATATCGGAACTTGACACCATTCAACTGGCACTTTTACAACGTGAATTTGAACTAACTAAATAAATTGGCTACGATATTCGCAAGACTAACAGTGTAAATGTTTCTTTGCAAATAGCGTGTAATAATGGTTACGTTCTATATTTGCTTTTAAAGTTCAAACCTTAAAAGAATTAAATAAAATATAGCTTGAAAAAGTAAAAAATTCTAAGGTGAGGAAGTGCACTTAAAAGTATTAAACAAGCTCCCTCCGCCACCCGGATAATTTTACTTCGCCTGGGCTGTCTATTCCATGCAAAATATTGACAATAATGTTTCGGCGTCACTTATGAAAAGTAGGATTAGCATTAATTTCTTGATCCAAAGTTAACTTTTGAATTGGTTAATATCCAGCCAGATTAACATTGCTGTATGTATGTACTTTGATGGATTAGGTATAAAACCCAGCAGCTCAGACCAGAGATCTATTTAACATTGCTGGGTTGTAAGGGTATTAGCAATTATGATCATTTGGTGGTAATTATTACATATTGTTCACCCGTCCTAAAGATTTATTAATTATTCGTATAACTAGTTCGACATCGTGCTCGTTGTGCATTCAAGTCAGAATGCATGTACTGATAAACCGATATGTTTTAAACGTATAGGATTGTTTTTAGATTTGTTGGGTGACTCTTTGAGCGACTTATTTACAACCTATTTTTATTTTGCATGGAATAGACAGCCCAGGCGAAGTAAAATTATCTGGGTGGCGGAGGGAGCTTGTTTAATACTTTTAAGTGCACTTCCTCACCTTAGAATTTTTTACTTTTTCAAGCTATATTTTATTCCCATTGCACTCAAATTATTAAATTAAGTATGTGGGGTTTTTATCAAATTGAAAGCTGATCAAATGGAATTCTATGTAGAATTGAGTCTGGATTTCTTAATTTTTTTCATGCTAAATGACGAATGCATATTTAATTTAAAGGAAATGTACAGCTGCATCAATCATTTAACTTCTTACGTGCAGGGTTTTAAACAGCCGTTCAAAGCTAATTTTAACCAGTTTTGGGTACAGAATTTTACCCATCGCAAATGTCCCAAAGTGTCCAAAATAGAAAATGGGCCACCGGATTGCAAGTTCTTCTTTATTGAATCTTTCAATAATCCGTTGACTTGTTTGTCATGCAATCTCCCAATAATTTTTTTTTTTTCATGCTAAAGGACGAATGCATATTTAATGAATAAAGAAATATAAAACTTGGCCGATCATTTAACTTCTGTTTTGCAGGGTTTTAAACAATGTCCGTAACACCAGTCCAAAACCAACCGATTTTAACCGGTTTGGACACCGAATTTTCCAAAAGTCGAATCCAAAAGTGTCCAAAATAGAAAACGGGGCAAAATATTACAAGTTCTTTATTAAAGATATTTTTTTCAAATCTAAATTTGCTCTGCATATATAAATATATGTAATTTCCCATTAATTTTGAGCATTTTGGTGTGTCTATAATTCCACGAAATTTGGAAACACTTTTCTTTTAACATGTTTTCTTGTGTGAGAAAGTATGAAATTTTCCCAACCATGCCGTACATCTGTATGTACGTACACAACACAGTGCTCAAAATTAATGTGAAACTGCATGTACGTCCACGGATTATCTGAAGATTCAATAATGAAAAACTTGTAACATTTTGACCCATTTTTTATTCTGGACATTTTGGACGTCCAAAATCAAAAACTGGTTAAAATCGACGGCTGTTTCGCACCGTGGTTAACACTGTCCTTCTTTTTTCCTCTCACTCTCTCTGCAATTTAAATTAATTTTATATGTACTTTCAATTTAACTGCATAATAGCAAATACTAATTTCATATTTAAGAAAAAACAATAAAACTAAATAATATTCCTTCCTCGTTTGTGATGAGTTCTTGATTTCGCTTACTTTTAGAATGAAAATTTATCAATTGTGGACGTGTGCGTGTCACGATAATTAATATGCCAACTGTAATAATTTTCTGCATGTAGAATTATTTAGTCACCTTCGTCTGTTTCGATATGCAAATTGCAATATGAGATTTAAGTGTGATGCACAAATTATATTTAACCTTTCTTCTTGTTTCGTTTGTCTACATGATTTCATACCTGTTCACTTTCATTCATTTATTGATTATGATGGTGAATGATAGTGAATGTAAATGAATTTCCTGTGATTTGAGTGAAAATGATTGAAGGATTCCGTCATTTCAGATGAATTACTTTGAATGAAAGCATTTCTCACTCCTTTCATTTTTCATCCTATGCTTAATACATGGAGTGAAGTAAGAAATGAAGTCAGATGAAGTGAAATGAAATGAATTTGAACGAAAATGTGAATGAAGATCTTCAGTCAGAAATTGGGATGACTGGCTTTTGAATGAAAACTAAATTTTTGAACAGATATGCATGATTTTAGTACTTCCATTAAAAAAATACGAAAATAAGAAAATGGGTTATGCGAAGTGACCGGAAACCGTAACCCGCCATATGAGCCCTGTACGACTTAAGTGTGATGCACAAACTACAAAGTGACCGTTCTTCTCGTCATCATGAAATATGTCGTCGTCACTGTTACAGCGTCGCATTTTTGTCGATACATGAAAAACTGGGGGCGAGACCGGAGCAGAGTTTTTTTTAGTACAAAACAGAATAACTTTACTCCATAAAAATCGTCGTGGTCAAAACTGTAACAAAAATTAGGTCGTGTTTACATCTTACAAATTCAATTATGCCATTTTTATCAGTCATACGAGAAGAATTATCTCGTCACAAATGGTGACATCGGGAACATATAAAAATCTAACGCATGGAAATATTACATGAAATTTGACAAACGAAGGAATTTATCTTTGGGGATGAACCTTCTTCAAATGCGTCCCAAGGTTGCCTTTCCGCGTGAACGTGTGCCCGCAGTGGGGGCAGGGGTGCCGTTCTTTAAAGTGAGCATCCTTCAAATGTGTCACCATGTTACTTTTTGTGCCGAACTTCTTTCCGCACTCGGGGCACACGAAGTCCTTCACCTTCCGGTGAACCGTGTTCTTGTGGCTGGCCAGATTTTGTTTCGTGGTGAAGGCCTGGTCGCACTCGGAGCACTGGAAGGGTCGCGGATTCGCGCTGTGAATGCGCTTGTGCAATTTTAAGTCCCCATTACCAGTTTTCCACACTGGTCGCAGCGGAACGGTTTCTCCTTCGTGTGGGAGACCAGGTGCGCATGATAAGTGGCGTTGTCGGGGAATTTCTTCTGGCAGAATAGACATTCTCGACCCGAACCCTGCTTCACGAGGGCGGTCTTCTCGTCCTCGGAGAGATGGGCGAAACGATGCGCGGTCATCGAATATTTGGAGGAGAACGTTTTTCCACAAGTGTGACACCTTCCGCCCAATTTTTCCTTCGTGTGGGTCAGCAGATGACAACTTAATTTAGATGGAGCTATGAACCGTTTGGTGCAGAAGTAGCAGCCGTGTCGCCAGCCCTGCCGCACCTCCGCGCGCTCCTCGCGGCTCAGGTGGACGAAGAGATGTGCTTTCCGGGTGAACTTCTGTTTGCAGGTGGGGCAGGCGTGGTTCTTGCGACGTTCGTGCGCAGCCACGTGGTCGGTAAAGTGATGGCAATTGAAGAACTCTTTTTCGCAGTGGGGACATTTCTCATGGAAAAGTGAGGACTCCTCCAACTCGTGGGGGTTGAGGTGGGTGCGGGCGTGGACGTGAGCACTGGTTCCGTTGGTGAAGGGACGCAGGCAAATTTTGCATGGGTAAACTTTCCCCACCACGTGACGACCCCGCTTTCTGCCAATTTGTGGTAATTTCTTGGCCTTCGATGACCTCCTATTATCTGAATGGGACTGCACGTGGTTATCGTCGCGTGGTGTTGGTTCACGTGGGTGGACGGAGTGAGGAAGTCGCCCATTCTTCTGTAAACGGTCCCCTTTCTCCGTTGGGGAGACGAGCGGTTTGTGTCGTTCGATGAATTTCTGGTCCGTTTGATTGACTTCCATCTCGTTCTGCTCGGAAATTCTTGCGATCCTTTTCTCTGCACAGAATATGATTACGTCAGCATTCCGAGTAGAGAAGTACAGATTTTACATGCAAATTTCGAATCCAATCTTATTTACCAACGGTTCCTTCTTAAAATTTGGGCGTGAGGCGTATGCTATACGAAGTAAAGAAGAGTTCCCTCGTCAAATTTTGCGGTTCACGAGGCTCCTCCACAATTTTCAAATGACGTCCAACTTTCCTTACTGTGCGATCGATGTGCTGCTCTTTTTTCCTCGATGTAAACTGGTCGGAAACTTTTAAAATTTGTGAAATTACTGTAGGAAGAAGTAATGAGCTCTTGTTTGCTGAGGAGCTTGTTGGTCTCTGTCTCCCTCCGAGAGGTAGCTTCGCTTATCTGCATATCCCAACAGCCCTCAAGTCTCGGAAATAACCTCCTCATAGTCAACCAGAAAAGCTACAAAATGCAGAATAACTTTTGTGTGTTGAGCAAGAAAATTATGCCACAAGCAATAAGACAGTGGTGATGATGCTCATTATCTTTCATTAATTATTATTCAATGCAGATTGAGCCAGTTGTCCATCCGTGGAAAAAATCTGCGTGCGCCAACAGTCTCTCAAATTTGGTTATGAATCTGAATTCTGCACTTTCGCGACTGCGTTTTCATTCAGATTACCATAAAATTTTGCGACATTTCAATTAAAAAGAATGATAGAAACGGAAATGAAGGAAAGGTCAAGAATTGGAATTCTGCATAGGATTGAATCTAGATATCTTAATTTTTCTGGGAAAATGAGACGCACCCCAAAAAAAAATAAGAAAATGCTTTTGCTTAAAAATTTCGGAAGCAAAAAAATAATTTACGAAAGAAATTTTAGAGTAGAAGCATTTACATATTTTTATGGCCCAATTGGACGCATAAGTCATACATATTTATCTCATCTTCCCCACTCCATGAAATGCTTACCTATTTCTTATATATTTTTCGCATGCAAATATACATTACGCCAAGGGTTTTAACCACCGTTTTAACCAAAACCAGCCGTACAAAATCGGTTTTAACCAGATTTGGATACTGAATTTAGCACCTCCAAAATGTCCAAATTTTGGTCTGTAAAATGGCATGGTTTCGAAGATTTCTAAATTTCTCACGTACTAAAACATGTGAAAGCTAAAGTTTTCCTAAGTTTCGTGGTATTGCAGACACACCAAAAATGCTCAAAGTTTATGGGAGGTTACATATCTGCATAGATTTAAATTTGCAAAAAAATTGTTAATAAAAAAAACTTTTGCCAAAGTTGGACACACTTTTGGAAGTCTAAAACTATTTTGCGCAGTTTTGGATTGCAAAAGTTTGGACGGCCGAAACGAAACACTACTTATGCAATGTAAATTGACCACTCGGTACGAAGTGTGCTTCAAAAATGTGTCAAATTTGATACACTTGTAGTCAGCTTGGTGATCCTCAATTCTTGATTTCTTACATATTTACCTTACCAAATATCTTACCTTATCAAATATGCATGCAAAATCCGTCTCGTTCACTTCTGTGGACAGATTTGTTTTCCTTCTCCTCTGGCTGAAGCATGATTTTATTTCCATTCGGCAGCAGCAATTTAATGCATGGTTTTCTCAAATATCTAAAACCGAATTTTTCAATGAACAAGAGTTATGCTGGGATTTTAGTTTTATTTGTTGAATGGAATCCTCATGTGAGAAGATGAACGACCATTCATCAATTATTGAGGTCCGCGGATAAAAACTAATATGCTAAGTGAGACTTCCTGCAGAATTAGTTATTCACCTTCGTCCATGCAATCCTCGATATGAGCCCTGCACGTGTGATGACCCCTTCTTCTCGTCACGATGAAACATGTCGTCGTCCCTGTTCCAGCCTTGCATTTGTGTCGCCACGTGGAAAAATGGGGGCGAGACGCGAGATCTGTCTCGTTTACTTATCCTCCTCCTCCTGAAGCATGGTTTTATTTCCACGAGACAGAAAAAGTTCATGTTTTTCTCAACTAAACAGGAAGTTTCGCTGCTGGTATGAAAATTTTATATCTTGGATGTTTTTTATAATATGCAAACTAAGGATTACTGAATTATTTATGCACCGTGATCCGTTTCGATATGCAACCCGAAATGCGAGCCCTGCCCGATTTAAGCGTGATGCACAAATTGGCCCTTCTTCTCGTCCCGATGAAACATGTCGTCGTCCAGCGGTGTATCTATGACGGCGCATGGAAAAAATGGGAGCGAGACGCGAGCAAAGTTTTTTTTATCTAAAACGGAATGACTTTACTAACTAAAAATCGGTATGGTCTAACAGGTAACAAAAATAGTGTCATGCTTACAACGTAATTAATACTTCAATCATGCCATATTTATCAGTCGAATGGGAATAATTATCGTAGTGAAACCGGAAAAATATAAAGAATACGTCATAATTTGACGAGGGGTCAGTCGGGGGACGAAATTACGTCATGTTTATAACTTAATACTTCAATAATGCAATTTTTATGCATCGTACAAGAGTATTTATCGTGTCGTAAATAGTGAAAGCGGAATAGTTATAAACAAAACTGAAAAAGTATGGGAAACATGTCGCAATTTGATGAGGGGTCATGCAGTTGGGGGACGAAGGACTTTATTATTCGGAGGGATGCACCATCTTCAAATGCATCCCAAGCTTGCCTTTCTGCGTGAACGTCTTCCCACAGTGGGGGCAAGGGTGTCGGATTTTGGCATGAACACCGTTCAAATGTGTCACCATGTCACTCTTCCTCCCGAACTTCTTGACGCACTCGGGGCACGCGAAGTCCTTCACTTTCTGGTGAACTATCTTCTTATGGCTGACCAGATGATGTTTTTGACCGAAAGCTTTGTCGCATTCGGTGCACTTGAATGGTCGCAGATCCGCGCGGTGAATGGGCGTGGGCTTGGTTAAGTCACGTTTCGAACTGTACTGGTCGCGGCGGAAAGGTTTCCCCGTCGTGTGGGTGGCTAGGTGAGCATGATAAGTGCTTTTGTGGAGGAATTTCCTGTGGCAAAAATAGCACGCATGACCCGATCCCTGCTTGACGATGGCGGTTTTCTCGTCTTCGGAGGGGTGGACGAAACGATGATAGATCAAGTCTTGTTTGGAGGAGAGAATTTTTCCACACACGTGACACCGGTGGCGTTGTGTTTCCCAAGTCTGGAAAAAAATATTGATAAGAAATAAGAAATCGGTGATAACTGCATTATTACCGGTGGAAACAGGGGGACAGGTCCCCTCAAAAATTTAGCAGATTCGTGATAATTAGTCCCTCCTTCTCTTATCCCGCAATGCTAATATCCCCCGGGCCCCCAATTTCCACTGAATATTTCATAAAGAAAAAGTCGTACATGCGACCCCTTAATTTTTAATTTTCTAATCTGAGAATGCAGATTTGCAAGAAAAACGTGCAATTTTGGTCAGCATATGTATGGAGTTGAAGGAGAGATTTTAGCAGTGGCCGCGGAGGGAGGGTGAGGGGACAGAGGGAAAATGCTAATGTCCCCACATGTCCCCACGGCTACTGGATTTGTGTATGCAAATTAAGAATGCAATCTTACGAACGACTCTTCTTTTAGATTTTGGCGTAATGTGCGTGTTCGAGACGCGGTGGGTTCGGGAGCTTCTTCCCTTTCCGGCGTTTCCGGCTCCTCCACAATTTTCAGGAGACGCTCAGCTCGTCCGGTTTTCCTTCCTCGGCGTCGTTCCGCCCTCCTTTTCTCGTAGTTTTGAAACGCCACGGGAAAGTCAGTCGCGTCCATCGCGGCGTCGAGTTCCGCCATGGATTGCGCAAGCGTGGAGGCGTTTCTGAGTGAAAAATCTGACGACTGATTCTGTACAAAATTGAGTGAGAACAATTAATTAGTTTTTAAAATATGCCTGTTTAAAATATGAATATTTGTAGCGAAGGTCAACAAAATCATGCAAAATTGGCGGCGCCACCGCCAGCCTGGTTGGCATTGACCTCTGACCTATAGCCTCACCGGGATAACGGACGAGGTCACGAGGGTTGGCGACGACGTGTCGACGAAGGAGGCGAAGGTGTCCCTGTCAGGCGCGAAGGTGTCTCTCGCCGGGTCAAAGGACGCGCGCTGGTGGTTCACCCACTTTTCAATTCGTGCCAGCGGATTCGCCTGCGCAGAAAGAGGGCAAATTTTTATTATTACTAAAATGCGACCAGTGGCCGCGGAAGGGTGGGGACGAAACGGTTATTCGATGTCTTCCCATCTTATATAAACCCCGCCCTCCCTTATAAAATTTTTTTAATGTCCCCACATGTCCCCACGCCTTCCTCGGCCACTGGACTCAAGCCCTTCTGCAGAATTTATACTCGTAAGAGTGTGCTTTTAAGGAAAGGCATTTGGAAGTTTCCGGAAACACAAAAATTCCTATTCAAAAATTGTTCAAAAATTCCCCAGAATATTCGGGAACATTAGAAAATTCGAAGAAAGGGTTGGAGAAAAAATTGAGGGATTTTGCCGGCCCACTCACCATCGTGTTGTTCTCCTTGTCGTCGTCGTCATGGTCGTCGTCACTAAATTTGAGCGGTTTGGCCAGCCTTTTCCTCTTGGTCGCCCCCACTTCCGGAACGATGAAGGAACTCGACGCCCCTTTCTTGGCGGCCAAACCGTCCGCAAAGTGGGAGTACGCTTTGATCCAGCTACTGGGCAGGTTGCTGGCCTCGCGGTCGCGGTGAGGTCTTCTCAATCCCGCGCCTGCCACCACGAAAGAAGCGCCGCTCCCACCGCGCATGGGGTTCAGACGTTGTGACATCTTTAGTGGAAATTTGCTGGTCAGAAAAATCGGAAATCTGAGATGAGTTAAAGAACAGATTTTGTAAAGGTGAAAATTCAGAATGAAATCTTACCAATGGCTCGTTTTTTTTAAATTTTTTCGGGGTGAGATGTGTGTTCCGGAGTTTAAAAAAAATATTCCTCGTCGAACTTATCCGTGCTTATCAGACTGCTCAATAATTTTCATGAAGATTGTCCACTTTTCTTTCCTTGGCGCCGGTCCGCTCTTTTTTTCTGAATGTAAACTGGGTGGAAATTTTATAAATTAGGGAAATTTCTGGAGGAAAAAGAAGTCAGCTCTTGTTTGCCGGAGAGTTTGTTGGTCTCTGTCTGAGAAATATGTGGCTTCGCTTATCTTATATCCCACCAACAGGAAAGTCTCGTACATTTACATGGTCAGACGTGCCAAATAAGTGCGGAATGCTTTCTGTGTGGAGAATTTAGCAAGAAAATCGTGACTCAAGCAAGACCGATGATGATGCTTATTGATCATTCGTTAATTACATATTATGCAATGCAAATTGAGACTGTTTTCCATGCACCTTTTCTGGAAGAAATCTGCGTGGATACATACAATCTCTTTGGAAATTTGGTTATGAATTCGAATTCCGTTCCTTCGTTCTTCTCCCAGTGCGATCTTTTTGCCTTTACGTTCGTACTTACTCTCATTATGCGACAGGCTCATGAAAATGAAGTAGGTATTTAAGCGGAATATGAAGGAAACCTGCAGAAAAGAAGTTTTGCATAGGATTGAGTCTGAATTTCTTAACGATTATTTACATATTTACAACGTGACACCTGACCCAAGCATATTTAGTTTAATGGAAATGAGCACCTTGATGAATCATGCGATGTAAATTGACCACTCCTGGAGGAAATATGGGTGCAAAAATCTCGCAAATTTAATATTCATGCTTGTTCATCCTTATGCCTAATTTTTGTTTGTAGGTATGTCACTATTACTGGAAGAAATATGTATGTGCATATTTCAAAAAAATGCAAAATATTGCAAATCATGCCTTTCTTTCTGTTTAGTTCTCCCTGCAGAAATTATTCTGCATTTTTTTGCATTTTGGCATATATGTAAATAAGTCTGCCTACACGAGACTTGGCTCTTGGTTGTTGGGATATGCAGATAAGCGAAGCCATCCGAGGGAGACAGGGATCAACAAGCTCCCCGTCAAACAAGAGCTCACTTCTTGTTCCAGAAATGTTAGAAATTTCCAAGATTTCTACCCAGTTTAAATTGAGAAAAAAAGAGTAGCGAAGTAGCGAAAACTGGACGTAATTTGAAAATTGTGGAGAATCCTGAAACGCAAGATTCGACGTGAGAACGATTCTTTAACCGACTGCCTGCATCCCGAACACGCAAATTTGAGCCTTTGGTAAAGTTGCGTTCTAAATTTGTATATAAAATCTGTCCCTCACCACGAAATAATAATATTTTGTGCAGGCCCCACACGCACCGGAAGTTGCTCGCAGGACAGAAAGCGCTCGTCCCCACAATGAAGAAATTGGACCGTTTTCGAGAAAATGGACGCCTTCCTCCTCACTCCGTCCAACCACGTGACGATAACCACGTGCCCTCACCTTCAGCCAACAGCAGGCCATCAAAACCCGAGAAAATCTTCCCATGCAAAATCTGTCTTCGTCCCTTCACCAACGGAACCAGTGCCCACCTCCACGCCCGCACCCACCTCAACTCCGCCGAGCTGGAGCAGTCCTCACTTTTCCATGAAAAATGTCCCCACTGCCAAAAAGTGTTCCTCGATCGTCATAACTTTACCGACCACGTGAACGCGCACGAAGGTCAGAAGAGCCACGCCTGCCCCGTGTGCAAACAGAAGTTCACCACGAAAGGACACTTGACCCGGCATCGCTTCGTCCACCTGAGTCGCGAAGAGCGCGCGGCGGTGCGGCAGGACTGGCGACACGGCTGCTACTTCTGCACCAAACGATTCCAAGATCCTTCTCATCTCGGTTGTCATGTGGCGACCCACACGAAAGAAAAAGTGGGCGGAAAGTGTCACACTTGTCGAAAAAACGTTCTCCAAACACGACCTGGCCAGGCATCGGTTCCGCCATCTCAGCGAGGACGAGAAGGTCGCCCTCGTGAAGCAGGGTTCGGGTCGAGAATGTCTATTCTGTCAGAAGAAATTCCCCGATAACCACACTTATCATAAGCACCTGGTCTCCCACACGAAAGAAAAACCTTTTCCATGCGACCAGTGTGAGAAGCAGTTTAGTTTGAAAAGTAACTTAACCATGCACAAGCGCAGTCACACTTCGAACCCGAAAACGGTCAAGTGTGACGAGTGTGGCCTTCAGTCGAAAACAAGTTCTGACCAGACACAAGACGACGGTTCACCGGAAGCTGAAGGACTTCGCGTGTCCCGAGTGCGGCAAGAAGTTTGGGAGGAAGAGTCACGTGGTGCGACACGTGAGCAGTGTTCATGCCAAAATCCGGCTCCCCTGCCCCCACCACTGTGGGAAGACGAGAAGGGCCATCTTGGGAAGCACGTGAAGAAGATTCATCCCCCTGAATAAGGATTCATCTGGCAACTCAGCCCTTGTTAAAAGACGATATGTTTCCATACTTTAGATTTTTATATGTTCCACATTTTTCGATTTATGACGAGATAATTATTTTTGTACGACTGATAAAAATGGCATAATTAAGTAAACGTGACACGATTTTTGTGACCATTTTGACCATGATGATTTTTATGGAGTAAAGACATTCTGTTTTTTGTAAAACTCTGCTCGTTTCTCGCTCCCATTTTTCCATGTGCCGACATAAATGCAAGGCTGGACCAGTGACGACGACATTTTTCATCGTGACGAGAAGAAGGGTCAGTTTGTGCATACGTCGGATGGGGTTCATATTGCAGGTTTCCAGTGACTTTGCATAATCTATTTTCCCTAAGGTTAATAATGATTTGTATAAAAGTTGCATGGTACATATAAACAACCACTTTGCATGACACGTTTTCTCATAATTTTTAAAAAATATGGAATAATTTCTGATTAATGAGAACTTTTAATATTTTTCTTCAACATGAGACGAGTATTTCCAAATCTTAACCAGTAAATTGTATGTATTTGGTTTAAAGTATATTGTGAATTAATTTAAACAGCAGAGAGAAAGAGAGGGGAAAGTGCTAGTTAACCACTGTTCGAAACAGGCGTCCAATTCGGTTTTAACCAGGGCTGGACAACCGTTTTTTGGACGTCCTAAATTGAAGACGGGACAACATGTTACGAGATCTTGATTGTTCATCATTTTCATAATCCGTTGACGCATATTTACTTATGTACTCTCCCACTAAATTTAAACAGATTGGTTAGTGTATAATATACAGCATGGTTTGGAAAATTTCTTAATTTCTCAAGTAAGACGGCATGTTAAAAGACAATATTTTTACAGATTTCATGGTATAACAAACACACCAAAAATTCTCAAAACTAATAGGAAACTACATATGTATATGTGCAGATTTATGTACATTTGCAAAAAAATCGTTACTAAAGAACTTGTAACAGTTTGCTCCATTTTCAATTTTGGACACTTTTGGACATTTCCGACGTCCAAACTTCGATATCCAAACTGGTTTTGGACCAAAATTTTTGACAGTGGTTAAAACCACAGCGAAACCCTGCACAACACAAGTTAAATGCAAGATTAGGCTGCACAGTTAAGGCTCTGTACCAACTTTAAAGACCCAAATATATTTTTGACCTTAGTTACGTAATTAATTCTAAAATTATATGCAATTTCCCCCCCCCTCCCCTGGAAAAATGGGGGAAGCAAATTTGGAAAAATTAAGAAGTCAAAAATCAATGAACTAGGAAAAATAAATAAGAATTAGAATTAGACTTGCTTTTTACCTTCCAATTCTCTTATGAATACGAACATTTTGATTAATTCAAAGTTTCAAAATTAGAAAATTCGAGGTTTTTTCAATACATAACTCTTATATACTACTTGACAACTAGCCGGATGCAACTTTTCCAAAGCCGTTCCTGCAGATATTAGAGTATTTTGCAAAGAATTTTGAGTTAGAAGTTGTAGCTAATATTATGGCCGAGGTGGATTAATCAGTGAGAGATCCCAAAGCACTTCCAAAATTTTGATATTGATGAAATACGAGTGCGTAATTGGGTCAGTGCTAAGTTTTCTGAAAGAAAAACTGTCGACCACCATTTTTCTGGGTCTATGACCTATTATACCATCTGCGCCACACTATCCTCCACCGCTATGAACAAGAATTATTAAAGTGGAACTGCCTTAAAAATTGTGAACGTCTTTTGAAGTTTTTAAAACATTAATGGCGGTTTTATTTTTTTCGCAAAGTTGGTGATAGTGGGTGTCATCATATTTTCATTAAAAATATGTTACTAAATTTACCACCAACGACTTTTTTTCAAAACATGCTATCACGCTGCATTCATAAGAAATTTGGGTAGTAAGGGTACTTGAATACCTTGGTGAATTACTGGTACAGAGCCTTAAGTTTGCATGCGTTCTTTTGCATTCTACGTAAAATTCCATTTGCCCAACTTTCGCTCATATTCCACTTTGACAAAAGCCACACATAATTCTGATATGAGTGGAATGACAAGAAATATATCACTTGGATAAGGATTTTGATTCATAGTCAAATTTCAGAGATTGTGGATGCACACAGATTTCTCCCAGAGGTGGACGAAAATAGTCTCAATTTGCATGGAATAATTAATGAGAATGACCACCGTCTTATTGCTTGTGACACAATTTTCTTGCTAAATCCTCCACACACAAATTAATTATTTTGCATTGCATATTTAATCATCACCGTCCTGTCTTTTCCAGGGATTTTGTAGCTTAATTCTTTCCACCATTCCGCACTTTGTTGTCTTTTTGGTAGGACTGACTGTACGAGACTTACTTACCTGTTGGTGGGATGCACAGATAAGCCAAGTTATCCCTCCGTCCGAGGGAGACAGAGACCAACAAACTCTCCTTCAAACAAGAGCTCACTTCTTCTTCCTCCAGAAATTTCCCTAGTTTTAAAAGTTTCCAAAGTCCATAAATTTGATAAATTTTAAACATTTCCACCCAGTTTACATTTAAAAAAAGACCAGAAGCGTAAAGAAAGCTGCACGTCGCTTGAAAATCTTGGAGAAGAAGGCCAGGATTCGAGAAGGAGATGATTTTTTTGTTACTCTAGAATCGACTGCATCCCGAACACACGTCTCGCTCTCAAATTTTAACAACGAGTCATTGTTAAGATTGCATGCTTAATTTGCATATAAAATCTAAAATTAGTCAACTACACATGCTGACTTAATAATATTCTGTGCAGGGAAAGGGATCGATTGTTGCTGGCCGGGGAATTTCAGGAGGCAGCATGAATAAGGGGGAGGTCAGCCATGATAACCAAGCCGAGTCGCCGTCAGCCAGCAGGAGGTCAGCGAAGGCCATGAAATTACCTCAACCTGGCGGAAAGCGTAGTCGTCACGTGATGGCGGAAGTCTTCCCATGCAAAACATGCCTTCCTCCCTTCGCCAACCGAACCAGTGCTCACTTCCACGCCCACACCCACCTCAACTCCGACGAGCTGGGACGGTCCTCATTTTTCCATGAGAAATGCCCCCACTGCAAAAAAGTATTCTTTGATCGTCATCAATTTACCGACCACGTGAACGCGCACGAAGGTCAGAAGAACCACGCCTGTCCCGTGTGCAGGCAGAAATTTACCCACAAAACCAATTTGACGGCATCTCGTCGTCCACATGAGCCGCGAGAAGCGCGCCGAGGTTAAGCAGCGGTCGCGATTGCAAAAGATACCGAATTCCATCCCGTCTCAATGGTCATCTTGTCGTCCACACAAAGGAAACAATGAGGTGTCACATTTGTCGAAAAACGTTCTTCACCGAGGAAGGCTTGACCCATCATCGGTTCGGCCATCTCCGCGAAGACGAGAAGGTCGCCCTCGTGAAGCAGGGCTCGGGTCGGATGTGCCTCTTTTGCCATAAGATATTCGCCAACATCCTCGCTTATCATGCCCACACGAAGGAGAAACCTTTCTCCTGCGACCAGTGTGGGGCGCTGTTTGGTCGGAATGGTGAATTCATCAAGCACAAGCGCACTCACAGCGCGGATCCTCGACTATTCAAATGCGACGACTGCGACAAAGCGTTCACTTGTAAACACAGTCTGGCCATGCACAAGAAGACGGTTCACCGGAAAGTGAAGGACAGCGCGTGCCTCGAGTGCGGCACGAAGAGTCACATGGTGCGACATTTGAGAAGTGTTGATGCCAAAATGCGCCACCCCCCCCCTGCCCCCACTGCGGGAAGACATTCACACGGAAAGGCAAGCTTGGGATGCATTTGAAGAAGCTTCACCCCCCAGAGTAAAATCTTTCTCCTGCTAAACAGCGTCTCATCAAGGGACCACGTGTCGTCCATACGTTATGTTTTTTTTATTATATATTTTCCCGATTTATGACAAGTTTATTATCCTCATCCGACCGTCACGACATGTTTTCCATGCGTTATATATTTTTATATTTTTCTCATTTCAGTATTTACTTATGACGAGAGATTTATTCTGATAAAAATGGCGTAATTGAATTATTAATGTGTAGACGTGTTTTGTTACCGTTTTGACCATGACGATTTTTAATTAGTAAAGTCATTCTATTTTGTGTAAAAGTCTGCTCTCTGCTCGCCCCCATTTTTCCATGCGTCGACACAAATGCAAGGCTGGCACAGTGACGACGACATATTTCATCGTGACTAGAAGAAAGGTCACTTTGTGCATCACGCTTAAATCGTGCAAGACTCGCATTGCAGGTTACGGTTTCCGGTAACTTTGCATAACCCATTTTACATAACGGTGTAGTATAGAATGATTACGTAATGCGTAAAAGTCACTTGGTAAATATAAACAACCTCTTTGCATAACACATTTTCTCATATTATTTAAATGGAATAACTTCTTAAAACTAAAATCATGTAGACTAACGAAACAAGAAGAAAGGTTAGTTTGTGCATCACACTTAAATCTCGTAGGTATTTCACTTTGCAATGGACGAAGGTGACCAAATAATTCTGCAAAAAATTATTGTTCCATGTTCCCTTGTTCATTAAATATGCATTCGTCCTTTAGCATGAATAAAATTAATTAAGAAATCCAAACTAAATTCTAGATTTCCATTTGCTCAAATTCCTTTTTGATAAAAACCCCACATAATTCTAATTTATGAGTGCAATTGCAAAAATATATCACTGGGATAAGAGAAGAGGAATGGAATTCTGATTCATAACCAAATTTGGGAGATTGTAGAATGGATGCAAGCATATTTCTTCCAGAGCTGGACAACCGGCTTAATTTGCATGGAATAATTAATGAATGATATGTATGTAATGACCATCATGTTATTGCTTGTGGCACAATTTTCTTGCTAAATTCTCCACACAAATTATTTTGCATTGCATATTTAATCATCACCGTCCTTCTTTTTTCATGATTTTGTAGCTTAATTCTTCACACACAAATTATTCTGCATTTTTTTTTTGCCTTTTTGGTACGTCTGACTGTACAAGACTTGCCTCTTGGTTGGTGGGATATGCAGATAAGCGAAGCCATCCCTCACCATCAGTCCGAGGGAGACAGAGACCAACAAGCTGTCAGTCAAATAAGAGCTCACTTCTTTCTCCAGAAATTTCTTCAAATTTTAAACATTTCTACTGAGTTTGCATTCAGAAATAGAGAGCAGAACGTCATAAAGAGAAGAAAAAGCTGGTGGACTGGACGTTAGTTGCAGCCTGAAAAACGCAGCATAATTTATTTTTACTCTTCCTCACGTCAAAATTTGAAAGGGGGTAAGTTTTCATAAAAATCTGTAGTTTAACTTCATATGCTGACTTAATACTAAGTATTTTCTGCAGAGAAAGGGGTCGATGGATGTTAACGGGGGACCTTCGGCACAGAACGAGACGATGCCGTTGGACATCAACGAGACGCACCGGCTCGGACGACAGAAAACGACCGTCCCCACAAGGAAGAAAGGGGACCGTTTTCAAGAGAACGGACGACTTCTTCCTCACTCCGTCCAACCAAGGCCAACACCACGTGACGTAGAATCCCCTTCAGCCAACAGTAGGTCATCTAAAACCAAGAAATTTTCGCAATTTGCCACTGAGAAAATGCGTCCATGCAAAATATGCCTTCGTCCCTTCACCAACACAAGCAGTGCTCACGTCCACACCCACCTCAACTGCGCCGAACTGGACCAGCCCTCATTTTTCCACGCCAAGTGCCCCCACTGCGAAAAAGTATTCTTTAATCTTCGCGACTTTATCTGTCATGTTAATGCCCACGAAGGTCGGAAGGACCCCGAATGCCGACAGAAGTTCACCCGCAAAACCAATTTGACCGCGCATCTCTTCGTCGACCTGAACCGCGAGGAGCGCGCAGAGGGCTGGCGACACGGCTGTTGCTTTTGCCAAAAACGATTTAAAAGCCCATACCATCTCAGTCGCCATGTTTTGACCCACACGAAGGAAAAGTTGGCCAGAAGGTGTGACATCTGTCGAAAAATGCTCTCCTCCGAACGAACCCGGACGAAACATCGGTTCCTCCACCTCTCCGAAGACGAGAAGGACGCCCTCGTGGCGCAGGGGACGAGTCGAGAGTGCTTATTTTGCGGCAAGAAATTCCCCGACAACGGGAGCTACCATTTTCACCTGGGGACCCACACGGAGGAGAAACCTTTCCCCTGCGACGAGTGTGGGGCCGTGTTCCGTCGTAATTGTAACTTAAAATCGCACATGCGCATTCACTCCGCGGATCTGCGACCGTTCAAGTGCGACGAGTGTGGACAAGGTTTCAGTCAAAAGGCAAACGTGACCAGCCACAAGAAGACAGTTCACCGGAAGTTGAAGGATATTCCGTGTCCCGAGTGCGGCAAGATGTTCGGGACGAAGAGTCACGTGGTGGAGCACGTGGACAATGTTCATCTGAAGAGAAGGCACCCTTGTCCCCACTGTGGTGACATGTTCCCGAGCAAATCAAAAGCTTGCCAACATGTAAGGCGGGTTCACCCGGCGGAATAATGCCGCCGTCCTCGTGCCCCCGCCAAACAATGACTGACCGTCATATTTTGGAGACGTTAGATATTTTTATATGTTTTTGATTTCACTATTTATGACGAGATAATTATTCTGATAAAAATAGGATAAGTAAATTGTTAAGTTGTAAATGTGACGCGATTTGTGTTACTTTTATGACCATGATGATTTTTATGGAGTAAATAATTCTGTTTTGTATAAAACTCTGTTCGCTCCCATTTTTTCATGCGTCGACATAAATGCAACGCTGGAAGAGTGACGACGACATATTTCATCGTGACGAGAAGAAGGGACAATTTGTGCATCACAGGGAAATCGTGCAGGGCTCAGGTTGCGGGGTGCATATCGAAAGGGACCAAGGTGCATAAATAATTCTGCAGGAAGTCTCAGTTTGCATACTAATTTTGATCCGCAGACCTCAATAATTGAAGAATGATGGTTCAGTTTATTATCGTGGGCATTCCATCCAAAAGATAAAAGTCTAAAATTTCAGCGTTATTTTCATGCAGTTGGAAAATTCCTTGTCATCTGAGAAAATCAGGGATTATTTCTACCCAATGGAAATAAAACCAAACCAGAGAATGAGGACAAGATAGCGTCACAAGTAAATGAGAAAGATTTTACACGCATATTTCCTTCAGTAATGGTCACCTGCGTAAACACAGTGGCCGCGGAAGCCGTGGGGACATCTGGGGACGTTAAAATTCTAGTATAGGAGAGGGACGAGTTTATATAAAATGGGAAGATGGTGGACCACCGGCCACCTGCGAGATCATTCTGCTCGGCTCGCTCCGTATCCCGTGCGGGTACAAAATTCTGAGCAGTTAGCAGGAGACTCGAAACGGGTTTTACGAGTATTTTTTTTACATGGGAAAACGAACTAAGATTGGAAAACTTTTTTCCTATTCAAGATTTACAATTTCTGTTTTTTGCATCTTATTCTGGTAGGTGTCCCACAGATTAAGTTCGAAAATGGGCACGCCCACTAGTGGGGGTGATCAGAAACAATTGATTTTCTTTTCATGCATTTTTCAATTTCGCAGAGTATGGGGTAAAGTGATAGCTTCGCTACTTTTCTACGTCCGTTTTACACGGTTTATTTTTTCTTAAATATGAAATTAGTATTCCCATTATGCAGTTAAATTGAAGGTACATACGAATTTAATTTAAATTGCAGAGAGATAGTGAGAGGGGAAGAAGGAAGGTGTTAACTACTGTTCAAAACAGCCGTCCAAATCGATTTTAACCAGTTTTTAATTTTGGACGTCCAAAATATCCAAAATAAAAAATGGGTAAAAAATTTTACAAGTTTTTCATTATTGAATCTTCCGATAATGCGTGGACGTACATGCAGTTTCTCATTAATTTTGAGCATTTTGCTGTATAATGTACATACGGCATGGTTGGGAAAATTTCTTACTTTCTCAAGTAAGAAAACATGTTAAAAGACAATATTTTTCCAGATTTCATGGTATAACATACACATCAAACTTGCTCAAAACTGATGGGAAACTAGATATCTGTGCAGATTTAAGTAAATTTGAAAAAAAAATCGTTACTAAAGAACTTGTAATAGTTTGCCCCATTTTCAATTTTGGAGACTTTTGGACATTTGCTACAAAATTCGGTGTGCATAACTGGTTTAGACCGGTTTTGGAGAGTGGTTAAAACCACAGCGAAACCCTGCCCAACACAGTTAAATGATTGGTTAGGCTGCACAGTTCCTTTAAATTAGTTTGCATGCGTCCTTCCTTTAGCATGAAAAACATTAAGAAATCCAGACTCAATTCTACATAGAATTTCATTTGCTTAGCTTTAGCCCAAATTCCATTTTGATAAAAACCCCACATTATTCTAATTCATGAGTACAATGGCAAAAATATGTCAGCAGGATAAGAGAATAGGAATGGAATTGTGATTCATAACAAAATTTGACAGATTGTGGATTCAATGCATATTTCTCCCAGAGGTGGAAAACCGCCTTAATTTGCATGGAATAATTAATGAATGATATGTAATGACCATCATGTTACTGCTTGTGGCACAATTTTTTTGCAAAATTTTCCACACACAAATTAATTATTTTGCATTGCATATTTAATCATCATCACCGTCCTGCTTTTTCCAGGATTTTGTAACTTAAATAATTCTTTGCACCATTCCCACTTTGCTGCCTTTTTGGTAGGACTGACTGTACGAGACTTACCTACCTGTTGGTGGGATGCACAGATAAGCCAAGTTATCTCCAACAATCTCTCCGTTAAACAAGGAGCTCACTTCCTCCTTCAGAAATTCTTCCAATTTTGAAAATTTCCACCTAGTTCACATTGCGAAAAACGACCGGAACGTCGCCAGCGTAAAGAAATCTGAACGTTGGTTGAAAACCTTGGAGAAGAAGGTTGAAAGGCAGAGGATTCGAGGAGGAGGAGATTTTGTTACTCTGGAACAGACTGCATTCCGTACACACGTCTCAAATTTTAAAAACGAGTCGTTGCTAAGATTGCAGGCTTAATTTGCATATAAAATCTATTGGTCAACTACACATGCTGACTTCATAATATTCTGTGCAGAGAAAGAGATCGATTGTTGCTAGCCGGGGTAACTTCAGGATGAACAAGGGCGAGGTCCGCCATGATGACCAAGACGAGTCGCCGTCAGCTAGCGGGAGGCCAGCAAAGGCCAAGAAATCAGTTTTCTAGGACAAATGTCCCCACTGCGAAAAAATGTTCTTCATTCGTCACCACTTTACCGACCACGTGAACGCGCACGAAGGTCGGAAGAACCACGCCTGCCCCGTGTGCAAGCAGAACCCAAGCTACCACACTATGTCATTTGCACTCCTCTAAGACATCTAAACGAGACGAGTAGTTTGTCGTAGCGACATCGGTTTTAATACGGATACGTAATAAAGACGTCCGTAAGACGAGCCAATGTCCGCCAAAAAGTCGTCTCTGGAAGCATGCCACTGGATGTCTTGGGGATATTCCTGAAGTCACCTTTATGACATCTGACTTAGTATGTGTGGTATGCGCAGTATTTAGTCTCACACTAGGAACATATTATATTTTCACATATTTATTTCCAATTCAAAACATGACAATGAATACATTAATGACAATCAATAAAAATTAACAAATAACCATAACATTTAAGAACATTAAATATACAATCATTAAATTATACAAGGCGACAACGACGCATATTTTGATGTGTTAATTCTCCTCCTAAGATTCTTTATACTCCTGCAATTATTTAGAAACGCTTTTGAAATACTAGTTTTACGAACCTATATTATAGATAGATTAAGACAAAACTATATAACATATTACCGATTTGTTTTTCTCTGGTGCGTGCTGAAACCATGAAGCCAGCTTAATTTTGATATCCGAGTCAGTTACACCAGCACAATTTCGATTATCCTTAACAGCAGCTACAAATTGTAAATATCCTTTCACATATCACTTAGAAGCAGATTTTAATTGTAAATTATTTACCAGAAATAGCGTCTTTAATCTTGCAGTGTTTAAATGCACGTTTGGGGTTGATTTTTCTTATCCCCTCCCAGCAAAATTTACTACCAAGATTGTATGTCATCATACGAGTCATTATGTTAGTAATGTTTTCCTTGTAATTTGTGCCACCGATCTCTTTTAGCTCCACGATCTATTCATAAAGGGGAAATCCAATGCTTGTACGATTATACTATTTTAATCATCAAACAGATAATATATTACCAATTGTTGAAACATCTTCTTATCTTGAATTGAAGTTTCTAGCTCATTAAAAGCTTCCATTGTGTCAAATGGAAAGCCGTAGTCGATTTTCTCAGGACGACCACTTGGCGAGCCTTTGCTATATAAATCATACACCATTCTTACATTCGTCGTCAGAAGATCCATTCGTTGCCTAAGTTCGGCGAGTTCCTTTACGACATGCTTTTCAAATGGCGTAATTTCTGCAAAATTAAAGATGTGTTGAATAATAAATATAGAATTACTTAAACCTCCGAGTTCTAAATATTATCTGAATTTTTTGTAGCTTATTATCAAATACTGGAAGTTTATCTGCGTTACCTGCATAATACAAGGAAATATTTATTACTCCTTCAACAACATCAACCCACAGATCCTTAAAGTAACACTCAATTTACCTGAACATCTCGATTCATTCGATTTATTGTGGTCATCCAATCGACTAAGCGTACCTGAGCCCGGTGCCAATACAAATCCAGGATTTGTTAAGGCCAAGCTTGACTCTTTGCTCCGATTTGTAAAGATTACGGGCGGTGGCGGGAAATTCGCCTTCATCTTATCTTTCGCTGCAGGTTTTGAGAATGATGATAGCTCACCGCTGCTCCCAGACAAACTTTCTTCATACTCGATGTTCAGCGCTCGAGGGCGCGCACTGCGCCTACTTCCTTCGTCATTTTCTTCAACCTCAGATTCCAAGTTTGACGTCCATGCTGCTGTTGATAAGTGTTCGCGTGCTGCTGCGTATGTTGCTAGAAATTTACATAAATAACTAATTAGTTATTAATGAAATCTAAATTAATGACAATGAGTTTATTACAATGAAATAATTATTCACTAACCAAAACACCTTAGAATCCTAGCGTTATAAATATTCCAAGTTTCCAAATTCACTGGCGACTGATTTTTAACTGCTGTCTTCACCTTGTCTGAATTTTTGTAAGGAGGCCACCAACATTTTAGTCGTCCCTCTTCTTCTCGATCCAGCCAACTGTCCGGGGTCACTTCCACCTCATCCGTTTCAGGAAAAACCGAGAAGACCATTTTGACTAACAGTGGACGAGGGGGAGGGCAGCGAATATCCCAACAGTTTTCGGTAGAACCAAATATTTACGTGAAATATCAGAGAGCGGAAACTTTTTCAACGGTCCAAATTTGGAAAACGTAAAAATTCCCAGTAATTCAGAGTTGCACGGTGAAGTGTAAAGTGGAGCAGTTTTCAGGCAAGCGTGACCAATGATCCAAACCTCCACGCTCTCCAGATCAGTGGCAAAATTTCTCACCTTCACAAGTTCACCAGTTCTCATTTGTACAAACTGATCACGTTTGTTAATTTTTAATATAAAATTTCCATTCACAAATGTTTTGTACTGTGGGGAACCATACCCATTAATTAGTGGACCGGTGCGGTGAATATGTTTCAACTCTTGTCGCTGAATGTGTAATGGCGAACTGGATTCCCTTTCTGAAATTCTCCCACAAATTTGAGAGAGAGGAGAAAATCCACTTTTTGTTAATCGTTTTAAAATCCCAAGATGATTTTCAAAACTAAAGGCACTATAATTATTGATGTTGCCGAACATCTTCACGTCTTCGTATACATGTAGTAAACCGTGGACATTGTAGAACAAGTTTTCTTTCCCATAAAGTGCACTAAATTCCACAACAAAAAAATTTAGAAGTTGATCAGCATAATCACCATAACTTGCAATTAATTCGTCATTAGAGTAAATTGCAGCAGCACAGTGGAGAGACAAAAAATGTGTCAGATAATTTGGTGGCAAAATATTATGCAACACAATAAAGCCGGTATATAATAGAAACTGTCGTAATTCCGTTGCTTTCCATCTCGGTAGTTCCACAAGCGACCTAGGTTGTCGGTTAAATTCACAGCACATATGAAATCTTAACGCACTTAAATTGTCAGAAATTGTGGAAATTTGAAATGCACTGAACTTTAGATATTTTGGTTTACCACCAACCCACAAATTTAAAATTTTCTTCACTACGCCCAAATATATCAAATGCATTGATTCCAGAGGAAGTTTTGATACAAGTCCAATCCCAAGTTCAGAAAGAATAGTAAATCCACGATGATGATCATCTTCAAGCGATGTTGAATTTCCAAAATTGGCATCAGTTCTTCTAGACGCAATTTTATCCGAGAAAACGGTACGATTTTCGTACCTCTCTCCAACCTGTGTACATTTTGAACACGCTGAAAATCCTGAATAGTATTTTGTACACGTAATAAATGCCCTAGCAGGAGCATCACAGATGAATCCTTTAATTTGTACAGATATTAACTTATTTTTCACTAATATCCCAGTTTGAAGTAGTTGTTTACACTCGGCGACAAAATCTTGTAAGTATTCGTTCTGATCATTAGGCTTACTAGATCCTTGGTATATACCAACACAAAACGGTTTATAGTTTCTATCCTGGAATATTGATGCCAAAATCGGACAGTATTCACTTTTGCTACTCTTGCTAATTGGTATTCCGTCTATTCCAATTAGTAAACTAATCACTTCTGGCACAACTTTTAATTGATTCACATAACTTTTAACCCCATTCTCAAGTCCAAAATGTGCGTATGCACCAGGCAGCACATCCCGCTTAATAAAATGACGGCGTGTGGACAATAATGATCTAGCATCGGCTGGTAATTCTGAGAAACACGAATGTTTTTTTAATATTTTCAACAATGAACTAGTTGCAGAATTAGTCACATTATTCTCTATTGCCCACTTCCGCAGTTCTTCATTAATTTGGTTATCTTCTACTTCAGAATCACTGCTGAAATCGGACGAAGACGGCTCAGATATGATTTCGTCGTCGTCGATAATATCATAAATTTCTGAATCTAATTCTACTTGGTGGTCGTGGTTGAATGAGTCAGCGATTAAGTCAGGGGCACTTAGGTCGTGGTAAAAAGTTGCAGTCGACTGATCAGAAACACTGGTTTCTAAATTGTTAATTGTTGCTACAACTGTTTTTTCGATACGACGGCGTAATTGGCGTTTCGATAAGCTCGTGCAGGACTTCATGGTGTGACTAAACAAAATAAGTACTTGTAAAAATGCGCGCTTTTTTCATTAATGGACAACATGAGACGATAAACGTAGAATGTCTATCGACAATATCCAATGGATCTCGGTTCAACGACGTCCATAGGAGATTTATATGCTGACATCGTAATCAATACATCGTTACTCTATCCTAAGGAGGTCGTCACTGCGACATGTCCCCCTTAGACGATGGCGTTGAGTTTGGGAGATCCTCATGACGAGTGTGGTAGCTTGGGAAGTTCACCCAAAAAACACATCTGACCTGGCATCTCTTCGTCCACCTTAGTCGCGTGGAGCGCGCGGCGGTGCGGCAGGGCTGGCGACACGGCTGCTACTTCTGCAAGAGACGATTCCAAGGTCCATCCCATCTCAGTCGTCATCTTGTGACCCACACGAAGGAAAAAGTGGGCGGAAGGTGTCCCACTTGTCGAAAAAGTTTCTCCTCCAAACATTCCCTGACCATTCATCAATTCGCCCACCTCTCCGAAGACGAGAAGGTCGCCCTCTTGAAGCAGGGAGGAACGGGTCACGTGTGCTTATTTTGCCGCAAGAAATTCGCCCACAACGGCGCTTATCATGCTCACCTGGTCTCCCACACGGAGGAGAAACCTTTCCCCTGCGACCAGTGTGGAAAGCTGTTCCCTCGTAGTAAAAGCTTAAACTTGCACAAGAGCATTCACAGCGCGGATCCGCGACCGTTCAGTTGCGACGAGTGTGACAAAGCGTTCACTAGTAATGCAAATCTGGGCAGCCACAAGAAGAGGATTCGCGGGGGGCTGAAGGACATCGCTTGTCCCGAGTGTACCAAGATGTTCGGGAGAAAGGGTGCCATGGAGCGACATGTGAAGGGTGTTCATGCCAAGATCCGGCACCCCTGCCCCCACTGTGACCAGACGTTCACGCGGAAAGGCAGTCTTGGGACGCATTTCAAGAAGCTTCATCCACCAGAATAATATCCTTCATCTGACGACTGACCCTTCGTCAAATGACGACATGTTTGAATACGTCGTATTTTTATAGTTCTTTGATTTCATGATTTATGACACAATAATTATTCCCACGCGACTGATAAAAATGGCATAATTGAATTATTAAGTTGTAAACATGACACACGTTCTGTTACCTTTTTGACCATGACCATTTTTAATTATGTAGTAAAATCATTTTGTTTTGTATAAAAGTCTGCTCCCTTCTTGCCCCCATTTTTCCATTTGTCGACATAAATCCAAAGCTTGAGCAGTGACGACGACGTATTTCATCGTGACGAGAAGAAGGGTCACTTTGTGCATCACACTTAGATCGTGCAGGGCTCAGGGCTCAGGTTTCGGGTTGCATATCCAAACGGACCAAGGTGATTCTGCAGGAAATCATAATTTGCACATTATTATGATAAGCCGGCCTAAAAAATTAATGGCTGGTCGTTCGCTTTCTTATCGTGAGCATTCCATCCAAAAGATAAAAGTCTAAAATTCCAGCATATGTAATTCTTATGCATTGAAAAATTCCCTTTGTTTGAGAAAATCAGACATTGTTTCTGAAATAAAATCATATTTCAGCCGGAGGATGAGAAAAAATCTAGTAAATGAGACAGATTTTGCATGCATATTTCTTCCAGTAATACCAGTCCCCGCGGAAGCCGTGGGACATGTGCATAGGGACATTGTAGGAGGGAGGGGTTTATATAAGACATCGAAAAACCATCGGGGCACTGTCCCCTCAAGCTTCCGCGGCCACTGTTATTCTCATGCAAAAGGACGCATGCATATTTAATTTAAAGGAAACGTGCAGCAGCTTGAGCAATCATTTAATTTTCGTTGTGCCGGGTTTCGTTGTTGTTAAGATAGATATCAGAACCAAGAATTGTGCAGTGGTGTGTGTTACCAGTTGAACTTGGCGCTTGGTTACACACGTGTCTCACATTGTCCAAGCTAATGTCACCTAGCGGCAGGTGGGGCACTATGTTACATTTTTCGTTTCTAGAGGGCGTTTTTCGCTAAAGTGTCAAAACGTTGACGAACACGAGAACAACGAAACACACCCTTTAGATCTGCCGAGACTTGATCAAATGAACGGGCACACCCCCTAAACTTGACATTTGACCTGTGACCTGGGCACACCCACCAGACTTGACATTTGACCTGTGACCTTGGCACACCCACTAGATTTGACATTTGACCTGTGACCTTGGCACACCCACTAGATTTGACATTTGACCTGTGACCTTGGCACACCCACTAGATTTGACATTTGACCTGTGACCTTGGCACACCCACTAGATTTGACATTTGACCTGTGACCTTGGCACACACCCCTGGACTTGACATTTGACCTGCGACCTGCGTACAACCCATAAAGTTGACACTTTACAGAGTTGACACTTGACCTGTGGCTGTGGCTTGGGCACACCCATCATACTTGACCTGGGACCTCGGCACACCCGCTACACTTGACCTGTGACCTGGCCACACCCACTACACTTGACCTGTGACCTCGGCACACCCGCTACACTTGACCTGTGACCTCGGCACACCCGCTACACTTGACCTGTGACCTCGGCACACCCGCTACACTTGACCTGTGACCTGGGCACACCCACTACGCTTGACCTGTGACCTCGGCACACCCGCTACACTTGACCTGTGACCTGGGCACACCCACTAGATTTGACATTTCACCTGTGACCTGGGCACACCCACTAGATTTGACATTTCACCTGTGACCTGGGCACACCCACTAGATTTGACATTTCACCTGTGACCTGGGCACATCCACTATACTTGACCTGTGACCTCTGTGCCCCACGGCAAAGTTGACACTTGACCTGTGCCTTACCAATTTTAATTACCTACCAGCGCCACCTATCGGATGTTGGCTGTTTTTCAGCGCTAGAGGGCGGGCTTTTGGTTTAAGTGCCTAAACGTACTTAAAACGTTAGAACAATGCCATACTTCAGAGTTGTGACCTAACGTTTTTCGTGGTAACCCCCTTTAGAGTCGTGACCTAACATTTTTCGTGGACACCCCCTTTAGAATCGCAACTGAACGTTTTTCATGGTCACCCCCTTTAGAGTTGTGACCTAACGTTTTTCGTGGTCACCCCCTTTAGAGTCGTGACCTAACGTTTTTCGAGGTCATCCCCCTTTAGAGTCGTGACTGAACGTTTTTCGTGGCCACCCCCTTTAGAGTCGTGACTGAACGTTTTTCGTGGCCACCCCCATTTAGAGTCGTGACTGAACGTTTTTCGTGGGCACCCCCTTTAGAGTTGTGACCTAACGTTTTTCGTGGTCACCCCCTTTAGAGTCGTGACCTAACGTTTTTCGAGGTCATCCCCCTTTAGAGTCGTGACTGAACGTTTTTCGTGGCCACCCCCTTTAGAGTCGTGACCTAATGTTTTTCGTGGTCAACCCATAGAGTCGTGACCGGACGTTTTTCGTGGTTACCCCCTTTAGAGTCGTAACTAAACGAATTTCGTGGTCACACCGATAGAGTCGTGACTTAACGTTTTTCGTGGCCACCCCCTTTAGAGTCGTGACTGAACGTTTTTCGTGGCCACCCCCTTTAGAGTCGTGACTGAACGTTTTTCGTGGCCACCCCCTTTAGAGTCGTGACTGAACGTTTTTCGTGGCCACCCCCTTTAGAGTCGTGACTGAACGTTTTTCGTGGCCACCCCCTTTAGAGTCGTGACTGAACGTTTTTCGTGGCCACCCCCTTTAGAGTCGTGAAGAACGTTTTTCGTGGCCACCCCCTTTAGAGTCGTGACTGAACGTTTTTCGTGGCCACCCCCTTTAGAGTCGTGACTGAACGTTTTTCGTGGCCACCCCCATTTAGAGTCGTGACTGAACGTTTTTCGTGGGCACCCCCTTTAGAGTCGTGACTGAACGTTTTTCGTGGGCACCCCCTTCAGAGTCGTGACTAAACGTTTTTCGTGGGCACCCCCTTTAGAGTCGTGACTAAACGTTTTTCGTGGTCACACTCAATTACAGTCGTGACAACGTTTTTCGTGGACACACCCAATTAGAGTCGTGACAACTTTTTTCGTGGTCACGCCCATAGGGTCGTGAGTGAACGTTTTTCGTAATAAAATAATAAAATCGTTTTGCTTAGAGCCCGCACTGCGGGCTTAAGAGACTAGTCAGAACCAAGAATTGTGCAGTGGTGTGTGTCTGTGTGTTACCAGTTGAACTTGGCGCTTGATTACGCACGTGTCTCACATTATCCAAGCTAACGTCACCTAGCGGCAGTTTGGTCACTAAGTTGCATTTTTCGTTTCTAGAGGGCGTTTCTCGCTCAAGCGTCAAAACGTTTCGAAAACGTTGACTAACACTAGAATAACGAAACACACCCTTTAGATCCGCCAAAACTTGACTGACTTGACTTGACCAAAACTTGTATACAATGAAATAGTGTTTTTTTCGCGCTCTAACGATTTTCAAGTTAGATATCTTAAAAGTTGCGTAAAATTGAGTAGATCAAAAATCCGTAATAAAATTGGGGGGCCCATTGGTGGATTTTGAGATCTGAGCCAATATGTGCGAATTTTTTGCAAATTTTGGATTTTGACTCAAACCAGTCCTACTTTTGGTCAAATATCGCGGGAAATAATTTTAAAAATAATTTTACACTAGAATTTGTTAAACATTAACTAACTATGTGTCTGGTTCGCTGGTGTGAAGTCGAGTAAAAATTTTTACATGATTTTTCATAATTGCACGACGTTGTAAATTTACTTATTGAAAACATTCATTTCATCCGTTTTAGAACAAATCAACAAAATTTTGAAGTAAATCTCAAGTAGTCCATCAATAATTAAGTATGTGGATTGAAGAGACCCGCAACACCTTACCAGACATACACATTGTTATAATTTGACTTTAAGGCTAATTTCTGTAAAAAAAATTGTAAATCTTTGTCCAGATTCTTGAAGCATTTTTTATCCATCCCGTGGAGAATTAGTGACCACTTCGTCACTCAAGCATCGGAAGAAACCTGAAAAATCATCGATATACTTGTGTGGAGCTGGTCGATATTTCCGAACTATTGTGGGAGATTGTTTGTTTTTTACAAACCCAAACCAGGGTTAGACTCTGGTTCTGGTCACTTATCATGATTAATAATAATTATACTTCCAACGATTGTTCGAGTATTTAATAGTTCAGGAACGTATGTATTTATGTATGTATGAATTTGTACATACCTATCAGACCTGGCCAAATTAGTAATTGTAAATTGTAATTTCAATTACTTCATTCGAGAAATGTAATTGTAATTTGTAATTGAACTAAATGTAATTGGTAATTTGTAATTTGACTTCCAAGTAATTTGGCCAGCTCTGATACCTATGTATGTAATTGTATTTGCATATATCAATTCGTTCAGACTCAAACTTCCAAATTCTTTGAAATACCCTTCTTACACAAAATCAGTTGTCACGTCTTCTTTCAAGACCAACTTCTCTACATGCAAATGTGTACGAAGCTTATCAGGCTATTTGTATTTATACATGTCTGTACGATTGAGATGGTAAGAAGGTTCCTTTTCTTTCGTACATATGTACCAATGCCATGTTTCATGTATGCACAGCCCAAGAATAGTGCATTCTACATTTAAGATATTGCAAGGTAGATGCGTATAAAACCTGAGACAAATATTTGTCCAGTTAACTTTTGCCCTTCTGATTGTTAACATTCAAACACAAAATTTCTTCACGTTACTCGAATTCATCCTGAAAAAATAAGCACGA
This sequence comes from Folsomia candida, assembly GCF_002217175.1. NCBI lineage: Eukaryota > Metazoa > Arthropoda > Collembola > Entomobryomorpha > Isotomidae > Folsomia > Folsomia candida. Next base: position 664,391 of record NW_019091237.1, read on the forward strand.
ATCTGTTTTACATCTGGAACGAAGGGCTTCCGTGAATTGGTGAAATGTTTCTGCTCGGACTTTGTAATTTGGTAAGATATTATTATTAAATTTCCATACTCTTTGACAAATAAGTACACATTGATACATTGGCACTGATAATTTTGACCAGTCCGTGCATGGTCTCAGTTTTATCATCATTTTGTTACATTACTATTATATTTTCAGATTCTGGGATCAATAATTATTATATCGGGATTCATTCATGTTAGAATATAATGGTTATCAAGCTAAGCCGACAAAGACAATACGGATATTGTGGAATTAGAACTGAAATATTGGCCATGTTTATGCGTCCATTTCTTATTTACAATCTGCTGCCTTATTTCGGGACTATGTGCCATTCTTGCATCCAAGACGGACAACCGCACGTGGGCGATGGGATTGGCAAATGTGGTGGATTTGTTTTCCAAAGCGCCAATGGGGTTAATTGGGGGGATCCTAATGTACAATTTTTATCCGAAGGAGTCGAAAGTGAGGGGATGGCCCCAGTGGAAATGGGAGTCGATTAAATTGCCAATTCCGACAGGGGTTTATTGTTTCTTTGGTCAAATATATTTTTATAGGGGGTGTAATAAATTAATTGTTGAGGTACAAAATGAGGTACAAAATGAGGTACAAGGTGAGGTAAATGCAATAAGAGGGGCAATAAGGGGTGCAAGAAGAGGTAGAAGATGAGGTGCAAGAACAGGTAATACCAGGTGGAAGTGAAGCATGTCAAAAAACCGGAATCCAAAAGATCAAAAACGAAAGAGACATTGATTTCTGGACAATTTTTTTACGCATTTATTTGTGATCGAGCAAGTAAATTTTTTATCGTTTATGAAAGTGAGAAGCTTAAATTGTAATCCCACTGGGAAAATTTTTTATAACGATGGCTCAAAAATCTGTATTCGCGTATTAATTGAGCAAATATTTAAGCAAGTAATGTAATTTTTAATCATTAATTATGTATTTCTCGCTGGTGTAAAGTAGAGTAAAACATTTTTATATGCTTTTTCTCAGTTATACGAAAATGTCGATTTATCTATTTATTGAAAACAATCATTTTGTCCAATCCATGAAAAATTGACAAAATTTAAAAGCAAAATTCAAGTATTACATTGGTGCATATGTAGCAAAAAATATAAAGAAATCCGCAACACGTGATCATGACAAGATAGACATGTTATAATTTAACTTTTATTTAATTTCTGTCAAAGAAAAATTTGGGTAATATTTATCCTTACTCTTAGTCCAGATTCCTGGAGCACTTTGTGACCACGTTCCATAACGTAGAAAAAGTCTTGGCAAATACCGAGATCCTTGTGTGGTATTTTCGACCGGTTAGCAGTCGATTGTCTAGTTTTTTTTAACCCAAACCAGGGTTCGTCTCTGTGGTCACCAATTTTTCATACAATGATAGTTTTAATAAACCTTCGCATATCTCGCAAATTGAGCATAGAAGCTTGCGAAGTTTTGCAAGATGTCTGCATGTTTTGCAAGATGACCCACGACAAATTGATCCGCTCATATTGACCCAAGTTATATTGACCCAATGCTATATATGTACATACTTACTTACTCCATTTTTCGTACAAAAAGACTTATTTCAGTATGTACTTCAATTCTCGATCATTCAAACTGTAAAATACACTACTTGCACAAAGCTCAGTTCGTTATCATGTCTTTCATGACCAGGTTTCCGATATGAACATGTCTAGCTTATCTACGTATCAAGCTGTATCAGTGAGAAAGGTTCCTTTTCTTACCTTTCGTCTTTCATGTACATATGCACAGCCCAACAAGAGTTAAGAGTAGCAAAAGGTATTTACATACATATTTAGATGCGTAAAAACCTGAGATTCATTTTTGTCCCGGCCAGTTAACTTTTGCCCTTCTGATTGTTAACATCCAAATACAGATTTCTTCACGTTACTCGAATTCCTGAAAAAATAAGCAGAAATCCGTTTCAAATCTTTAAGGAAAATGGAGCCAAACGGTGAACAGGAGCCAAACGGTGAACAGGAGCCAATCGGTGAACCGCAGCCATTCCCATACCGTGAACTGAACCCAGTCATTGAACTGTTTATACTCGGATGTTTTAATGCTGTAAGATTATTAAGTTTCCATACTCTTTGACAAATAAATACATACACATTGATACATTGGCACTGAAAATTTTGACCAGACCCTACATGGTTTACAAATATTACCATTTGGTGACACACAGTACTCTTATACTTTCAGTCTCTGGGACCAGCAACTATTGTATGGGGAATGCAGCCAGAACTTAAAGCTCGATACCTCGATAAGCCAGAATACAACAAAGACATTCAGGAGATCATACTGGAATATTTGCCCCATGTACTTGCCTATGGCTGCATGATGCTCTGCTGCTTAATTTCGGGATTCTGTGGAATTATTATATGCATGCTGGACAACCGCACGTGGGTGCTCAGACTGGCAAACGTGGCGAATTTGTATGCCAAAATGTCATACCGGTTAGTTGTGGGGATCATAGTGTACAATTGGAGTCCGAAGAAGTGGAAGACGTGGGGGGGATATCCGGTGTCACAGGAATCGATTAAGATATCCTTCTGGACATTCATGTATTGTTTAGTAGTGCAACTTTATTTTGTGAAGAGATGTACCAGGCTAATTCACGACCTAAGTAACCAAAATTAGGTAAATTTGAAACAAGGAAATAGGTCAAAAAAGAAGGAGGAATTGATTTCTTGAGAAATTTATGTATGTATTTATTTCTGCTCGGGCAAGTAAATTTTTTCGTTTGATTGGTATGGTTTATAAAAGTGAGTAGATTTTGGATTTAATTATTTAAATCCTTCGTGTGATATACGTATAAATATATTTAAGTTTATTTAAAGGCGATCAATATTCCGCAAGGTTTATCGAAATTAATGACAAATGTACTGCGTAAATATTTTGTAATGATGGTTTAAAAATCTGTCTTTGTGTATTAATTGAGCTGTGATTTAAGTAATTTTTAAGCATCTTTTATGTCTCGATGGTGTAAAGTCGAGTAAAACTGTGCAAATATATGTATGTATATTTGCCTTTGGCTAATTATACCAGAATAATTTCAAGATGGGAAGAAAACAGGTCAAAAAAGAAGGAGGAATTGGTTCCTTGAGAAATTTATGTATGTATTTGTGATCGAGCAAGTATTTAAGATGCTATCGTGAGTACGCTCAATATAAAGAATAAAAGATATATTACAGATACATATGTGCCATTTAACTAACATTTGCATTGCCGGCATTATTTATCTTATTTGCAAACAACAAATTGCTAGCACAGAAAAGATAAATTATGCATGTGACATGAGTTATAGCGAATTACTTGCTAGCACTTGTGCTTTTTGCGGGGTGTGCAATGAACGCCAAAGGTTGGGTGTGAAAGAAGGACCACGGAATGGGTGCGATAAGAAAGGTGCGGATGGAGGGGTGCAAAAATTAAAAAAATTACTCCATTTATATGTACGTTTAAGACATGATGAAACCTTCTTGTTCAACATATGTATGCAAATATGTATGTATGTATGAATTTTAAGTGTAAAAAATGTCTACTTTACTTTATTTCAAATTAGGTTAAGAAGCTACGTAGAATCGTGATTATCAATAATCTCACCTTTAAACGATCTTTCGGTTATTGAATGGTACAGGTATTTATGTATGTGTATAGGTATGTACATACATATATTGACCATTCAAACTGTCAAATTCCCTGAATTACCCTACTAACAACAAATCCAGTTCGTTATCATGTCTTTCATGACCAGGTTTCGATGTAAACATGTCTGGCTTATCAAGCGGTATTAGTGAGAAGGTAAGAAAGATTCCTTTTCTTGCATACCGTCTTTCATATACATAATTATGCTCAGCCCGACAAGAGTTAAGACTAGTAAAAGTTATTACCTATGTACATATTTAGATACGTAAAACCCTGAGATACATATTTATTTGTCTAGTCCAGTTAACTTTTTCCCTTCTGATTGTTAACATCAAAACAAAAATCTAAGAGCATAAACAAAGAGCATAAACTCTGTTCTAAATCTAGAATGCCGTCCTACAATGAACGTAGAGACATTATTAGCTCACCCTGCGTAGCACGAGAGCTATTGAATTCCTCTTGTCCATCCGTCCGTCTGTTAACGACCTTTTTGCATCAATTGATGCTAATTAAACAGCCCCTTGACCATTATTGGATAAGTTGGGCCCACCGTTGGTATCTAACAATCGCTAACACAAAATGATGCGAAATAATTGGTGGACGCGATGTACTACGCACCAATAGTGCAGAATCTCCGGGAGAAAGAGTCATACAGTTTTGACATAAAGTTTTCAAAACTAAATATGGCCAATTGGTCGCTCATGCTGCGCAGGTGATGCATACTAATTCGGCCTTTATATCATTTTTCCGTTTATATTGCACCCTTGGTGCAAGAATATATAAAAATTATGGCTCTTTTGTCGGCTTATTCCGCACCTTTGGTGCAAAATTGTCTTAATCATTATGAACCTTATTTTGTGGCGTTATTCTACACTATTGATGCAAAAAATCTTAAAACTCTACACCTACATATTCCGATTGTAATGCACCATTGGAACCAAATTATAGAGTTTTATACTTATTTTGTGCACTTATTCGGCACCATTGATGCAAAATTATATACATCCTAATTTATATTGCAGGGTGAGCTACTTCTAACGTTACTACGGTTTATTAAGCTATCATTGTGCAATTTGGTAAGGTTCTTAAATTTCCATACCCTTTATTTCACAAATGCATGCAGATCAGGGTATTCCGACCTGGGTTTTAATGGGTTGGGTTTTATTGGGTTTTAATGGGTTTTAATGGGTTGTAAATGAATAAAACCCACTGGGTTTTACCATGTTAAGTGGGTTTTATTTGGGTTTTAATGGGTTTTATTGGGTTTTAATCGAGTTTTACCTTAAAACTATATTCTAAAAGTTAAATACATCTCCTATATGTTAAAAGACGTTATCTCAATTCATTCTAAAGCAGTTTATTTCATTACTATCATAATATATGAAAATTCGGAACAAAGCAACAATTGACTCCATTCTTTAGCATCACAGATTTCAAGTGTTGTAAAACAAAAATAATTTCCGAATAGATACAAATTCCGAATAATTGTTGTTAAATTATTACTTAAAACTATTAAAACCCAATAAAACCCATTTAAACCCAATAAAACCCAATAAAACCCATTAAAACCCAAATAAAACCCAATTAACATGGTAAAACCCATTAAAACCCATGGGTGTTATAATTTTTGATTAAAACCCTGGGTTTTTTCGAACCCTGATGCAGATTGGTGGTGGGAACTGGAAATTGTGACCACCTGCCTTTATAGCGTCAGATTTACTACCAAATGGCACATTGTCACCCAAGTTATCGGACTACCTAAACATATTGATAAAAGTACTATTATGCATATTTTGCAAAATTTCAGATACTAGGACCAATAATTTTTATCTTGGGAATCGTAACCGAAGTTCAAGATTACGTGGAAAAAAGAGACACCAGAAATGCAAACGAGAACGATCTAGCACTGAAATATTATCCGCTTTTCTGGGCCCATGGTTCCCTCATATTTTGCTCCTTTGTTTCCGGATTGTGCGCAAATTTCGCAGTTACCGTGTTCTGCAAGAGTAATTGGGAGATCAAATTCTTAAAAGTGGCGACGTTCTTGGCGATAGCGTTATTCTGTCAAATTCTGCTGTTCTTTTTCTACAACGTTGATCCGATGGATTGGAGAACGCATAATGGACTTCTGGGGCCACGGGGACAGATTGAGTTGCCCGCCTGTACATGTTTTTATTGCTTCGTGGTGCAATACTATTATGCGAAGGAGTGTACAAAATTTGTAAAAGAGGCACAAAAGGTGGCAAAAGTTCGACAAGGTATTGAAAGGAGGGTGCAGCAAAACAGAAGATGATTTCTGAAGGAATTTATGTTCGTATTTTTTTGCAATATATATTTCAGTTTGATAGATATGGCGCGGTGATCAAATATCTTCGGCGGCGCCTACATAAATTACTAAACGTATATATGCTAAATAGGAAGGATCTGAAACACGCTAAATTAACATTGCTAATAATCTAAAATTTGCAATATTTCTTGGAGAATGTATCTTTTCATTAACTGTTCCTTCATGCACTTTAGAAAAATTTTAGAGAAAAATTGAACATGTTATATTTGACGTTCAAATTTTGACTATTTGAGGTGCTCATTAAAACTGTGTCAAAGATCACGGCTTTTTCATTTCACGCAGTTGGTTGTAACATTTCTTACATAATTTTATTATGCATCCCTATTTTAGGGGTTTAAACTAGGTATTAAGTCTTTGTCCCTATTTCTTGCCTGGAACATCAAGTAGTCAACTTGAATTTGATGGTATCGTAAATGTGATCTGGTAAATTTCAATACGAAAATTTTTAAAATATCAATTTTCAAAACTAAACAAAAATAATATTTAAAAAACTGTTAAAATTTTAGAAAAGTTAAAAACATATTTAAAAATACACTAAATTAAAAAGTTCATCAGATTTAAATGTAAATCGGCGGCCGAATATTGCCGCCGGCGCGCCGACCAGATTTTCGCGGCGGCGGCGGCGCGTCAAAACGGTTCGGCGTCTGGCGGCGCGGCGGCGTATGATCGGCGGCGTTGACCTCTGAAATAAATATATTAATTTAAAAACAGTTAATAAGTATTCAGTGATACTTATCAAAATTATATACATACGGGAGAACTATTTTATTACGATGGTTCAAAAATCTCTATTCGTGTATTAAGCAATTGTTTTATATGTAAAAGTAATGTTATTTTTAAGCATTAATTAAATTCGAGCATAAAAATTTTATATGCTTTTTCATACTTACTTACTTACGCGACATTTTAAATTTAAGTATTCATTTTGAAAACAGTCATTTCATCCGTTGTAGAACAAATTTGCAAAATTTTGAAGTAAACCCTAAATGTCTGTAGTCCTTAAATAATTATGTGGATTGAAGACATCCACAACATGACCTTGACGAGATGTACATAAATATTGTTATAATTTGACTTTAAGGTTAATTTCTATTAAAAAATGGGTAAACATCATTAATCTTGGCCCAGATGCTCGGAGCATTTTTTTATCCATCCCGTGGAGAATTGGTGACCACCTCTAGTGGTCACTCAACCAGTGACGGTGGAAGTTGAGGGGAAATGTGGGGATATTAGCTTTGAGGGCGGGTGGCTTATCAACCTGGGCAAGATAAGATTTTTCCGAATTTCTAAGGGGCGGGGCCCTTTGCCCCTTTGCTAAAACACGGAAAAAATCTTGACAAATATCGAGATATTTGTGTTGGCATTTCCGAACGGTTGGTGATAAATCGTCCGTTTCTTTAACCTGCATTATGTAATTAGGTATCTTATTTTCAACAACAAATCGATAAAATATATATGAATAAATTATGTGTGTAACGTAGCGGGTGCAAAAAGAAGGGTACGGATGGATGGAGGGGTTCGAAAAGTCCTATAAAATTGGACTGCAGCTTACACATATATGTAGGTATGTACTCGTAAGAGACGGGGAAACCTTCAGATTCAACATACGTCAATATGCCTGTAATTACTAATTACTAATTAGATATCAATTTCAATGTAAAATTAAATTATCTACTTCATTATAGTCCATATTAGAATTAGAAGCTACATACGTAGAATTGCGACTATCAATAATCTCAACTTCAACGATCGTTCCATTATTAAGTAGCGTCAGCTACTTATTGTGATCGTTTTGTCCGTCCGTCCGTCCATCTGTAAGCAGAATATCTCTAGAACGAGTCGACATAATCAAATGCCGTTTTCGACATTGTGTTTCTAATTTTTAGTTCTCGGTCGAGTTCTAAAATGGGGTCAATCGGACCACACCCCACTGTGCCAGGGGGTGTGGTCAAGATTAAGTTTAACATTAATTTTCATGTGGGGTGTCATTTTAAAGGAAATTTCACCAGGAATTCAAAGATGTTAATGCTTTTGACCTTATGACCTTGAGGACGAGGTCAAAGGTCAAAAGATACATAATTATCATATGGGGTGTCATTTTAAAGGACATTTGACTGCGATTTCAAGGGCGTTAATATTTTTGACCTCATGACCGTTAGGACGAGGTCATATACGGAGAAACGTTAAAGAAACTACAATCGCTCTGACGCTACTTATTTACATTCGTTTGGAGGGTTTATTGAATGGTACAAGTATTTATGAATGTATGCATATGTAAAAAGGTGTACATTTTGACCCATCCATTCACTGAAACTGTAAAAAATTCCTGAAATACTCTACTTACGAAGACACAGCTCATCCTCAGTTCGTTATCATGTCTTTAATGACCAGCTTTTCGATATGAGCATATCTATTTAGCTTATCAAGCTGTGTCAGTGAGATGGTAATAAAGGTTCCTTCTTCTTACCTGCCGTCTTTCATATACATATTTGTATGTATGCTTAACTTAAGAGTTAAGATTATTAAAAGGTATTACATATTTAGCTACGTAAAAAAAACCTGACATACACATTTGTCCAGTCAACTTTTGTCCTTCTGATTGTTAACATCCAAATAAAAATTTCCTCGCGTTACCATAACAACCGAGAGAAATATGCCTCGACTCCGTTCTGAATCTGGAATGCCGTCCTTCAGGGAAGTTAGAGAAATTTTTGTGCTCGGATTCTGCAATTTGGTAAGGTTCTTAAATTTCCATACTCTTTATTTAACAAATATGCACACACTTGATTCATTAATTGGTACCGGAAACTGTGACCTCAGTTTTATACGCATCACCATTATGTCTACTTGTCACCCAAGTTATCCGACTTCTTAGAATGCATAAAACTACCATTACAAATGTACATATATTTTCCAATATTTCAGGTAGTCGGACCAATCATTTTTATCGCCGAATTCTTTGCCCTGCCTGAAACTGACGTGGAAAACAGCAACAATGTCACCGACGAGGAGCTAGCACTGGAATATGATGCTCTTTTATGGGCTTATATTTCCATGATATTCTGCTCCTTTGTTTCCGGATTGTGCGCAATGTGGGCAGTCACCGTAGTCCGTAACGACTGCTATTGGGAGATCAAATTGGGAAAGGTGGCCACATTCTTGGCGAAAGCGTTATTCTTCCAAAATCTGGCCTTCATATTCTACAACCTGGATCCGCTGGAGTGGAGGACAAAGGGTGGACTCCTCGAGACATGGGGACAGATTGATTTGCTCCCCGGTACATGTTTATATTGTGTCGCGTTGCAATACTATTTTGCCAGGCAGATTGCTCTATTTGTTATGGAGGCAGAAAAGTTGGTAAAAACTCGACAAGATATTGTAAAGAAGGCGCAGCGAAACAGAGCTAGCAACTGATTTATGGAGAAATTTTGTGTACGTATTTTCCTCTAATCGAGCACATATTTCGGTTTGATTGATATCGATATTTGATAAAAGTTAGAAGCTTAAGGATTTAATTTTAAATTGTGTGTGTAATGATGATACATTATTTAAAAGACCGTCAATAAGTATTCTGTGAGACTTATCAAAAAATTGTATACGTACTGCGAAAATATTTTATAAGGATGGGTCAAAAGTCTGTATTCGTGTATTAATGAAGTAATTATTAAAATAAGTAATGTAATTATTAAGTATTAATTATATATGTAAATAAATATATCTTTCTCGGGTGTGAAGTCGAGTACAAAATTTTATATACTTTCTCACATGTTATTGTGAGAAATTCTATTTATTGAACACATTCATTTCATCGGTTTCAAAAAAATTTACAAAATTTTGAAATAAAGTCTATTAAGTAGTCTATTAATAGGAAAATATGTGTGGATTGAGGAGATCCGCAACACATGCATTGATCCGATATACATATTTACATATTGTTATAATTTGACTTTAACATTAATTTAAAAGAAGTTGGTAAATATCCTTGACATTCGTCCATATTCTTGGAGCATTTTTTATCCATCTCGTGGAGAATTGGTGACTACTTCCAGTGGGTGGTCACTCGAATAGTGGCGTCGGAAGTTTGGGGGACATGTGGAGACATTAGTTTTGAGGGATTGGAGGAGGAGTGGCTTATTAACGTGGACAAGGTATTTACCATTTTACTGAATTTCCCTTCTCCGACATGGAAAAAATCTTGTAGAGGTCTTTACGTGGAGCTGAGCTGGTTGATATTTCCGAACTGTTGGTGGTAAATCGCCTAGTTTTTTTTTAACTTGCATTATTTATCTTGTCTGCAACAACAAATTCCCAAGATAGATAAATCATGTGAACAAGACTTATCGTGAATTTTCTGTGCTGTTTGCGGCGTGTGCAATGAGGAGGGCGAAAGGTGGGGAGCGGAAAAATGGTCACGGAGAGGGTGTCAAAATAGAGGTGAGGATGGAGGGATTCGAAAACTCCTATTAAATTGGACTGCATCTTACATACATACATAGAAATGTAAGAGACGAGGAAACCTTCAGGTCCAACATACGCCAATATGCATGTAATTACAGATACGTATCAATTTCAAGTGTAAAAATGTCTACTTTATTTTATCCCATATTAGATTTAGAAGCTACCGTGATTATCAATAATCTCACCTTCTAATGATCGTTCGATTATTGAATGGTACAGGTTTTTATGAATGTACATTATGTATGTAAATTATGTTTGTATGCATTTTTACCCATCCATTCACTCAAACTCTCAAATTCCTTGAAATGCCGTACTTACACAGTTCGTTATCATGGAATTTTTATGTTTCCTGAGATTTTCACTGTTTGAATATACTGTTTCGAAAATATGATTGACTAATCCGTATAATGCATATTTGTCGCTTACATATTGGTCCGGTTACATAATTGTCGGGTTGCATAAATGTCATTACATAATTGTCGTTACATAAATGTCTTTTACATATTTGTCGTATCACCTCACGAACAGCTTCTCGATATGAAAGTGTCTATCACATCTATCTGGCTTATCCAGCTGCAACAGCGAGATGGTAAGAAATTAAGGTTCCTTTTTCTTACATGCCGTCTTTCACGCACATAAGTAAGTAGGCATGTGCATATGTATGTATGCTCACTATGTATCAGTCAAACAATAATTAAGATTATGTATTTAGTAAAAGGTATTTAAATACATATTTAGATACGTAGATACACACATAAAAACCTGAGATACACATTTATAGTCAACTTTTGCCCTTGTTAACATCTCAATGAAAATTTCTTCACGTTACCATAACCATACGTCGGATATGAATGAAAAATGACTTTTTCCATTTATTGACCTACAGTCGCCAAACTTTCTGAGAATGTTTATGGTCACTAGTAGGTCACGTAGGTCAAAGCATATTTTCTCATATTTGTCATATTTTCGGGTTTTAGGACATATTCATATTCCCGATCATATTTCGGGGTTTTTTCGTTCATTTTATCATCTTTGGCCAAATTCTAAGATTTAGCAACTAAATCGACAGAAAATGACAAAAAATTCAGTTTTCTCACAATGATTCATTATGAGAAACTTTCTGAAATTTACGTTGACTTTCGCCTAAGGTGATTTAATTCATTTGGAATGAATTAAATCACCCCAGAACTTGTTTAATTGATGAAAATTGAGCATTACAAGAAAATATATCAAAAAATTAAGCCAAAAATTTAAAAAATGAAGTCATTTTTATGGTCATATTTTGGGGATTTCTACGGTAATTTTTCATTCATATTTTGAGGTTCTATCATTCATTCATATCCGACGTCTGACCATAACAACCGAGAAAAATAAGCCTGGGCTCCGTTCTAAATCTATACGATGACATATCCTTCAAGGATTTTAGACAAGTTTTTGTGCTGGCAATTTGCAATATGGTAAAGTCCTTAAATTTATCAATACTCTTTATTTCACAAATACATACATATATTACCCATTCGTATTGAAAATTATGACCAGCTGCCTTTGTCTGCCGTCAATTTTATTACCATTTGGTGACACACGCTGCATTGTCACCCAAGTTACCCTACCCGACTCTTTGTAATTCACGATACTACTATCTATTAAATATGTATATATTCCAAAATTTCAGATTCTGCATGGGACCAGTATCTTTTATCTGGGGAGTCTATCCGGACCTGAAAGCTTACATGGATAATTGGGGCGTCAACCATTCAAACGAGAAGGAGCTGGAGCTAGCATTGCAATATAATCCGCTTGTATGGGGTTATCGTTTCCTGATAAGCTGCTCCTTCATTTCCGGATTGTGCGCTTTTTTGGCAATCACCTCACCGTATTCTGCAAGGACTGCGATTGGGAGATCAAATTGGGAAACGTGGCAGCGTACTTGGCGAGAGCGTTAATCTGCCCAATTCCGGTGTTGCTGTTCTACAACCATGATCCGATGAAGTGGGGGACGCGGGAGATGTTTCTGGGGAAATTGGGAGAGATTAAGTTGCCCATCTTTACTTGTTTTTACCACTATCCAAAACCGGTTTTAACCAGTTTTCGACACCGAATTTTGGCCCGATCAAAATGCCCAAGTGTCCAAATTAGAAAATGGGGCGAAATTTACACCTTCATTATTGAATTTTGTAACAATCCGATGACGTGTGTGTGTGTATTCCTATTAATTTTGGTCTGTAACACGGCACGGTTTAGAAAATTTCTTACGTTCTCTTAAGAAAACATGTTAAATGAAAAGTTTTTCAAAATTTCATGACATTACAGACTAACCAAAATGCTCAAAATTTATTTGAGATTACACAGTTCATAGGTGGATTTACAAAAAAAGTCGTTAATAAGGAAGAAATTGTAGCATTTTGCCTCATTCTCCATTGTTAGACATTATGGACGCCCAAAATTATTTTGACCAGTTTTGAACGCTTTTTTGGACCATGTCCGGCCCAAAAAATGTTTTTTTTGACGGGAAAAACAAAAAAACTGCTTATGCCATGTGAATTGATCACTCGGTACGAAATTTTCATGCAGAATTTCGCAAATTTTGTACATTTATTTTCATCCTTATGCTCAATTCTCGATTTCTTATGTAAAAATGGCGGATATATGTTTGCAACAAAATGCCTGAAATACGTATTTAAGAGGTGAATTGACAGATCGTATGGATGACATTGTGTAGTGATTTATTGAAACACAAGCTTTCGGAAAACAACCGTTTCCTTCTTCAGGTGGTCATAAATAATTACAATAATTATTTACACTTGACAAAGTTTTTGTGAAGAAATAAGATGGGTGATAAATAGTAAAATAGTTGTTGACAGCAAATTGTTGTCACGGGCGCTGGGGTCGTGGCGCTGGTGGAATTATCAGCTTCGATGTAAGGGGAAGTAATAGCGAACTCCATATGGGATTGATGTCCATTCCCATTATTTTTATACGTATTTATTTAATATTTACAAAAAAAACGATATAAAAATTTTTAAAAAGCATAAAAATAAAAATGTTTATAAAATTTGTATGAGGATGTACTATCGATTTTTTTATGTAAATTTGGTATATTTCTTGTCACCTTGTTTATGTCCAATTCTTGATTTCTTCTATATTTCTGGAAGAAATATGCATGCAAAATCCGTCTCGTTCACGTATTTGGTTAGCTTTTGTCTCATCTTCCTCTGGCTGAAGCATGATTTTATTTCCATTCGGCAGAAACAATGCATGGTTTTCTCAAATAAAACGAAATTTATCAATGAATGAGAATAATGCTGAAATTTTAGTTTTATATTTTGGATGGCGACAGGAACTTAAACGACCGTTCATCAATTATTCAGCCTGCGTATCATAATAATTTGCAAAGTGAGACCTCTTACAGAATTATTTGTTCACCTTCGCAGGGCTTTCTAATTAATTGTCGAATCTAATTAATTATCTAATTAAATATCATGTTGAACCTAATTATTAATTACTAATTAGCGCTAACTAGTGCTACCGAAGCTAATTTTAATTACTAATTAATTAGAAAATCACTAAAAATTAACAATTAATTGGTTAACATTCTAATTAATTAGCTAATTCATTGGCTTATTTAGCAACCTGAGTTTAATTTCTAATTACCAATTAATTATACTAAATATTTTTTTCCTAATTATCAATTATTAATTAATTAGAAATGTGGCTAATTAAAAAGCCCTGCACCTTCGTCCATTTCGATAGAAAACCTGCAACCCGGGCCCTGCACGAATTAAGAAATCAGAACTCAGAAATCAGAAGAAGACTCCAGCTCCGTCACGAAATTATCCACTCGCAAGTAAAGCCTCACATTTGCAAATTTTGCGAAGAAGGATTTTCTCAGATGACCAATCTAAACTCTCATATCAAATGTACTCACCGCAAAATAACCAGTGTTGTCTAGGGCTTCCCACAAGACGGGACAAGACAAGATTATACGTCTTGTCTCGTCTTGTTATAATCTGCGGGACGAAATATCAAGACAAGACGGGACGACAAGCTGTTCCGTCTTGTCATGCGTCCCGTCTTGCCCGTCCCGTGCAAGACGGGACAGCACGGGACGCACATGTTTTAAATGGGTTGGATTTTAAATCCAATCACAAAAGCTAAGTTCGCTTCAGGATGCATGATACAAATTGTTTTTACTAATTGCAGAATAATTTAACCAAGGTTTCGACTGGTAAAAATCACATTACACAGAGGAGTGGGAAAAAGGCCTTTGCCATCCCTAAAACTAAAAATCTCTGTTTTGGTTTGATCGAAAAATGCTTGTTTTTTGAATTTATGTTCTCAAGACTTGACTTCATGTTCGTATTGTACACAAAATTCTAACTTCTAAGTTCTATTTCATGATAACGGATTAGATGAAGCTATCCGAAAAATATTCGATGATTCGTCTCGATCGAATTTCTAATTTAAGGGAATTACAATTTCACTCAGGTTATATTTTACTGAACAAATACCACCGTTGTGCTAAGCTTTAAATTCAATTTTAATAAATTCCGAGACAAAATTATCATATTTAAATTGTCGCAAGACTTCTTGACAAGACTTCGTCTTGCCGAGACAAGACGCGACAAGACGCTGTTGGTCCCGTCCCGTGTCCCGTCTTGCTTGCTAAAACGCGGGACGTAAATTTCCGTCTTGTCCCGTCTTGTCAAGACAAGACTGTCCCGTCTTGTGGGAAGCCCTAGTGTTGTCTAACTACTCATAAATGTAGTTGAACTATAACTACAACTACTTTGGTTTCATGTAGTTAAATTCTAACTACATTTCTAACTACATCCCAAAAATCTAACTACTAACTACTTTTTTTCAACTACTTTTTAACTACTTTTAACTACTTTTTAACTACTTTCATTTAACTACCTTTGATGGTGCACTGTTATAAATCTGATATAGTTACGCAGGTGTTGATTTCTCGGTATTAAAGTTGCTACCGCTTGGTATTAAAATTATAGCGGTCCGTAAAAATTTGATACCAATATTGTAAAACTTTAATACTGGGTTATTACTACACGGTATTATTTATCAATACCGGATTTCTAAAAGTGTGTTGTTGAATGAACGAGAAACACCTTTTCCTCCTTCTTAGCCCCTTGGTCAAAATCATTGAAATAAGAAAATTATTTACAACAGAACAAATTCAGTGTGTTTCCTTTAAAAAAAACATCATTATGTTCAGGCAGTTGAGATTTTTACTGGATTTGATCTTGCATTTTATCACTTTCTGGGAATAATTGAGGCAGTCTGCTTAAACTTGAACGCCATCAATTTAAGAAGATTTGAAAACCCCGATTTTTTCATTACAAAGATATTTGGGATTAGATGACATGTAGTTAAGAGTAGTTGAAAAGTAGTTAAAATGTAGTTGGTCAATTATACCATCGAAGAAAGTAGTTTAACTACTTTTTTCAACTACTTTGACAAAGTAGTTAAATCTTAACTACAATTACTTTTTGCCAAAAAATTGTAGTTAACTACTAGTTAACTACATTTTGTAGTTAACTACTACAACACTGAAAATAACGGAGAAGCCTCCTGTCAAGAAAGAAGATGAAACTGACAACAATAAAGAGCTGGTCATAGTTCAATCTCTTTCTTCACAAGATAACCCCGTCACTAATCTCAAGTCTTTGGAATTCACGAGACGAGTCTCCTAATTTTACAAATATTCCGATTCAGTTCCAAGTCGTAGGGGAGGCTGGGCTAGAGGGTGACGGGTCATATGCAGAGTTTATTATAATAATCAATCATCAAATTTAGTAGAAGTTAGCCAATTTTACATTGAAACATTTGCATGTATTTAATAGTATAGTGAATAGACACGTAGAAATAATTATGCATATCATATCATAATGTCGATAATACTTTTGGTTGTATTTAAATCCACTTTGCCAAATTGCTGTTGAGTTTTATCATATTTTCCACAATATGTAATTCGAAGAATAAATCCGTTAACATTTTATATTCATAGATATGTATCTCCTACTTATTTATAATATTATTTGTGAGCAATATCTGTCAAGAATTAGAAAGACGAGGATTTCCAGAAATTGTGATTTTGTGTGGTCTGCTGGTATCAACGACCGGTTAAAAATATTGAGTTAGTTACTTGCGCCTTATGAAAACATTGGAATATTTTTCAGAATGTGCTGGAAGGTCTGGAAATATTAATCCCACCCAATTTACCAAGAAACTTATTTCGGTACCTGAAAAACTAACCCTTCCTCAGGTATCGCGCTACCCGACTCCGCGACCAAGTGACCCTTCACTTTGCATGGCCTGCTTACTTGCTTCCTACCACATTTAACTAATCCTCAACTGCGCCCAGTAAATAAAAAGCCCTGCATTCGACAATCAGTCCTCATTCGCAATTTTGTCCTCGTCCAGTAAGCATTTTACTTAAAAAGCAGTCCACATTCCAACCAAGACGTAAAACCTGACAAGAAATCTGCCCCCCATTAAAGTGAGCAACTGAAAAAGTAAAGGCACAATTGAATTTTAATTGATAAGTGCTTCATAAGAAGAGAACTTTTAAGTGTCCATGATGGAGATCGGTGTCCCGAGACGCAGCATCCACGCCAAGAAGACCAACCAGGCAACAAGTTTCAACGAATACTATCAAGAATCCCCGTCCCAAAGGATGGAGAAGGTTTCGCCACAAATCATCCAAGGCGAACAACCCTTCGTCGTAGACGCCGAAGAGGAGACAAGCTGGCGACAAACTAATCCCCTACTGATTGCGAACGTGAGTAATTTAATCTGGGTTGCAGTAATTAATTTGCATACATGTACGTTGAGATTTTATAGTACAAAAAATATTTCATGATGAGATTGTTTACGCCGTCTCATATTCCCTGATAATAATATCTAATTGCTGTAAATGAGTCAGATTTGTTTGCCACATTTGGCAGCACATATATTTTTAAAATTCTCAAATTAGAAAGGTTGGCCTATTCTGTATGCAGTGCATACAGAACAGACCAACCACGTGCATACTATGCACGTGGTGTGTTTAGCAAAGTAATATTATGAATCCTATAAGTATTCCATGCAAATGCTAATTGTTTCTCTGGGCAAATAATTAAAACAATATTGAATTACAGTTGTTGAACATGTTGTTCAGATTCCTAATATGTAGGAATATGAATGCAATTGGAGTTGTAATGTGTAGTTTGCATTTTGTGTTCAGTTTGCATTTAAGATGCAGATTGAACGCAATTTACATTGGTTTTGCAGTAGAAGCAAACCGAAGCATGCAAATCAATGTTTTGCAACACAGAACACTGGCAGTGATGGCAAGCAGAGTGCAAACTCATCTTATGCAGACTGAGTTGTCCAGCTTTGTAGTTTGCTAAACAGGTAGAAATGGTAGTATGTAATGTATGCATGCATTTGTTTCAATGATGAACAAAGTATTGTGTTTATGTATATAATGCGGAAATAGACTTATTTTAGCTGGAATGAACTGTGAGATTTAGCATACACGGGTGCTTTTCCGTCCGCTCTGCAGTATAAAGCTAGCCACGGACCAAAGCCCGCGTAACGCCCATTTAATCTTTTTGTAACAGAGGGTTGTTCTGCACAAGAGTGAATCGCAAATCTTAGATTGCCCCAAATGGGAAATTGAGATTGCAAATTACTTGTATCAAATTACCCACCAAAGTAGTTGTATCAAGTTACCTATCAGAAATAGTTGTATCACATTACCCCATATCAACTAAGAATAATAGCAATAGTATCATACACAGTCTGTATGTACTTATTAATTGAACCATAAATAAATCAGTTAGTATTAATATAAAATTAACCAATTGAAGCTAACTACGGAATTATTTATAATACCATAGAGCTTTATGCCAAGAAACTGGTGCACATTAATTCAAGTTGCGCTACACTTAACATACACACACTCATAAATTAACCAACGTGAATTTACAACTCACACACCTCATAAGAATTTACTTACGAATAAAAACACATGTATTTGCATGATTTGTTTATGTTGGATTTTGAAATTCGATAATTGAATTGAAATGGTTGTCTAAAACATACGAGATTTTAATGGAATTATTCAACTTAAAGTTTCATAAGTATTTTGTTGGTTGTATATGTAAGAAGTCGTTTCTAATTTGTTAAAAGTTGAGTTATTGGTAATAAAAAATCTGGATAAATGTGAGGTAGATTGAGACATACAATGATGATTTGTATATAAAATCATCCAATTCGTAATAATGTAATGGTTTATCGCTGTAAAATGTAAAAAAGAGGTGTATTGAGACAACTACTTATATACACAATTAAATTATGATAATTGAATTTTCTCAAATATTTAATATTACTTTAATGGAATCACTTGCTCAATATTTCTATACAATACTCGTCGTGCTCTGCTCACAATATTGTGCGAGTTTTACGAATAATTATTAATAGGTAATAATAATGTAATTATGAATAACTAATATCCTCCAATTTATGTATCTTCGCAGGTCCTCGAAGTCATTTTCCCCCACCTGGACCACGCCTCCCTGAAAGCCTGCAGCCAAGTATCCTCTCTCTGGTCCGTCATGGCCACCCCTCTGCTCCGATCTCGCTCCTAGATCCACCTTGAAGGCCCCCTCCACGACGACCGAAGTGACGCCTTCCTCTCAACCCTCACCCCCACCGATATCCTGCCCATGGCCAGCTTGACCTACAACCTCCACCACACCTCGACCCCCTTCCTGTCCGAAAGAGCGTCCATCGCCCCCAACGCGACCACCCTGGGCACCGACTTCTCTCTTTGTGGGGGTGAAACCTTCACCTACTTTCTCATGACGTTGAGAGACTCCAAGATTTCGGGCCAACTGACCAGCTTCTCCCTCAGCGGTGGACCACTCGATAAGGTGGCGATGAACATTTTGAACTCCATGACCTTCCTCAGACTCACCTCGCTCAAGATCAATACCCTCATGACGGCCCAAGTGCAGACCGAATTTGTCCAGTTTTTGCAAAAGTTGAGCCCAACGCTGCAAAAGTTTGTCATGTTTGGCGACAAACGGGGGAAATATGGGTTGCAGGGGAGAATGGCGAGGTATGAGGAGGGATTTACGATGGATTTCCCCCTCATGCCCAAACTCAAGGTGTTCGAGCATCAGAATTATGAAGGCTTGCGACTTGGGAGTGAAGACTTTCTGCAAAGGTTGCCAAATTTGGGGGAGTTGGTGATTTGCGACTTTCAACCCTCGTTGGGAGATATGATGCTGTGTCCACAGCGCGTGTGGGGGACCATGTTCAGTCCGAACATTTACAAAAGATCACGCCGAATTACGCCAACGTCCATGTCAAGAAGGTGGTTCTTGATGTCGTCTTTGTCCCCTCGTATGAAAATCTGGGCTCGATGAAGAAACTGCTAAAAATGTTTCCAAATGTGGAAGAGTTGGAGCTCACTATCAGTTTCGCGTATCAGAACGTGTACGTGGGTCAAGTTTTGGACATCTTGGCCAAATCTAAGGTCAAGAAGCTCAAGATCAAGTTTATGCAGTGTGCTGAACTCAGATCTGAGAGGGTTGCGGCTTCATTTCAGGCAGCATTGGCGAATTATTTGCCCAAATTTTCTGGTAAGATAATTTCTATTATTTTCATATACATACATCCGTATAATATATGTTGAATTGAGTTGAAAAATCTGAACGAAAAAACTGAGAATAATTTTTAATGGAAACTTTATTTATTTTTCTGAATTACAGAACTGCAGCGGCTCGACTTTATCTTGGACGATATGCCACCAATGTCAAGATTCAACTTGCCACTTTACATTGTCAAAGGGATGTTATGCACGAGGTCGTTGAGCGTCCTTAATCTGACCGGATTTTGCATTGGGGTGAGTATTTAAGTATTTATTTCGATTTCTGAGATCATTTCTTGTCAGCGAAGAAGTTTGTAAAGAGTATAAATAAATCTAAATTTTGATGTATTTTTATTTGACTAATTTCAGGAGGACCTCCAAGAGACGGAAATGTGTCGCCAGCTCTTAGATGACAAATTGGCCCAGTGGAAAATTAGCGAGAGTTTGATGCCTTATTCAAATTTTAGTCATTTCGAGTATTAGTTATTTAGTTATTATTTGCTACGTATTAATCTTTTCGTATTTGTTTTTATTTTTTTATTACTATTTTTTTTACTGATTACGCTATAAGTGAATTATTAAACATGTTGGTTTCATGGTTAGGAATTTTACATACATAATTTTACATAATTGTACATATTTTGTATATCTGACAGATTTACAAAATATATACAAAATTCCTATCCTAAATTCCAAAGATGTCAAACCAGATAGTATCTGTTTTGCCATCTTTGTATACATTTCGTGAAAATCGAATTATTTTTTCGTGCTTGTTTTTATTTTTTGACTTACCATATAATTAAATTGTTAGACATATTACATATTAATTTCATAGGTTAGAAATTTTGTACTTATTTTATATATCTTGACATTGTAAATATTTAGTGACAATCACCTAAGAATAAACTTATAAGTTTTCAAAGTATTACACAACTTTTACATAGAGGTGGATTACATACGCATAATTTCCATTACCTCATAAAAGAAGTACGTAAATGTCACGCATTAATTACTAAAAGGCATAAAATTACGAAAATATAAAGTACATTTTACAAATACAAATCTTATCTAAATATATAAACTGCATCACACCTGCATCTGCATACTACATTCATTCATATCTACATATGTATGACATTCCATCTGAAATATTTCCATGAATTAACGCATCCCAAAATCGGCAAAATAAAATTAATGCATTTTTAATCATTTCTCGGCTCTGGTATTTTATTTAAAACTCTGATCTCTCCGTTCAAAACCTGTAAAAATCTGGAGTGTATATTTTTTTAATTGGAAAAGACCTGATCTATAAATTTTTAAATAAATTTCCAAGCCAATAAATGATTTTTAAAATGGGTTGATTTTAACGATAAGTCATCAAGTTCTATGTTAACGTGCTAATTTTCCTATTTTTAAGTAGTACAATGTTCCCATTGTACACGGCGGTCGCCCATCGAATGACACATCTATTTATTAAAAAGCTGTTGGATAAAATGATCTAATATTAGGTATTTAGGTTAGCTATTTCAAGTAGCTTTTCATAACGGATGTTTATGGCACCGACTTTATTGGACCTTTGTACAGTGTCAGCTCATTCTTAGCATTCCCATTCTTGGGAGAAGGATTTAGCACTTCCTTTCTATTTAGGTCAGATACTTCGGAAAGTGTCGTGAGGAACAGGTTCATACATTTATTAATACATATTTTATTACTCATGATGTCTATATAATCATGTTGCATGTTGACAATAAATAATCAGTCGATTGGCAACCGTCGTGTTGTATCGTTGTTCATTATTTACCACAAAAGCCACCCACAATTATGGGTTTATTTATATAACATGGGCAGATGATGAGGACATCGAATAACAGTGGGGACATTGTCCCTCTGTCTACGGCCACTGATCATGAGTCATTACAAGGGGGTCGGTGGACGAGAAAATAATAAATCTGCATGTGACCTGCCCCCAACGGTGCCTCAAACCGTGCAAGATGGTGGGGTCTCTCTGCGCGGTCACTGATGTGCTAACAATGCCCTTCCCGTAATCGTGTCAAATTTCGACTACTCTTATCACCAGTCAATTGACGAACAGCAATTTAACAAATTGAACCATGTCGAAAATTGTCCGACCGAAGGGGACGGGGTGCCGCCAGGGTCACGAGATGAGGAGGACGACGATATTGACTGGCAACCGGAAGTGGGGGTGAAAAGTTATGAAGATATACATCACTATTTTCGATAAGAATTACTAGGTAACTTGTACGAGGAAAGTAATAATTTGAGACAAAATGAGAATTTGTAAACCATTTACGTCAAAAGTAAGAAAAGAAGTCTAGAGTAATAAAATGTCTTAATTTGCATTTCACCATTGAGATTTGAGGCAAATCATTTTTTTTACCAGTCTGTTACTGACTGCCGAAGTGCCGACTGGCTTGTTGATTTGAGTCAGCAGCAGCGAGTAAAAGTTGGTGAATATAAAATTAATTGTTAAATTATACATTATAAATCTGTAAATAAGAACTAAATAAATAGTTAATTTTAATTAATTAATTTGACAGATTTCTATTATTTATCCAGTTTTATCTTTAAGTGTATGTTTTGAGTCAAAACTTTTGACTAATAAATAAAATGAAAAGTTCCTGCCTGCACTTTTGGTAAGGCAAAATTATAAACGTTTCATTAGTTATTTATTAAAACACTAATTCTTCCTCATTTAACAATATATATATTAACACTTTCAGATATCCTAGCTTGTCGCCGTTAGAACATTAATTAAAACAATTCATAAAAACAAGTGACTTTCGGCCAGTCACACACCAAAGACGAAGGACGTCGGTGTTCCTTAAAGTTCAAAAACAAATAATTCTAGTAATAATTCAAAAATACTAAAAAAAATCACTACTATAATTGGCGTTTTTATTATATAAAATTGAAATTTCTTAGATAGCCGTGCAGTACATCGACCCACACCACAAAGATCAAGTTATTTGAATAGCAGATAGTACAGAATGACGGATACGGGTTATCAGCCGCACCCACCCCCCGCCCCTGCCGCCGCTGGAGTTGGACTAGAACATGACCCTGACCAAGTAGAGTACTGTATTTGCCGCAAATTAGAAGTTATCGAAGAACAAGAGAGAAAGTACAATAACACATCGGACCGAAAAGGTAAACACTCTCCAGAGTCTTCCCCCTTGGACCAGCTCATCTACATGGACATGCTAAATTTCAACCACCTCCTGAAGAAAGCACAACGGGCCGATGCAATCCGCGCAGCTTATTTTAAAGGAACACTGCCTAAAATCAAAACTGAAATAACCGAGGAGGATGTGGGACTCGAAATTTTGCAAAAATTTGGAGAATTGGACGACGAATCGCCTAAATTCGATCCTCTCTTTCTCTCATTCAAGGAAACCATGCAAGAAGAATTCGCCATCTTCGAAGAAGCCGAGAGGGAAGAGTTAATCTCAGGAAACATTTCCGGTTTCGAGACTGTAGAGCAAGTAAGAAAGAAGATGGACCAATGGGTCATCGAGAACAAAGTGGATGTCGAAATGTACACTAATTTCGACCCGAGAAGTAACCTTAGTAAAGCAGAATGGTTCGACTTGCCACGCCCGATGGAAGAGTGGGGTCAGGCTTATTTAGAATCCAAAGCCGTGTCTCTTATAGCTTTGAATCTTCAAACGAAACCCGTCGAGGAGAAAGAAGACAAAAATGTCCCAAGTACCGACTCTACTCCAGCTTTCGAACCTGATGTGTGGCCTCCCGAGCGTGACCTCCTTGCCGAATCTCTACCCGTTCTAGATAACCCGAACTGTGACCCCCAACGAAAAGAGGAATTACTAAGGGTATAATAATAACAATCAGAGTTCCTTCATTTAATTTAAAGTTAATCCCGTTTAATTGAAATTACTTACTTCCATTTTCAGGTAAATTTGGCCGTGTTCGATCCAAAATACTGGAATTTTCCAAAGAACGTATCCAACCGGAACGAAGTCTCCAAAGATGAAGAATACTTTACCCCTCTGAAACTGTGCCGCACACTCAACAGCCTTATCCACCAGTGCCCCTTGGGGATAAGTTCAGACGCATTGAATGACTTATATTTTCGTACGAACGGCTCGCACGTGACCTTCAATATTGATCTATGTACAACCTCCGACGAATTAGACATGGAAGACTACACTGAACAATTCTTCGTCAGTCTGCCCGATATTTTTCACGCGTCCCGACCGATAATCGGTGGGGTCGGAAAGACGCTCCTCTTCCCCGCCGCGTTCAAAGGCTTAATCGCAACTCGTCGTATTTTCGATGCCAGACTTACCCACCTTATCGTCATGACGGTTATCTTGAATGATACGGGTTTCCTCCATGTGGAAGAAGTACCCTCCTTGATTTGGTCCCATTTTGGCGTCGACATCAACCCCTTCGCGCTCGGGTACTCGTCCACCCTTAGCTTCGTCAAGGATTACCTGTCCTCCCTCCGGAGTTACGTAACCTTTGTGGAATATTTCCATCGACAAGGCGACACCTATGAGCCCAAGACATTCCTCATTCTCACCCATTTTCCCAACGCGATCCAAAACTTTGAAGCTTATCGGACCCAAACTGAAGACCCGGGGATGGTGGAACTGGAAAAATCGCGAATGAAAAATTTAACTCTGGTGGAGAAACATCAAGCTCAAATGATCGGGTTGAAACCAATCATGAGGAAGGTGGAGGAGATTGAATTCTCCTCGGATTTTATCGACCTTCATGGCCCCCATTATTGTCGGTGTTCCTATGCTATCAGCCCTTCCAGCTTTTACGTCGTTTTGCACAAAGACTTTGAAAATTTGCGATATGTAACAAGAAAGTTGGAGTAAGTAAGATAATTAAACAAATATTTATAGTTTATTTATTTTTTTACAGTTTAATTTTTTTTAATTATTCTTCAGAAACCCAGCAACCCACAGTAATTGTGAGTTACCTTTCAACTTTTTGGAAGAAATTACCATCGGATCTCTAGTCTTGGCAAAGGTTAAACCAGAAGAGAACGTATGGTGCCGAGTGGTCGTAATTTCTCTCCCATGTGTCAATGAAAATAATCCTGAAAGCGGCATAGGGGTAATAATTTTTGGCTAAAAAACTTGTGTAAAAATTAAAAATGTTCACTATTCGAAACAAATGCATTAATTTTTATTTAGGTCAAAGTTCGCCAACTCGATTACGGGGGACTATTTTGGGTCAAACTTGACGAAATTGCCCCACTCCCGAGAGAGCTTGGCGAACCCATACGAGCGCTCGCGATTCATTGCAATCTCCAATTTCACGATAAGACTCTAATCAAAAAGGAAAATACTGCTGATTGGACGGACAAGGAGAGGGAAATGTTTATTGAGATGGTTTGCGGCCAAAATATGAAGGTCCAGTTAGGCATGCCAACTTTTCACACAATTATGACACCCGTGGGAAAACAAGTGACCGAGGTGACAGATCCTTATGGAAAACCTTGCGCAACTTTTCCTGCTCGAGGAAACTTACATCTCCCATTTCCGGTATGGCAACATTTTAATGAATAATTAAGTAATTTGTACAATTAATTGGACTCTTTCTGATTTTAGGATGTGCGACTTCTTCCCGTGACAAAGGCAGTGGTGCTGAAAACTAAACAACCAACTGATGACTGGCTGAATTCGACGATAGAGGAGTTTAAAACTTCCAAAGTCTTCATTTCAGATTTAGCTGTAGAATTTGAAAAGTGGTATAAAAGCACGAAATAAGTTATTCTTGATTTGAAATCATGAGATAAATGTAGATAAAGTTAAACATTGAGCGTCCATGCAGTCCACCCAATCAATAATTAGGAAAGATTTGATTACGATTTTTAATATTTGACGCATTTTTGTACTATGCACTTCAGTTTCGACATAAAATTTCAAAGAAACTGTTTGCTATTAGATGTAATAGAGGAAAATCTGTACACAATCGTGAGAAAAATTGGATTTTTATTGTAAAAATTGTAGTATAATTACATACTTAGTTCGGTGTTTGAGGATATTTTACTTGATAAGTAAGTTCATAGTTGGACCTGAATTTAGTTTTCATTCAAAAATCAGTCATCCCGAGTTTTGACGGAAGATTTTCATTCACTCAGTCATTTTTTGACTTACGCTATAATTAAATTATTAAACGTATTATTTTCATAGGTTAGGAATTTTGTACGTAAATATTTTATTTATCTGTTTTGACATCTTTGTAAATATTTAGTGACAATTCCTAAAAATAAACTTGTAAGTTTTCAACGTGTTAAACAATCTTTACATTGTACGCATCGAGTTGGATTACATACTCATAATTTCAATTAACACAGAAATATCTATGTAAATGTCATACATTAACTACTCAAAGGCATAAAATTACGAAAATATAAAGTATGTAAATAATTCCATGCATAACTCATCCCAAAATGATCAAAATAAATGCACTTTTAATTATGTATTTCTCGGCTCTAGGAATTTATTTTAAAATTATGATTTCCCCCTTCAAAAACGATCAAAATCTGGAGTGCAAATTTTTAGAAAATTGGCAACCATTTGATATACTATCATCTATAATTTTTAAACAAATTCTCAGAGCCGAGAAATGATTAAAAATGGGCGGATTTTGACGATGAGTCATCGAATTCTACGTTAACGTCGCAAACGGGGCGACGTGCTTCTTCCGGCCTTCGTGCGCGTTCACGTGGTCGGTAAAGTCGTGACGAGTGAAGAACACCTTTTCGCGGTGGGGGTACTTCTCATGGAAAAGTGAGGACTGCTCCAGCTCGTCGCGGGAGAGGTGAGTGCGGGCGTGTCGGCGAACACTGGTGAAGGGACGCAGGCACGTTTTGCACATGGAAGATTATCTCATTGACAACGTGCCGGAATTTCTTAACTTTCAATGACCTGCTGTTAGCTGAAGGCCAGGACACGTGGTTATCGTCATGGCCGGATTGAGAGGAAGGCGTCCAGCCTGTTGAAAACGGTCATCTTTATTGCCTCTGGGGACAATAAGCTTTTTCTGTCCTCCGAGCAACTTCCGGTTGGCCTCCATCCCGTCCAACGGCAACCTCTCGTTCTGCTCCTTTCCTCTGCACGGAATATTATTACGTCAGCATTTGGAGTGGAGGGACAGATTTTTATGAAAATTTAGAATGCAGTCTTGCCAATTTCCTAAAATTTGGGTGTGTGCTCCCGAGTAAAAAAAAAAAAAAAACGAAAAAATGGGGCCGGGGGTTTTTAAATTTCACCAGGGCCGGGATTCTCACGCTTATGTATTGGGAGTGAGATATGGTTTCGCTTATCTGTAGATCCCACGAGGATGCAAACCTCTGACTGAATCTCTTATAGTCCACCAAAATGGTAACAAGAATTTCTGTAAAGTATAAGAAAATCTTGGCAAAAGGAAGGCCGTTGTCCTTATACTCATTGATTAATTATTCAATGCAAAATGAGACGCTTATCTAGCACTGGAAGAAATATGCCGTGCAATCTTTCAAGTTTGGCTGTGAATCAGAATTCTTGTACTAGCAGTGACCGCGGAAGGAAGCTTGAGTGAGGGACAATGTGCCCACGGTTGTTCGATGTCGGCATCATCTTATTTATAAACCTGATCTTGCAATGTTTAATGTCCCCACATCTTCCGCGGCCAGTGTTATCTTTATATTCACCTCCGAATCAGAATTATGCCGCAGTTTCATGAAAATGAAAGATTGAAATGGAATGCTCAAGAAGAAGAATTAAATATGTACAGTCTGGATTTCTTTTCTTATCCAATGTGACACATTCACAGGGGTCAGTTGGCAGCTGAATGACTTTACTCGGAGGGATGACCCTTCTTCAAATGTGTCCCTAGATGGGCTTTCTGCGTGTACGTCTTCCCGCAGTGGGGGCAAGGGTGCCGAATTTTGGCATGAACACCCTTCAGATGTGTCACCATGTTCCCCTTCCTCCCGAACTTCTTACCGCACTCGGGGCCCGCGAAGTCCTTCAGTTTCTGGTGAACAATCTTCTTGTGGCTGGCCAGGGATTGTGTATATGTATGCAGTGACGACGGGCCTGAAAATAAGATTTAAAGATTGATTGGTTTTATCCTTCAGAAAATTTCATCATTTTTTTGCAGAGATTTATTACTCTTTTGGCCCTCTTTAAATCCAACGGTGAGTTGTTATATTTAATTTCTGATTTGTATTGATTGGTTTATCATAATTATTTTGATTGATTGCTTATTTTTCAGTCATTTTAGCTGCACACGAGGATGCCCCAAAAAATAAAGGAGGCTGATGAACTGACGTCGTCAGACTTATCCAGTTCCAAAATGGATCCCTTGCCCCGTAAAAGATCTCGCGTAGATCTCGCTTGGGCCAAAATATCATTTGTTGTATTTTGCTTGAGTAAACCCTTTACGCCAAATATGATAAGGGCCCTGTCCTGCGTTGGGTGGGGCGAGAAACCAGAGGACGGAGTGATCCCCCGCAGTCACCCCGATTTTCCGCACGGCCAGAGTGACCATCACTGCGCAGTCTTGGTCCACTCCTCCTCCGATCGTGGGTATTTCAAGGATAGGGGGCAAGTTCAGAATGCTATACTCGAAGGTTGTGTAGGACAATCCGAATCCGAATGGATAGACGGGTGTCCCCTCGTAGTAGCGATACGTCCTCCCCGTCGACGTTCCCTCCGTCGGACGCATGTTCATGTCGTACTTCTCAAACTGGGTGATGACTTTGTTCGAGTAGAACGTTTGTGCCAGGCGTCCCGACGGAGGGAACGTCGACGGGGAGGACGTCTGCTATCGCGTCCCCACTCGACTGCCCCAGGTATCCCGCCCAGATGATGGCCCCACTAGCGAAACTAGGGGTAGGCCGGGTAGGCATGGCCTAGGGGCCCCACGGAGTGGGGGCCCCGTAGCTGCCTCGAGTTTTTTAAAATTTGTTACATGTCGAATCGTGGCGAAGCTAGGGATAGGCATTGCAGAAAGCCATTAACAAAATCAAAGCTAGTCCAAATTAAAAATCTGAGATGGTAGTCTCCACTATAACGTTAGCTAACTATTTTTCTACAGGCCTTGCGCGCGTCTCCGAACTTTATTAATAATTTTAAATATTTTAAATATAGCAAATTAAGCCCGATAAACACGAGGAAATGACACACATCTTGTCAGGATGATCCTGGCGTTGATTATACATATTTGATGAAAAATGAAAAATAAATTGGGTTATTTAACTCAATTAATCTGTCCGATTTTCACGAAACTACGATAATTATGTAACCTTAGGCGGGGAACTTGCGAGGTTGATAAAACAGATCTCGATGCCCTTTGGATATGTGGTAGTGTCCCATGAGTGTACTAAAACCCTGAAGTGGTTTGATTCCATGGCCACATTTGCGCCCGCCACACCCACTCAAAAATTCCCAAAAAACGCTTTCACTCCAGTTTTCTCTCACTCAAATCCACGCCAAAAATCCAATTTTACTCGGATTTTGAAATTTCTTTCACCATTACACTCCCAGATAGTTGCTTTGTTCAATCCAATATCAAACTCAATTTTTTCACAATTTTTAGAATTTTTAGAATTTAAAATTCTGAATGAGCATTATTGTAGTAATCAACAACGCAAATTATGCCTGCGAAATAATCATCAGAAAAATTGAGTTTGCTATTGAATTGAAGAAAGCAACTATCTGGGAGTGTAATGGTGAAAGAAATTTCAAAATCCGAGTAAAATTGGATTTTTGGCGTGGATTTGAGTGAGTGAAAACTGGAGTGAAAGCGTTTTTTGGGCAGTTTTTAGTGGGTGTGGCGGGCGTAAATGTGGCCATGGGGTCAAACCACTTCAGGGTTTTAGTACACTCATGGGACACTACCACATATGCAAAGCACATCAAGATCTGTTATTATCACCCTCGCAAGCTCCCCTCCTTAGATAAAATAATTAAACCCGTGTTTAAGGATTTTTCATAATGCTCAGTTTAAACGAAATTATGACGGAATCCATGAGTGAGAATTTCCATGTTTACCGTGACATTTTTCTCTTTTGCGTAAAAAATATAGTACTCGCTTACGGAATCCACCATGATTTCGCTTGAACTTAAAATGCGTGGACATGAAGTGTCTTACGATTTTGACCAGACAGCTTTAAATTGAGGAAATAAGGAAATAAGCGGACCCATATTTTTCCATTTCCCTCGATAAACGCATTTTCACCACGTTTCCACGCGGCGGAATTTTTGAATACATTTTAAGCCAAAATAATGAATTTTTAAAATGCTGTAAATTGTCTAATTTTTATCCAATTTCAAAAATGGAAGAACGTTTTTGCATAGAATTACATTGAGTAATTTATGATAAATCTGTACTTATAAAAATTTTAATTTTTAAAACTTTCTTGTTACTTTAAAAGTACTTCCATGCATTTGTGGAAATAATTGTAAGCAAACATGGTTTTTCGCTTTTGAAATAGCATTAAAATTGCAAAATTTACAACGTCATAAAAAATCCTGCTTTTGAGTCAAAATTTTTGACTAAAAATGTGAATAGTAAAAATTCTGGAAACACGCGCCTTCATGAAAACGCTAAAGTACGCTAGTTTCGGTGTGCGAGTAAATTTAAAACAAAAAAAACGATTGATGTCCACCGATGATGGATTCCGTAAGCGAGAAGCTGCATTTTTCTCCCTCGCGAGTAAAATAGAAATTCCCGCTCATGGATTTCGTCATCATTTCGTTTAAACTGAGCATTATGAAAAATCCTGAAACATGGTTTTAATTATTTATCTAATGCTAAGGTAAGGTTACCTAATTATCATGGTCTCGTCAAAATCGGAGCGAGACCGCAGAAGTCTTCGCATTGTGGGTGCAATCTGCCAGTTCTACACTCAGTTTCTGAAATTGTGATTTTATTGAAACGATATTTTAAGTAGGCCCTTTTCGTTAACGAAACAGCACGCAATTACCTTGCACTGAATCAAGTTTATCTTGCCTAAGAACCACAAAATTTTCCTATTTTTATAAGTCTTGCCAAATCTATCAGGGACAGGGGCCCCCAGTGAACGCGTGCCTACCGGCCCCAAATTTATAGTTCCGCTAGTGGATGGCCCCCACGCGGGGGTCGTCCTTCTACTCCGAGAGGTCCACCCGAGACGACGAAGAGGATCACGGGCTCTTTCGCGGCGGCCAAGACGGCTCGGATGAGCTCAGGCTGCAACCCTGTCAGGGTCAGGTTTAACCGGTCATGCCCTTCATACTCGACCCCTTCCTCCTCAAACTGTGCAGCGTTGATCCCGACAAAGAGAACGACGGGGGAGGAGACCGGCGGCCTCATGCAAATGAGGGTTCGTTGTGGATATCAAGTCGCAGCCGAACTCGTACTGGACGTTGGGAAAGGAGCGCTCAATTTAGGACGGAATTCCATCGTAGTTGGCCAAGAAGGCTCTGGAGGCGTTCAGGTGTGGTCCGATCAAGGCCATCGTGCCTTATTTTTTCGTCCCCAAGGTAATGGGGAGTGGAGCCTTTCCTGCCTTCCCAAGTGCGGGGGAGTTCTTAAGGAGGACGATGCTTTGTCGGCGGCGGCGTCTCGATGGGGTTGGGTATCCACGATGGGAGGGAGAAGGTCGGTGAAGGGACGGGTCGCATATTCTTCTCAAAGTATCCGAGGCGCATGAGGTCGGGGTGACTGCCCCTTCGGCCACAGCGTCTCCCAAGTAGCGGGTGAAGAAGGGACCATTGTAGGCGTAGTACTCAATGTCAACCCCGGCGTCTAAGACGGCGTGGCAGGTCTCGTTGGGGAACTATGGGTGTAGTTGTGCGTCCTCTGCACAACGGCCCCGCAGTCGGACACGATATAACCATCGAATCCCCAGTGGGGATTCCCCACTCACCTCGAATCTTGTCCTCGCAGCTTGTACATATGTACATACATACCATGACAATTAGTCAAGTAGTAAAATACCAACGCAGTAAAATACAGTTAACGTTAATGGAAGCATGTGCATAGAAAGAAAAAATGGAGCAGACATTGTGATAGTACAAAATTTTGAACGGAAACTTTGAAATATACTTTTTACATATTATGTGAAAAGGGGTACTTTTTGATTCTAATTTTTATTACAACTTTTTCATAGTCTGGATTTTGCTCCACTGGAGCAAAATCCTCCATGACACCAGCCTTTCTCTAAACCGGTATAATAATGTTGCAATTTTTTAAAAGTCGAGTTGTTTTGTTGGTCGTTTTATTATGGACTGAATCTGGGCTCTCGGATGGGTACAAGTGACACTAGGGGTCTTGATTGGACACGCGTTTTCCAAGCAAGCAGGTAGCCGTGCATGTGCTGACCTGCGAATTTTAATGTGTTTTCCCCATGTTAACTTCAGTAAATTTGGCCTAGTACATAGATAATTTGCAGGAGAAATAGATAAAAAAAATACCTTCTTTTTTTTGGGATACATGCAGCATAGTGAAATTTTTACGCAGGTTTTCCTTATCTGGGCGATAATCAAAATATAGTTGGACAAAGTCAAGAAAATTTTAGCTTCGCTCTAAGTCCCCCAAAAAAATTCTAAATATTTTAAATTGGTTAAATGACTTCTTGGCTACGCAGCGTCATGAAGTTTGTAGAGCTCCTCTGGCTCAAAGGGATCAAATTGTGGCGCGGTTGTGGAATTGTCCAGAAGGGATTTTATCCGACGTAATCGCCTATTAATTCGATCATTAGGGGCCGTTCATAAATTATGTAACGTAAAAATCAACTTTTTTCAGACCCCTAGTAAGAAGTGTCCACATATTGTAAGTGTTAGGACGTTTAGGCCTGCAGAAACTGAATGCATGAATCAAATGTAATGAAATTTTTGTACAATACTTACTACTGATGAGTATACCCAAGTTTTTCAATCTTTAGGTACAACAGTTGGTATTTAGTTGAGAATTGGGATGGGATTAGGGGAGTAGACTTGTTTTTCACAGGGTTTTTATAAATTTTATTTATGGGATTCTTTTTTCATGTCTGGGTTCTTTTCGGATTTTGTGAGAACGTATCGTTGCGTTGAAGGGAATGTATATTTTATGACATTGAAGATTTTAATTTTGGTTTTTGTGTCTCGAATAAATGAGGCATATATTTCACCATATTTATGGATGAGGATTTATGATACAAGCAACGGTCCCAAAAAGATGGGAATCTTAGTGAGGCTTGGTACAA
Source organism: Folsomia candida (assembly GCF_002217175.1). Taxonomy (NCBI): domain Eukaryota; kingdom Metazoa; phylum Arthropoda; class Collembola; order Entomobryomorpha; family Isotomidae; genus Folsomia; species Folsomia candida. Next base: position 697,778 of record NW_019091237.1, read on the forward strand.
CTACAGATATTAAATATATTTTCCGGAAGAGAATTAGCCTCACCAAGATTTCCATCTTTTTGGGACTTTGATTATTTAATATTTGTAATTAATAGTTTTTTGGATGTTTTGTTGTCAATGGTGTTGCTATTTTATTCATCCAGTTTTTTGCACCTCTCATAGGAAAAACTTTGTCATTTATCAACCGATTTGGATTATTCTACCCTTAAAATTTGCACAAAAATTTGCTCTAAAATTTGTGCAATTGGATTTTCGCTGAGATATGCCAGTAATTAACTATAAATATAAACGTGTTTCTAAGGGTACATTTTTGATAATAAGTCGGCTGAAAATCAAAAATTCGCTAAGTCGAATTGATAAACTTTTTTAAATTGTCTCAAAATGATCTGTGCAAAATTTCATCCAAATTGGTTAAGAAATGGCTGAGATATCGTAAAATGTCACTTTTTTTAACGATATTAACTGCATACTTAGTAATTTTTTCGTTGTTAGGTATTTGCCTCACTAAGAATAATTTTTTCGTTGTTAGGTATTTGCCTCACTAAGAATAATTTTTTCGTTGTTAGGTATTTGCCTCACTAAGAATAATTTTTTCGTTGTTAGGTATTTGCCTCACTAAGAAAAAATATATTTCTAACAAAATCATCCAAAAATCGAAGTGATACAATTTTGTAAAATTGTATCATAAAATTCTTGACCACTTAAATAATTGCATGAAAATTAGGTAAACATATATGTATGTATGTACATACACTTGAGACGGGTTTAGCATGCATACAGACTTGTTAGGAAAAGTGAGACTTTTATTGTGTATATTTCCTACAAGGAAATGAATCAATCTTGCTTTTTGAGTCAAAGTGAGAGACAATTTCTCGATCGAGTATTTTTTATCCTGTCGTGCGCAGATTGCTAAGTAATAAATAAATAAATACTGAAATGATAACGATGAGTCTTGCAGTGAGACGAAGCTGCACTCAAAATAAGGTAGTAATGAATCATTACCATGCGGAATGACTATGTGTCTCTACCACGTCGGTTAGGATTTGTCGTAGAAATGGTAATAATAAATTCAGGGAAATTCAAATTTAATACATAATGGTGTTCACTTCCTTAATATTTGGTAATGAATTTGAATTTCCCTGAATTTATTATTACCATTTGTACGACAAATCCTAACCGACGTGGTAGAGACATATAGTCATTCCGCATGGTAATGATTCATTACTACCTTATTTTGAGTGTGAGAACGGCATCGTACTTTTAATCAATCATTGAGATGCTGACTGATGAGATTTATTTATTTGATTTTGCACTGTTTCTACAAATCGTCACTATTAAGAAGAGGCTGCATTATTTGGACAGTTTCGTCTCATCGTCGTATTTATAATGATCATTTGGAAACTTTTTTTTAATTGGGCTGGTTGTAATTGGTACTTGGATGAGAATGACGCTATATTAATCTTGCAGCAGGAGGCTTATTTATTTTTGGTATTCACAAAATCTTTGCATTAATGAAATCTGATGATGATAAAAGTGAGTGTCAAAGTCAGCATGGCTCAAGCAGCGACCAAGTGGCGAAAAATAGGAGATTGGCGTCAAATGATTAGGTCGTGGAGTTTTCCTTGTTCTTCGACGTGATCGTCGGGCCGTCATCATTATTTGATAAGAACGAGAAATTATAACACTCGGCAGATTTCTGGTGAGTGTAAATGTTATGCCAGATTTTCAAAACAAGTTTCTACGAATTTGAATTTACTTTATCAATGTGTTTTAATGAAATGAAAGTGCATGTAATATTTACTTCATTGCTTTTCCTGGCTTTTTCTAAAAATTCAGTGATATCTGAACCGCCAAGCAGTATATAATATTGTGCAAATTTTTGCGAAAAGCACTAGAAATTTATTTTCTCAAAAAATGTCCCCGTTTTAGTCAGGGCAAATATGGTCACCCTAAATTTAGAATACGATTAATTGTCTTGGTTGTACCCACTTTTACGTATGTAAATATATACCTGCAAAAAAATTTAGCATTTACATTATCGAAAACGTTAGCATTAAAGTTTATTATTATTCATTAACTTACTAATTAAATGATAAATTTCGAAGAAAGCTGATTATCTTGTTAATAGCTCCACCCACTTTTACACCCCACTCTACCTTAGCCGTAAATCAGTTTCATGTAAATACGTATATTAAACACTTAAGCATATAAAAATCTCAAAGTCTCCAGCATTTACGGTAACAAAGATCTTGGAAAGACCATGCACGTTCTAAAAATTCGACCACTTTTACCTTTGTAATTTTGAGAAATTGGACGACAGGTAAATGTGTCGATTGGTTCGAGAATGTAAAAGTCATCGGAATTATTTGCCTCTTAAAATGAGTAGGAAACTGGGAAAAATAGGATAGTTAAATAGTTATCCATAAAAATTCAGCAGGGAACAGGGTGATATGCTCAGAAATTAAGCTACATATTCTATATTTTCACGCTGGAAATTGATTATTTACAGATTTAATATCCTCCACCTTGGATCTGTTCATCCACGCAAATTAGTGTAACTTAAGTCATGGAAATTAATTCAATTTCATGCAAATTAATTTAACTTAACTCTTTCTTAAAAAAATATTGACCCCGAGTCGTTTCAATATTGATATTTATTCCCAAAAATGGTGCAAAACCGCACTATTGTTCATTTGCACACTTAAGAAATTTTGAAAATTTTGAGATTTTAAAAATAAAAACATCCAAATGTGGCGCCATGCAACTGCGCCAAATATGAGTTTTACACGTAAACATTAATGAGCCCTTTATCTGGGGCCTTAGTCAATTCTAACAAAGCATGGTGGGCAGGGTTCGCTACCCCGAGTTTTTGTGGGTTTGGGGTATCAAATCTCCGGAAAAAAGCCTACTGCTGGGTGGTTAAAATGTCACGCTACAATTGAAAATTTTTCAATGCGAAAAATTCGTCAATTTCTATTAGTTACCGAAATTTTGGATTGAGATTTTTATAATTATTATAAAACTATGATGAAACACATTACGAAATTCTTAAAATGTTGAATTTTAGAGACAAAATTTCGGTAACTAATGTAAATTTATGAATTTTTCTCATCGGAAAATTTTACATTGTAGCGTAACATTTTAACCACCCTTTAATTAACAATTCTGTACTGATTTTATCACTTTGTACGTCAAAACGTATATGTTTTTTTCTGAATTCATTGAATTTTTATTCCACAATCTAAATTAGTTTAAATCATGGGAAAAAAATCTGGCATTATAAAGTTTATTCAGCCAATTGTATAAATTTGTTCAACCTTGCACGTGCTCTAATGAGATAATAATTGTAACTTTTTTTCAGACTTTTAAAAAATTTTTTGGAATTTTTTTTGTACTGCGTATACTCGCTTAGTACGTATGTACTTAGGTAGCTTAGATAAAAATGGAAAAATTTATTAAGACATCCATCTATTTCGAATTTCATTCAATTATTGCTTTTACTACAAAAATTTTTCGAATTTGCCATTGCTGATGACTTTTATTTGCATGTAGTTGCTAACGTTTAAATGAAATCATAATCTTGCACAGTTCTAGAAATCAAATTAATATGTAAGTTAACACCATTTAATTAGTGGTGATACATATAAAAAAATTAGTACAGTCAGATACACGTACCCAACGCCTCAAACTTTATGTGAATAAAGCTACCCCGCAGCCCGCATCAGGCTAACCGGCAGCCCAGATAAATTAACCCCGCAGCCCACATCAAGCTAACCCGCAACCCACTGGTCCGTTACATATATTTTATATTGCACAAATTTGCCTAAAGATCATAATCAGTTTTAATTTATTCGGCATCATTTTAATACTACTAACCAATACTAGTAAACAATATGAGAGTGTTTGGTAATGTAATTGAGAATCATAGTTCCAGATAAAAATTTAATAAGAAAGGCACATTATAATTAAGACTATTTTAAGTTTTATAAATTATATTATTGTTTAAATTTATATTATTTAAATTTATATTATACTATACTATATTATTATTGATTGATGTTTATATTATATTTTACTACATTATATTAATATATTATACAATATTATATCACCCTGTGTGTATTTCGAACCTGGACAAAGATGATAAGGAGTAATATCCAAGAGTGGATGTACCCTGCCCATTGAAACTTAATTATCAATGGCATTTATATAATTTATCAATAGCCTAACTTCTCCGCACAATTTGTCAATGCAGAATAAAGTTTTTTATTTGGTCGCAGTCAATAACGTATAACTCGACCTTGATAAACTTGATACATATGAAAATCCTGTGTAGTCTTGATTTGATTGTGTAACACAATTTGCGTTCGATTTAATGACTTATCTATTGTTAAAAATACCTAAATATAATTAATGCATGTATGTAAAGGGGTGACGCAAGTATATAACCTTTAATGTCTTGTTATGTTGATGGTGTGGAATTTTTCTTAGTTTAAATGCAAAAACAGTATCATTAATTAAAAACCATTTTGCAACAAATATGTAAATAATAGCAGGCCTGGAGTAATTAATAATTAATTTACAATTGTAATTGATAATTTTTACATTGATTTTGTAAATGTGTTCCTTTGAACAAAGATGATATTCAAGTTGTTGAATTGCTTTTCAAATAAATTTTAGGTTTTGGTTTGTTTTGGTCGTCTCATTTTCAGTTCGGTTTCTCGCGTTGAATTCTCGAAGCGAAGTTTTCGACCTCTATATTTAGGTTGCAAAACTGGTAGAGGAGGAGCATGGCAATGGTTTTCGCCATTTTTAATTTTTTAGGCAGATTTTTTTTTATCCTCGTGCTTAAGGTTTTTTTATCAATTAAATTTTTGAGGAAAACCAATTCAATTATCGGCAATGGATCCAAAGAGTGGAAATGCAGTTGTGGCCTCCATAGTCCCAAAACCCCAGCAATGCCACTGTTCCTGTCGGAATTGTCGGTATAGGAGGAGGAAACGGAATAAACAGTGTTTTAAAACTCTTTGGTGAGTGCATTAAACTTCTACAGTCCGAACTAAATAATACAATTTAATTAGTAATTCCATTGATGTTTTATATTTAAGGTGGTATAGTATGCGGGTTTTGAGCTTGAATTGTTTCGTCTCAACTTTCCCTTCTTGCATATATTCAAATGCCGATTTTGAAACCTAATCATTTCCGTGAGTTTTTTCCAATATGAAGATTTTAATGCACCTAAAAATCGATAATTTTTAGGTTTACAAAGTTAGGCTATTGTCGTTTTGATTCTTTTCTTCCAATAATTAAGTATTGCACAAGTTTGCCTACAGATCATAATCAGTTTTAATCTATTCGGCATTATTTTAATACTAAAGGGTGTTAATAAAGTCCGATCCCATTTTTCCTATAAAAAAGTGAAGGCTAGTATAAAAAAACTACCCGTGATACTTACAAAAAATGTTCGACATATTTACCTTAGTATTTGGTCTTGTTACCATTTACTTTAACCATGCCCTCAACTCTTTGTTTAAGGCTCTGTGCTAATTTTTCCAATGTGTCTGTGGGAATCGAATTCCATACATCTTGAACTTTTTTTACTAGCTCTTCCCTCGTCCGGGGTTGTGGTTCTTTGTATACATTTTCCTTAAGTATGGACCACAGGTTCTCCAGGGGATTCAAATCTGGGCTGTTTCCGGGCCACACCCCCTTGCTCCAGACCGTTGAAACTTGCGTCTTGATGAGACTCAAACTCGCTTTTGCTGTATGGGCTGTAGCACCATCCTGCATGAAAACTATTTTTCTTTCATTCGGAAATATTTCCTTGTTCCCCATGCTATCGAAATAGATAGGTAATATTTTTTCCATATAATACTTTGCATTGACTGTTTGGCCTTTTGGTATGATATGTAGATGAGTCACGCCACGTGCACAAAATCCACCCGCTACCATAACTTTAAGCCCGAATTTTGGGACTGCTCTTGATGGTACATCCGATTTGTTTTCTGTCCTGTAACGAACATTTTGTTGGTTCAATTTTGGATATAGCTCAATAATAGATTCGTCAGTCCAAAGGATGTGACTGCGCAATTCTTCACCAAGTCTTTTTTCACTCAAATGGCCATTTTTCTGAAGGAGTTCTCCAAATTTCAGACGGTCATCGATATTTTTTTGTGACATGAGAGGTTTTTTGGTTAGTTTGTAAGCTGTGTGACCCCACCTCGTAGATTTCACAAATTTTTGCACGGTCACATAGTTAATTTGCTTCTTCTTCTCTTTATAGCGTTTTGAGTCATTTAACTCCCTTGCACAATTACGTAATGAACTACCGGTTTTCTTGTAAAGTCTGTTTTTAATCATTCTCTTTGTGGTAGGTGACACCTTTCTGGGTCGCCCGGGTCGCTTTTTGTCGTGGACAAAATTTTTGTTCTTCCATTTCCAAACAGTTCTGCGGCTGCAGCCCAATTTTTGCACAATTTCTGCAGGTTTAAACCCCTGCTGATGCAATGTTTGTATCTTAACTCTAAGATGCTCATGACTTACACGTTTAGTTGTTCCTCCCATGGTAAAAATTTGAAATAAATAACTTCACTGGTTCAAAAGTTCCAGCTGAATTTGTAACAACCGCGCTCCAAAAAATTCATGGGATCGGACTTTATTAACACCCTTTACTAACCAATATGAGAGTGTATGGTAATATAATTAAGAATCATAGTTCCAGATAAAAATTTAATAAGAAAGGCACATTATAATTAAGAAGGCTATTTTAAGTTTTTGTGTTAGTGTTTAAATTTATATTATTATTTATTTATATTTGTATTATATTATACTATATTATTATTGGTTTATATTTATATTATATTTTACTATATTTTATTAATATATTAATATTATACTATTAATAATATACTAAATTAATATATTATATATAATATTATTATTAAATTTTAACAGATTTTTGACGGACAAACACAATATTATGTTCCAGTTGACGGATAAATGCTTGGTTGCATTAGTTGTAAGGGTTTATTATTTTTAAATGTGGATAAATTTAACTAGGTTTATACACGCATTACATGATTACATGATTTGCAGCAGCCTAATATGAATTATTATTAGCTTACAAAAAGTTTTTTTTGATCACCGCCAATAATCGAATTTTAATAAAATTTTCAATTTAAAAAAATGCCAATTTTCAACAAAACACGAGGTTACATATGTACCTATGTGTTCACATATGGACATATGTACATAGATACATAGGTATATATGTATCTACATATAGTATAGATGTGTATAACCGACGGGTTAATCTACCTTTCGTCTGCGATCAATGTGGACGTGGATTTGCCAACGCCCAAGCCCTGACATCCCACAATTTGATCCACACCGGCGAAAAGCCCTTTGCATGCAAATATTGCAACAAGCGATTCACTGGAATGACCAACTTAAAGAAGCATATAATTACTCACACAGGTTGGTTAATGAATGCAATATATATTTTCTGTTAATGTTTCTTATGATCCTTATTTCTAATCAAATTGATTCTTCTTCCAAAAAAGGGGAGCGTCCCTATGTGTGCACTCATTGTGGAAAATGCTTTGGACTAAAGTGGACGCTGGACCTTCACTTGAGAACGCATTCCAGGGAACGACCCCATGCATGCGATCAATGTACACGAGCTCCAACAGCAAAAATCTCAAAAGACATCTCGTCATTCATTCTGGTATGCAATGTAAAATAATACTGATATACGCCTGTTAAATATTTGGCTTGTTTATATTTGCATAGGTGAACGTCCGTTTAAATGTTGCATTTGTAGAACGACATTTCGGCGTAAGGACAATCTTGACCGTCACATAAAGAATACCCACAACCAACCAAAAGAAACGGCGGATCATTTGTCGAACTTAGCCGCTGCAGAGTACCTTGTTATAAATGCTAACTCGCCAGTTCCTGCTTCTAAAATCAACTCAGCAGTAATGTAAGTCCCCATTTATGGTTTGCAAGACATTCAAATTTCATGACAAGTCAGGAACGAGAGAGCTTAATTTTAGTTTTATATGAGATAATATGTTCACTAATGACTTCTTAAAATTTTCATTTAGCTCGAATGTTATTTGAAAAGCACCGTTGAATGGCCCACAAACCGCTAAATCTGAGCAAGAACGCATGAAACCATCGTCCTCGAAGAAAACAAAACCAACAAAAAAGTCTGCCAAGAGAGCCAAGCCAGCAATAACGCTGAATGTCATCCCTGAAGAAACCCCCACCATTAAAGAGCCAGAAGTCATTATTACGGACAACTTTTCGCCTCGTGACGATGATGTGGAAATGGCTGAGCAACATCTTAACAGCAACCAAGCCGATGACAATCTCAAATCTTGTTCCCCAACTCCGTCTTCCCTTCCGGTCTTGATCTTGCAGGAAGATCTTGGTGCAGAAAATGCAGAGGCTGCGATTCAGCCTTCTCCTCGAGACAATAAGGAAGAAAATATTGAATCAGAAAATTCTGGTAAGGAAAAAATAATTTATTTAATAGTGCGGGTTAATTTATATGTAATACGAAATAGACTGTATTTTTTAAATATCAGTAATATCACCCTATATAGAAGAAGATATACATGCAATCTTGGTCGACGAGAAAGAAACTCAAACTGAGTTTGAAGAGTTTTACTAACCGCAAGATGATCCTGATTGCCTTATCGTTGCTATCGTTGTAGTGTAGCTCGGTCGATGTTCCCAGAAGACATGCATGACGACATGGGGAGACGCAATGAAGAGATTGAGGAAATCATTGTCCATGAGAAAGAAACTCAAGCAGGGTTTGAAGAGTTAAACCAATGCATACAGCATTAATACGATTCATATGACACGGATGGTGGCCGCCACATTGATGTAGCACTCCAGTCGAGTGCATCAAATTAATATTTTTCATTCTTTTTTAAATATATAAGAATTTAAACTTAATTGGACCTTATATGTTTGGAGATTTTAATTAGTATTATGAGTTGAATGATTTTCACCGTCATGGGGGCATCCAACCGTGTACATTCTCATACTTATATCGTTTCCTCTATTTGTATTCAACTCTGTTAGCTAAACGGACCGAACGATGTTAATCATGATTTCATTGTCGGTGGAGCTCCTATTTTCTCAATAGGTATGGACCACGATTTGGAGACACACGATGAAGAGTCTTGTCACTTACATGACAATGAAGCCAATCCAAAAGATGACGATTTTGAGAGAGAAAACTGCATTTCACCAGCACAAATGGAATATATTCCAAAAGCACGGAATCCCTTGGAGGAATTGGCCGCTGAAGCTACTCGACGGTTTGAAGAACAAAAGTATCGCGTGAGTAGATACATATTTTGATCCAATGAAGAATGCTCGAATTAGTTTTATTTTAAACACGTAAATATTATTGAATTCTCCCTTGCAGAGACTGCATGCTGCTTGTGCAATCGCTGCTGTGGGCGAGATGCATCGTAAAAAACGAGAAGAAGAGTTGAGGACTCGTGAGATAAGGCGTCAAGATAAGGGTCATTTATTACATTATATGCTATCGTCATATCTTTAGAATAACTAATCTGTAATGATGCTGTATACAACATGACATGAACCTCCAAGATTTTGCCCAGCTCATAAACTTTTCACTTGTTATAAGATATACAATGAAATAGTGTTTTTTTCATCTTCCAACGATTTTCGAGTTTGATGGGTTAAAATTTGCGTAATATTGAGTAGATCAATAATCCGTAATAAAATTAGGGGGGACGCCAGAAGTTTTCGAGATCAGAGCCAAAATGTGCGAATTATTTGCTAATTTTAAGAAATTAAACTTTTGACTAAAACGTTGCATTAGTATGGCTCGAAATAATTTTAAATTATTTTAGACCAGAATTTGGCGCTGCCTCGAGTTTCGATCCAAGGTTCCCAATATGTTTAACTTTGCAAAATAATTGCATTTTCCCTCCTAGCAATCCCCGATCGAATAATATAATATTATATAATATATTAATATAATATAGTAAAATCTAATGCAACTATAAATCAATAATAATATAGTATAATATAATATAAATATAAATAAATAATAATATAATATAATATAAATATAAATAAATAATAATATAATATAATATAAATATAAATAAATAATAATTTAAATTTAATCAATAATATAATTTATAAAGCTTAAAACGACAAAAACTTAAAATAGTCTTCCTAATTACTATGTGCCTTTCTTATTAAATTTTTATCTGGAACTATGATTATTAATTATATCACCATACACTCTCATATTGGTTACTAGTATTAAAATGGGGCCGAATAAATTAAAACTGATTATGATCTTTAGGCAAATTTGTGCAATATACAATATACGTAACGGACCAGTGGGTGCGGGATAGCTTGATGCAGCTGCGGGGTAGTTTTATACGGACTGCCGGTTAGCTTAATGTGGGCTGGAGGGTAGGTTTATCCGGGCTGCCGGTTAGCCTGATGCGGGGTGCAGGGTAGCTTTGTTCATATAAATTTGGAGGCGTTGGACCCCGCAGCCCCACATCAAACTATCCGGCAGCCTGTATCAAGCTACCACCCAGCCGCATCAAACTATCCCGTACCCCACTGGTCCATTACGTATATCATATGTTGCACAAATTTACCTAAAGATCATAATCAGTTTTAATTTATTCTGCATCATTTGAAGTGCGTGCACACAATTTAGAATAATTAATCCAGCCCATCCTTTGCATGTCATCAATAATTGATCCAATACAGCGTCAGGTACACAAAATTACGGCACCAAATGCCATCCCAAACCATTCAACACAAGCTATTTTTATCTTCCTACCAAAACCTATTTAAGTGGCATGTTAAACCTTATTTTAATTGAGTTTAACACGAAATTGGATTACTCAATTAATTTTAAAGTTAAAGGGTGACACGTGTCATGTAGGTATTATTGCACGTAACATTGGGCGGATATTTGGTCATGAAAAAAACGAATAAATTTACAAAAGGACGGAAGAAACATTCACTTTTGGAATTTTTTTTCATGAAATTCTTTGTACATATTTGCTTGAAGAAAATTGTTTCAGTCTTGAAAACAATAATAGCTGAAACAATTACATTTTTCAAACAACGTATGACGAAATTGATAAAATCTAGATATTTAAGAAAAAACCCTAAACCAAACCTAGGAAATCATGTAAAATTTGATAAGAATTCTTCCTCCAAACTATATCTTAAATTTTAAAACGAATACTGGTATAAAATCATAATCATAAATTTTTCTCAAAAAAATAACCCGTAAACAAAATTATTACTTACTTATAAGTTTTCAATCGGAAAAGAAAACGCTTTTTATCTGTGAAAAGCCCATATTTAATTATAATTACCTAATAAATTAAAATAAATGAAATGAAGTCATCAACAAATAAATATTTTGATACAGAAGTTCATTTTATTTTATCCCCGTATATAAACGTTACAACGAATATAACCTAGGTGTAAAAGAAGTGTTTCATACGTTAAAATGATATCATATCATATTGTTTTGCCCGTTCAAAATTTTTGAAACGGTCACTAACGTGTCACAGGTCAAAATTTCCGGGGTTCAAAATCTGTTAAATGGATACACATTTATGCAACGTTTTTCGAAATTTGTGGCAATTTAAAATTGAAGTATTAAATGTGCAGAATTATTTTTTGGACCTTATGAAGTAGGCGAATTGTTATTGCGACGAGGAAGCTCAGAGTTCCTGTGGGGAGATTCTGATGCGGAATATCAGCGCGGACAATGCATTCGTTTTGATGCAAAAGGCTGCGTTAGCAAACGCTTCGGTACATGATTTTCTGTTGTAGTTTCCCTTCATACGTTATCAAAAGTATAATTCCGTATTTCTATTATCACTTAAGTATTTGGAGGGGGACGTGATCAAATTAATTTTGGACAATCGGCTCATCGATAAAACCTCAGTTGAAGACCTCACTGACATGCTCGATTTACTTGGCTAAGGAAACATCCGCAAATTGGTGATCGCAGCAGCAAGTCACCGATAGTTTTCTGCTACCGGATTTGATTTAATTTGATATGTGAACAAGTCATTGTTAAATTTTGGTTAAAACGAATTGTAGTAATTTTAATTTTGTTGAAAAGTATACTGTTCAGTTTTTAACAACGCCATGATCCGCTTATGTAATACGTATCTATCAACTCTTTTAATATTTAAGAGGCCAATTTGGAAGAACCTCGAATAAATAAAAACAAGGAATATCTCCAAGAAATAACTATGCAACGGTTTTATTATTTTTACCAGATCATTCAAATATTTCAAACTAAACGCGGTTACCCTGTGAACCCCATCCATCTGGTTTGTCAATTATGGAATAGAATATGTACGTAGCAGTCTCCCTACTCCAACCAGAATGATATTTCAAACTCATGAACTCCCATGAATGATGAGTACAAATTAATCATATCAGCACACAAATTATTTTGTATCAAAATTGACCCTAACTTGCAAGAAGTGTATTGGGACAAATTTGCCGAAAGATCATCATCAATTTTAATTTATTCTGCATCAGTTTAATACTAGTAACCAATTCGAGAATGTATGGTGAGATTATTAATAATTATGGTTCCAGATAAAAATTATACATAGTATACAGGGTACATTATAATTAAGAAGACTGTTTTAAGTTTTGTAAATTATATTTTTATTTTTATTATACTGTACTATATTACATTATATTATTTATATTATGATTTATTTATATACTGTATTATATTATCCATATTATTATTTATTTATTATATTATAATTTAAACTATATTAATTTTACCAAAGTTAGCCCAAAACTACAGCCTATCGAGATAACCTTCCAGAAATCCTTGCCTATTTTAAAATTTCATTGTTCCTTGTCCATCAACATTGCCTCAAATTGTACCCCAGTGATACACATCCCCATTGTTTGTAACGCCGCCTCCCGTACCTCCCTTTTCCTCAGACCCACCACCTGCGTTGGCGTGTACCTTTCCTTCTCGAAATAAAAGCAGCGGCCATTTCCTTTTTAATTGGTGTATCAGTTTTGGTTGTGCGGGATTCACTGCACCAAGAGTAGAGGTGTAATTCCTAATTAATTCCGAGGTTAATTGATCCAATGACAAACATAATAGCAGGCACGAAAATTAGACAACTAGTTTTCATTAATATCTTCCTCAAAAATGGATACTACCTTTCACCCGAACGTGGCACAGTTCAGGAATTCTTATATCTCATATCGCGATGATTTTCATATCGCCAAGCTCTTGACTGAAGTGATACATTTCGTCCATGTTGGTGACGACAAATCCTTCCTTGTCGTGAACATGGACCAATTTCGCCGTCTTCAAAATCCCCTCCCCTTCCACTCCCACGTTGCGAAAGACGGTCCAAAGCTTCAACTTGTCCCCGGCAGGAATGACCTCATGTGATAAGGTGGAAGACCACATTGCAAAAAAAGTTGTTAGTGCTGACAAGTGATAAATTAAATGGGGGGAGTTGATAAGGTGTAGTAATGGGAAGGATTTTGAATCATCAACAAAAAATCATCCAGCAGGTGATTTATACGTTTACCTACTCTAGCCACCAACTCTGACCACACCTCCTTGGGAGTAATTTGTGAGGGTGGTGCGGTATCTTTATTAGCGCGTTGCGCGGTAGCTAGATGCGGGGTGCCTGGTGCGGATGACGTGACGGACCAGCGGGGTGCGGGATAGCTTGGTACGGGCTGCGGGGTAGCTTTATTCACATCCAGATTTTTATTCGCATTCAGTCATTCTTATACAAATTCATCTCACTTCATCGGACTTCATTTCTCATTTCTCATGTATTAAGGATTGGGTGAAATATCAAAAGAGTGAAAAAGTCTTTCATCTGAAATGACGGAATGACAGGGATTTCATTTTCATTCTTCTTGCTTGCCTGAATGAATCTGTAGATTTCGTGGGGCAGCATCTTAAAAATATGTGTCCTGTCATCACATATCACTCGTACACTCCTAGAAAACTGGTATTAAATCATTACAGACCGGAGTACATATGTGACTCTACCGGAACTGGTATTACCGTTCAGTAATGTTGTGGTAATGAAAAATTTACCACTCAGGAGCAGCAATTTAGTACCAATCCGGTGGGAAATTATTATCAAATCAATACGGAGTGACTCTACCAGATTTTTAAAAGTGTAGCTGGACGGATATTACGTCACTTTATTTAACGGGTGCTAAATATGTATATATATAAATTTTGTCGGGTCATTTTCATGTAAAGATACATAAAATAATTAAATATCTATTTATTTCAATATTTAATTTTCTATTTTTTAAATATGCATGTGTATTTCATTCACGAGCTAAATATGTATGTATATACTGAGAAATTGAATTGGAATGTAAAAGTAATTGGAGGTTGCAGGTATGTAAGTAACGTGTCATTTTTTGGTGGAATTTTTTGGCACAGACTAAATTTTGGGATTAGTTTCATACGTATGAATGGATGCAATTTTAGGGTGAAATTATTTTCCGAATTTATGATATGGTTATGATATGATATGAAAAATTATGCGTAAGGATTTTATTAATTAGCTTCGGACATTTAATGAGGATTGATTTGAAGGGAAAACAGATTATGTTTGAGATTCAGTAAATTTTGATATACATACAAAATTTTCTGGACAATTATTACAATTTTATTTTGAGATTAAGGATAAGTTAGTTTTGCAAAAATGGGGCCAAAACGCGAAATCAAAAAGAGATGCTGTACTAAAATAATTTCCAACTATTTTTTTAAATTTCAAGAAATGCAAAATACTAACCCCTTCGATTTTGGCTTCAAAGCGGCCAGAAACTGTAGCTTTGGCCAGGTTGTTTTTACGATCTAGGTTAAGCGAAGGGTATAATTTTGGATCTCAATAAATAAAATTGTTCGTCAAAATCAAAATCATGAAAAAAATAAGGATTTTGATTGTGTGCATACGTATTTTTTAACCACATTTGTATACCTAAAATTTGCCAAGATTTAGACGAAATAAATTTGGTAAAAAATTGGATTGAAAACTGAGCTTTGAATGATTTTGCAAAGCTAATATTTGTACGTTTTCTTTCGTAGGTATGTATGCACTTCTTTTTTGGGAAGAACTCATATTTTTTGGAAAATTGGCTCACACCAAGGGCGTCTTCACGTGGTGGATTTCCAAGGTTGTTACACCCACAAAATGATAAAGATCTGGATAAAAGAGTGTATGCAGCAGTGCATGAGTCAAAAATTCCGTTTTTTGTAAAGAAATTACACTCTAAGAAATGACTTTAACTTGTTTTTGGGTTAAAAATTGGTTAATACTGTCGGGGGTAAAGTCAATGCGTGGGTGAGTAAAATTCATAACCCCATGCCACATTGCATACAAAATAACCTCGATACAGGTAAAAGCCACCGATTTACTCGTGGGCGTATTGCCACAACCTCATAAGGAGTTGTGGTTTTTTATCTCAAGTAAAAAGTGGAGCGGGTAATTAGATTCCGCAAGCCAGACCATGCCGCTCATTCAGTCTTCAAGTACGTCTCCTGCTGATGCAGGACTTTAGAGAAAATAGTTTCTTAATCAATTTAACTATTCAAAATTGATCGACATGAGTCAAACGGAGGTGCATCGAGTTCTCACTCAGTGTGGATTGGCCGAATATATCACAAAATTTGAAGGTAAGGCAATTTAAACATTCTTACTTCAGTTATTTGGCATGCAAATCATAATCAAATATTGTAGTTAATTTTTAATAATTAATTTCTTCCAGAGCATCATATTACTGATGAAGATTTACTGGAACTTTCAAAGGAGGACCTCGCAGAACTTATTCCGAGCATTGAACACAGGACAAAATTATTCAACGCGATTAGCAAAATTAACGCTGGCTCGGTATATGTATGTTTCAAGTGCATTGCTAAATATAAAAATCTAAATAGCTTATCGAAACATTTGACCGATTCTCACCAGTTAAAGATACACAGTGAGTATGTATGCCCACAATGCAAGGGTCATTTCCAACGACGGTCGTACCTTAATCATTATAGAAATTTTTTTAAATTCCATCCAGATTTATTACAAGGCTATGTGCATTTTAACATCCCGCAGCAAAATTTTGTTCGTAATTCTTTGTCAGTCCTTGATACGACAAAT
The DNA here is from genome assembly GCF_002217175.1 of Folsomia candida. Lineage (NCBI taxonomy): Eukaryota > Metazoa > Arthropoda > Collembola > Entomobryomorpha > Isotomidae > Folsomia > Folsomia candida. The sequence goes on from NW_019091237.1 coordinate 714,001, forward strand.
GATGAGGAAGAGGAGACCAATGTTCAATACCTAAAGAATTCAACCAAAGAGCTAGAATATTGTGTATCGAAACTTTATGCCTGTATCTTAGAATCCGGCAAAATTCCAATGTCGACATGCCTTAAAATCATCTCTGTAGTGAAAGAAACGGTGGATAAAGTTATAAATATTTGCAAAGGTGAAGTAAAAAAAGAGCTTGAACAAAATAGCATTGGAATAGATATTGGTTTTAACTCGTTCCATAATTTGACGGAAATGTTCAATAAGTTTAGTAGTAAATATAAAATGGACAAGTTTCTAATTAAAAATGATTTTATGATAGCCCCCAAAGAAATTGTGTTAGACAGTGATATTTGTTTTAAATCACATAATTTAAGGACTCGAGGTCAAGTTTACGAATCGGTAGTAATGCAGTATATCCCAATCAAGTTATCAATTGCCCAACTCTTCAAGAAACCAGGTTTTTATTCGATCTTACAAAATCGTTCTAGTTACAATGGTGAGGTTTATTCAAATTTTTATAGTGGTAAATTGGCTAAGCAATTTCAATCTGATAAAAATGTCTTGTTTCTTAATTTATATTATGATGATGCGGAAGTTGCCAATCCGTTAGGATCGAAAAGCGGAAAACATAAGCTGGCTAATTTTTACTTTTCAATCCTTAATCTGCCACAGCATTACAACTCAAAACTTGAAAACATCATTTTGGTTGCTTCACTAAAAACGGAAGATCTTAAACTTTGTTCTCCAAACGCTGTAATTCGAATAATTGTTAACGAATTGTTGCAGTTATGGAAAGAGGGAGTGGCTATTCATCATAATGGTGAACAAATTAATATTAAAATCGTTTTAGCTCAGCTATCAGGGGACAATTTAGGATTGCACACTATTCTCGGCTTCTCAGAGGGATTTAATGCAAACTATCCTTGTCGCAGATGTAAAATGCAGAAAAGAGAGTGTCAAACTAAGTGTATCGAAGAAAAAGTGCAGCTTCGTTCAGAAGTTAATTACCAGCAGGATGTTGAAATTAATAATTTACGCGAGACAGGAATTAGTTTTCGGTCAATTTTTAATGACTTGCCATATTTTCATGTCACAAAAAATTACGTGTTTGATATTATGTATGATTTGTTTGAGGGAGTTGGTCCAGATCTTTTTCATGCATTAATTAGTAGTTTAGTTTCGGAAAAATTAATTACTATTAATAAATTAAATTATCGTTTAGAATCATTTGATTTTGGTCGACATTATTGTGGAAGCCGACCCTCCCAAATTAAGCAGTCCTTTTTGAAAGGTGACACGAAGTCGGGTCAGAATGCTTCCGAAAATATTTGTTTACTATTATTTCTGCCAATCATTTTAGGTGATTTAATTGATCAAAAACATAAAGTGTGGTCACTTTATATTTTGCTAAATGAAATAGCTAGAATTCTGCTTTCGAATGAGATCAGTAAAAGTGGCTTAATTTACTTGGATTCGCTGATTTCAGAATTTTTGAATTCCTACACAGGTTTGATTAGAAAACCCTTAAAACCTAAGCACCACCACATGATTCATTATAGTTCAGCAATTAGGCAGATAGGTCCACTTCGACAGTTTTGGAGCATGGCGTTCGAAGCTAGGCACAAATTTTTTAAACCAACGGCTCATGTGATTGGAAATTTTAGAAACATTTCCAAGTCGTTGGCCTATCGTTTTCAACTCGCTCGATGTTTTAAATTACTAGCAGTAGATAAATTCACCCCACACACATTTGAATGCTCCGATACGGAAGATAATTTTTTGTCTGATATGGATTGTGGTGGTATGATTGCAAGTTATCTTTGCAAAGAAATTTCCGAAAAAGTGTCTGTCTCATATAAAATAATTAAAAATGGTTCCATCTTTGAGGTGGGTGGATTTGTCTTGGTGGAACGTTGTACTCAATATCCCATTTTCGGTTTAATTAAATCAATTATTAATGAGGAAGACGAATGTTATTTCGTGTTGCAACATTTTAGTTCAGAACATGTGGAGCATTTTTGTGGTTATAAGCTAATTGATTCGGGTAATTTAGCTATATTAGATTGTAATGACGTTAAGTACTTTCAGTGTTTTTATCCGTCAATTTCATTCTGTAATGATTTAGAAAGGTATATCATACTACCCGTAAAATTTGTATAGTTATGTAAGTTAAATTTTAAGATTATTGAAACTGTTTATGTATATATTGTTTGTATAGAGTATTTAACGACAAATAAACCAATAAATGTATGAGCTAATTTGGTTTTGTTTTTTATTGAAAATAGGACTCTCAGTCATCCGGTTTTAGTGGTGCATTGCTAGGTGAACAGGAAATGAGAGAACGAGGATTGAGAGTTTCGCCAGGTCTTTTCCGGAAATCATTCACCCCAAAGGTTGGCCCCCATTGTTCCAATGTCTGCGAAATCTTACCAGAAACAGCTTTGGTGCAGATGAATCATCAGGTAAATTGCGGAACAACGCATCTAAAATACATTATGCGTTTATTATATAAACATTCCGTAATTTGTATCAAAGGGAAGTGTACAAATTCTCGGAAGTCCACCTGGTCCAAATTCCAAGAGCGTGGAGTTTGAGCTTGACCTTTTGTCGCCAGGAAATTCTCAAGTGCTTCATACATTTGCAGAAAATCGGCAGGCTAACACTCGCGAGATTCTTCATGGTGATTGTTCTTCGACATCAATAAAGTATTATAGTTTTGTAAGTTATCAGGCCAAGTGTGTATAATATAATGTGCCAATTATTAATTAATAGTTACTGTTTATTACCAACAATTAAATATTATTCTTGAAACTGAATTTGGAATCAATCTTGCTAGAAAGCGAGGCCGCACGAAGGGTTATCCTGGATAAAGTTCCTGCCAACATGTTCATAATTCGTGAAGATCGCCAAGCTATTTGTAATGCGCTCGTGGACGCATTAATTAAAAACTTAGGTAGAAGGTAAACATAATGAAAATCAAATTAAATTATTTTGCATTGTCATGCTTTGGGATTTCGAATTAATATCCTTAGTCTCATCACTACTTGTTTTTTAGCCCAAGTAAGCAGGCAATGGAGCAGCTGGCCCTTGATTTGGTAAACAAATATCCACTTCTTGGAGATCCTCGTAGGAAGAATTTGGGGGCTGAAATGTGGTATTTTAATTCTGCACATTCGAGCGGACCTATGGGATTCTTGGAAGAAAGAATTAAAAACCAACGAAAAAAACTGACCAAGAAGAAGGCAATCGAAAACAAGGTCGAGGATGACATTAGCTCGCTATCATGGGATTCTGAACTTGAAGAGGGTAGGTGTTTCTTTATCTTACATCTCATTAAATCAGTTCGCTCATTAATTTATTGTCTACGTTTATACAGAAAATCCCGAACCTGATGAAAAAATGCTGGAATTTTTAAGACAGAATAGAGGTGCAGATATTGTTGACACAATGAAATCCACCGTGTTTATGCGCCGAACAGTTATTCGAGATGAGATGAAAGACAACCTCGCTGGTTTTCGTCGAATACCTGGAATTATTCCTCGTTTGTTTGATGTTGAAGGAATGGTAAGAACCCTTCATTGGTTTAAGAAAAATGAAGACAATAAATAAACACAAAAAACTTCTTTATGAATTGCACGAGCAATTAAATTTAATGTGGTTAAATGGTTTTCTATTCATTTTTTCCAGATCGTTCAAGATTTTAATCTGCGACACCCTCAGCTCAACCTAATCGTTTATGAGCGATGGCCGGCTTCAAAACTTTTAATTAGATACGCCGAAGAAAGCTCAATCGATTATAAGAAAACCCTGGGACTTCATAAGCCAAAATCAGATTTGTCTGAGGGTAAAGAAAACATAATTATTTTGACTACTGACGCTATCAATGTGCGATCCTAATTAACCCTTTATTGATGGCTAATATGTCTTGACAGATGACATCTCATTGTTGGCTTATTCACTTCTTCCGTATTTGCTGCCTTCCTGCGCACGCAAGATTTCAACTGGCTTAAACTCCGTTAAAGAAGGAACAAGTGGGCAAAATAAAGGAGCAACGCGGGCGAGGTTGCAACTTCCGGGTGTTACAGGAAGCAGATTAGGCATTGCAGGCAGTTCTTCGGATGAAGAAAATGAGCAACGCCCAGTGGCTCAAAAACCTCGTAGGGCTCGGACTGTCAAAGCATCAAACTCTGATGCTCGAGATAGCTTGATTCTATTCCGATCGGTGAGAATTTTATACAAAATTCTGCGAAGTGTTGTATTATATGTTTACCGAATATTTTGTCCATATTTTTTTAATATCTTTTGTTTTGATACTTTGTTCAGAAAAATACCCACGTCGCGGATATTTTGAGTGAAAATAGGAATGCTGCACCATTCATTTTGGCCCTAGGATCGACCTATGATTTGAGAATTGAATCTTTCTTTGTAATTTTGGACAAATTCGCCATCCCATGTGGATCAAGTTTTCTCCTGGCGCTGGATACTTGCCTAAAATCTTTCACAGTATTTTATTTACCACCCCCAGTGGAATCGAAAAATGTTTGGCAGTTTCTCCAGCACGGAATTACAGGAAAACCTTGCGAGAATTTCACACTGACTCCTGTTGTTCAAGCGCTAATTGGCCAGATAATTCCTCGGCTTAATTGAATTAAATTTATCAAATTATGATTATTATAAATTGTCAATTAATATGTAATGTCACTATGTAATTTATGTGTTTTGAGAGTATTTAAACGTTATTATAAATCAAATATAAATTCATCAATAATTTAAAAATATTTATTTATTTGCATTTGGCGCATCTGGTATTGTAACCCATAAAAAAGTAACAGTAACCCGGCCCGCGTTAAAACGCTGCAGAGTTTCTGAGTAAAGGTTACCCATAATAGGGTAAAACAGAATAACCCGTTTTTGGGTTGATAGCCAACTCAACGTGAAGTAAAGTTGGTTACCCCTTTGCACTTTTGGGCTCGCTAACCCTGTACAGCGTCGTCGCCCTTTTTACCACTCTACGGATTGACTTTTACTCGGTATGGGTTTATTTGTTTTAAGTGTGTAACTTTTTAACAAGTTACTTTATTTAAAAAAACAATATATTTTGACCATACCTGTTCACTTTCCATATTTATATTTTAAGTCTCAAACGGTCATATTTTCAGTTTGGATTAAAAATTAAAAATTGTGAAATCTTTTGCAAAATGCATTTTCAATAAAGGACTTGTATTGAAATATATATTTTAAAATTTAATATTATTTTAAGTTACCTAATATGTAAATTATGACCATACTTGTTCCAAAAAAAAAACTTTTTTCGTTCATTTTTAACTGATGATTTTTATTCAGATTCAATCATTATATTTCAAACTCATTTCATATCACTTCATCTGACTTCATTGCTTACTTCACTCGCTCCATGTATTAAGCATAGTATGAAAAATGAAAGGAGTGAGAAAATCCTTTCATTCACATCACTCATTTTCATTCAAAATTCATTTTCATTCAAAATTCATTTTCATTTTCATTCAAAATTCATTTTCATTCAAAATTCATTTTCATTTTCATTCAAAATTCATTTTCATTTTCATTCAAAATTCATTTTCATTTTCATTCAAAATTCATTTTCATTTTCATTCAAAATTCATTATCATTTTCATTCAAAATTCATTTTAATTCACCATCATAATCAGTCACATGAAGTAGATTGAACAGTTATGATTATGACAGATTTCATAATCGCTTTTTGACTAGAACTTGAGACGATTTACGGGGTGACGTGGACAAGTAGGTTGAAGTCCGTGCGCAATTTTTTCTTCTGATTTGTGAGAAAAAAACAGTAGCAGCCGCAGCAGATCGAATTTTTTGGTGAAAATTTTACGAAATCTTTTGGAAATTACTTGACCCTATCATAATTAATTTTAATTCCACACGGAAGGTGACAATACTTTTTTGAATCCTAACCACAGGTAAATATATGGTGAAATAAATTTGTACATTTTTTATTATTATTTCAGTTTTTTAAGTTGACTTGGGTCATTTGAAGTCAACCTTTTCAAAATCGTAGAATGGATTCCCGAATGGATGTCGATGTTGAAGAGAACATGTCCCTGTCGCCGGGCGAAGAACGTTCCGAAATTTTAAGCGGATCTTCCGTCGGTTCGCAAACGGAGATAAATCATCCGGCTCTCCTGAATCCACTGGTATAAAAAAATTAAGTATTATATAAACCGTCGCAAACGCGCATACGGAAGTAGCTTCAGACGTACTTCACCCCAAACGGTCCCACCACAACTCGGGAACACTTAATTTCACTCTATTTCACCTATAGATTAATTTTTTGTAAAAATCTCATTTTGCCCCGACCACACCCCCTGGCGACGAGGGGGTGTGGAACAACTCGGGAACACTTAATTTCACTCTATTTCATCTATAGATTAATTTTTTATAAAAATCTCATTTTGCCCCAACCACACCCCTGGCGCCTAGGGGGTGTGGCACAACTCCGGAACACATAATTTTACTCTATTTCACCTATAGATTAAATTGCACTAAAAATTTCATTTTGCCCTAACCACACCCGCTGGCGCCGAAGGGGTGCGGCAAAATCGGGGAAACACTCAATTTCACTTAATTTCACTTAATTTCATTTAATTTCACTCAATTTCACTTAATTTTACCCATAGAATAAATTGCACTAAAAATCTCATTTTGCCCCAACCACACCCCCTGGGGCCGAGGGGGTGTGGCACAATCGGGGAAGCACTTAATTTCACTTAATTTCATTTAATTTCACTCAATTTCACCTAATTTTACCCATAGATTAAATTGCACTAAAAATCTCATTTTGCCCCAACCACACCCCCTGGCGCCGAGGGGGTGTGGCACAACTCCGGAACACATAATTTTACTCTATTTCACCTATAGATTAAATTGCACTAAAAATCTCATTTTGCCCCAACCACACCCGCTGGCGCCGAAGGGGTGCGGCAAAATCGGGGAAACACTCAATTTCACTTAATTTCACTTAATTTCATTTAATTTCACTCAATTTCACCTAATTTTACCCATAGATTAAATTGCACTAAAAATCTCATTTTGCCCCAACCACACCCCCTGGCGCCGAGGGGGTGTGGCACAACTCCGGAACACATAATTTTACTCTATTTCACCTATAGATTAAATTGCACTAAAAATCTCATTTTGCCCCGACCACACCCCCTGTCGCCAAAGGGGGTGTGGTCCGGTTGCCCCCAAAAGTTGATAGGATCCTCCCCCTGGGGTCCTATGTATGATGGCGAAAACCGATTTCGATTATCTCGATCCGTTCTCCTGATATCCTGCTGACAGACAGACAGACAAAGTCTTCACATAAAGTAGCTGAAGCTACTTAATAATGTGTAATTAGGAATGATGAAAGTATGATGTGAAAATGGACCCTATTTTGAGCCCAATTCTTCCCAGGGTGTGGATTTTGAGGGGTGTGAAACCTACGAAAAGGAGAAAGTCTACGTGGACAAGGGAAGGGTTTTGTTTGTGAAGAAATTATATAAGTTTTGTGGTTGGAAAAATACTTTGTTTTCGTGATTTTTTAAAATATGTGTAGGGTTTTGAGAGTGGTAAAAAGTTAGGGTTTTCTTCATAAAATGTGTAACTTGGTACGACTGCTGGGGTAGATTCTTGGCTTTTTGTGGGTGTAACAGCCCTGGGAAGAGGGGAGATTTAAAATTTGGAATATTTTGAGCTTTGTTTTACACAGGGTTTGGATTTCCTTAAGGGCTGAAAAGATGAAAATCTACGCGGAGAAGGCAGTAGTCTTATGAAAATATGCATTTTTAACCTTTTTTTATAGCGAGTATCAAAATAAGAAGTATTTTAAGAACTTGAGTTGTGACGAGTCCATTTTTTTACAAAAAATGTGCATTTTCTTCATACGACTGTTCCCTTCTGGATGGAGATTCTCGTCTTTTTGTAGACGTCTAAAATACCCGAACAAATTCAGAGCTAAGGCAGTCATACGAGATTATAAATTTTGTGAAGAAATTAACTTTTTGTCGGTGGGAAAATACATCTTTTTCTTTGCGATTTTTTAAAAATACAGTATTTTGACAACAATTAACTGTCCAGTTCTTCACAAAAAAACCTGCATTTCCATATGTATATTTTCATTTTTTTTGTGGCTGTACCACTCCTGGAAATCCAATCCACCCCCTGTGAAGAACCGAGCTCAAAATAGGATACATTTTCCCAAGGAATTTTGAATACAAATATTTTGCTAAATTAATTTCCTTTAATCTTGACAGGTTCAATCCGCCATTTTCGGATTCTTGCCACCATCCGCGTTAAAAGCGTGTCGCCAAGTTTGTAAAGACTGGGAGAGGGAGGCCACGTTTCATCTCGGAAAATGTTCGAGACTCTCACTGAACAAATTTTGTGGGTCGGGACCCCTCCACAAATTGATGCCCATCTGCGACGACCGGTTCTGTGGACGGATCTACCTCGATTATGACCACGCTGAGGAAAAGGATCTCGCCAAATGGGACAGTATTGGACATAAGTTTGCGGTGTTCTTGATGGAAAAAGGCGTCCTCGTGGGGGACCTGAAGGTCGAGATGGACCCCTATTTTTTGCCGAAATTACGCTACCTTATCGTGGATTGCGGATTCTTTCCCAACCTGGAGGTATTTAATATTGTGGTGATAAGATGAGGACATTTTCTTACTCAATTTTGAACACGTGGTGGACATTTATTTAAAAATTGTGGATTGTAGTCGGTGGTGAGTTGATTAATGGAATGGTGGTGAGTTTTTGAAGCCGAGTTACAATTTTTTCTCAAACTTGTGATTTCCTCGGCCAAAAAGTGTCAACATTTTTAAAAATTTGGTAATGACCTGCTCTACAAGTTGCCAAAATTTGTAACACTAATTAAATTTCTCACGTGATCACGAATTTAATTAGGTTGAAATTTGCAAAGGACACGATTAGGCCGAGATATTTTGCATTCAAAAAGTGGAGAAATTTTACACTCTCAAAATTTACTGTTCGTTTTCTCCTCTCGGATGCAAATATCTCGGCCCTTGGGAATTTCATGCAATTTTCCCTCTGTTTGACCAGGTCCTGTCCCTTTACGAGCGCCACCCCGAAGGGCCCTTCACCCCTTTAATGCCGGAAGCCCTGGAAACTCCGGAGATAATGAGACATATTCGAAGGCTGGAGTTTTGTAGAGCCGAAGGGAGCATCGAAAACCCTGAAAACGCCGGAAATGCGTCTACATTTCATCCCTTCTTGGAAGAAATTATTGAAAAATCACCCAATTTGGAGGAGTTGAAGATTGAAGATAACTTCTATCCTGTTCTGACGACATGTAGCAAGTTGAAAATTGTGGATTTTAGTGGTTACCCGTACGGATTTGAGCTTATAGACAATGATGAGGATGATGATACCCATAGGTTCGGAAATATTTAATTTTTTGAATATCTTTTTTATCTAACAAACTTGTAGAGGGGGGAGATATGTATGTATTTATTTCCAATTTTTTTATTTGATTCCGACCGTGGGTCAAGCTTTCAATCTTTCTACGTTTGTTTTCAGACATTTAAATACTCTTTGAAAAAATGTGGATATTTTTGAAAATTTTTGTTTTTCCAATTTTGAAAAGATATCTGAAATGTTTACAAAATAAGTAGGTATTTTTTTCAAAAATATTGAGGTATTTTGTACGTGAAAATTTTTTCTTTGTTCAAAGACATTGGATTGGATTGGACCACAAAGATTGAGAGAGTTGATTGTTGGGAAATTTTGATTCTTTTCGTACATACTTTTTCGGAAATATTGGATAAAGTTATTTTTTCTGTGTTTAGAGATATTCGGCCAGACTTCTCTCTGGTGAAGGTCTTTCGCATGTTGGAAGAAGTTTCGGGTTGGCTGGAAAAGCTTGTGTTGGGGTCGTCGAGTTCCAAGATGCTTTTCAAGGAGACACCAACCGTCGTAAATGTATGGAAATTGTTCAAAATCCTTTTCTGGGAATTTATTTTAAAATTCTGAACGACAAATTTGAAGAGCAATTTTTTTAATACACGCTCCAGATTTTTAACCTTTTTTTGCCGAAGGTATCTCAAGTTTAGGAAAACTGGGTAAAAAAAACTCACAGAGGGGAAATTTGTCGTCCAGAATTGAAAAATAAGTTCCCCGAGGGGAAAGAAATTGTTAAAAATTTACTTTATTTGGTCATACCTGTTCGCTTTCATTCATTTGAGTGATTATGATGGAGTATGATGGAGTGATTATGATGGAATAGTGAATGAAAATGAATTTCCTGGGAGTTTAGTGAAAATGCTTGAAAGATTCCGTCATTTCCGATGAATGACTGTGAATGAAAGATTTCTCACTCATTTCATTTTTCACCCTAAGCTTAATACATGGACGAAGAAAGAAATGGAGTCCGATGAAGTCAAGTGAAATGAAATGAGTTTGAAATGTGAATGAAAATCTTCACTCAGAAATCAGGATGACTGAACTCGGGATGAATGAAAAAAGTTTTTTTGAACAGGTATGCTTTAATATTGTGTATTTCCCATTGTTTACACAGGTCGTCGATCAAGTGTCTAATTTCCGGCTCCCCTTCTTCCCAAAACTGGGGGAATTTTACTTCAATGCCGTCAACATTTATGGGATAGGGCTCGAAAGGCTGACCAAGAAGCATTTTCCATCCCTGAAGAAGTTATGGTTGCGGGAAGACCCCGAGTTTGACGGGAATGGGCGCCTCTACCAAACTTTTATGGATGTTGATACCCATTTAAGTCACGTGGAAACACTCGGGATGGCGAATTTCCTCATCGGTGCGAAATCACGCCTTGTCTTGGATAATTTCCCACCGATTGAACCCGCCTTCCCGAACCTGAAGTCGTTCTTCATCACTATTGACACCTGGTTGGGGGATGACGGGCCTACGGAGAGTGGGGGACTCGCGGAATTGTTGAAATTGTTGGTGGCCATGTTTGATAAGGTGGAGAATCTCGTGGTCCGCTTGGATTGGGTGAAGTCGATGCAGGAAGTTATGCATGCGACGGGTCTGCCCGAGTTGGATGGTTAGTTAGTAAATTAAATATGTTGAAATGGCAAAGCTGGTTTAAGTTTGCATTAGTTAAGGGAATTTTGTCAATGAAATGAAAGGTTTTATCAAGGATTTTAGTAAATTGGTTTTAGTTGATAATAATTGGTAGAAATTTCAATCCAAAATCTTGTAGCGGGTTAGTTAGTGGAGGTTTTTCCCTTTAAAAATTTGCCATTAAATTTGCCCTTAAATTTTAAACTATTTTCTGTACGTATGTGCGAAAAAGTTTGTACATCTCATCGCCAAAGGTGACGAAATCAGCACATTCTTAATGATTTCTCCCGTCTGGGAATTTATTTTAAAATTCTGGGAGAGGATTTTGACCATTTCGGCGACAAGTAGTAGTGGAGTTTTATGTATGTAAAATAAGAAGGTTTTCTCAGTATTAGTGTGTTCATTCAGTGGCCCCGGAAGCCGTGGTGACACGGGGACATGTCCCCACAGCTTCCGCGGCCACTGCGTAATTCAATCCGATTATTATTAGGTCTCAAGACGTTGAAACTTGTGGACTATAACGAGACGGTAACTCAGGATGATGGTAGTGACGACCCGCCGGAAGACGTAACGTTTCCCGTCATCGGACTCCTTATTTTGGAAAACTTTACATTTAAGGTAAGCAATTTTTTTTGAAATTTGATAAAATTATGAAATACAATTTTTGCTAAGTTATTGTCATCTTTGAAATTCCAGCTGCGTGGCGATAGTGGTCCGCGGATAACAAATTATGTGGCGAAGCATAAAGGAAACGTGATATTTACGAATAGTGCCTCGTCCCTGATGAGCAAGCGTCGGGATTTATATTAACTTTAATCTTCTGAATAATGATTAATTAGAAGATTCATTAATTAGGTTTTTTAGATTTATGTAACGTGAACGTAAAGTAGGACAGGATGAATGAGGAATTACCAAAATTTAGATTTATTTTGTAAACCTTTTGTACGTTAATGTAATCTTGAACATTTTTAATAATTTCACCACGCTGGGAATTAATTTAAAATTCTTAACCAAAAATTTGTAGTGAGTGAGTTGATTTTTTAAGGGAGTTTCGATTTTTCGGAAAGATTTTCTGAAGTTTAAATATGATTCGGCAAAGAGTGTCAAAATCTGGGGTGTATAATTTTAAAAATTTATGAAATCAAGACATTTTTACTCAGTTCTTCTCAGCTCTGGACAAATTTTTTGTAATTTTCGAGTTTGTAGAGCAATTTAGTTAGAAATTTATAAAAAAATGTGAACGAAACTTTAACAAAAAATTGTACGAATTGTGGGAAAATTGATGTTAAAATACTGTTTAACGTAATTTACTCTGGATTTGAAATAGTTGAAATCGTTATGAAAAGCTATGTATTTTGAAAAGAATCTAAAATATTTATATATTTTCTTAAAAATAATGGTTAAAATATTATATGTGGAATAACTAAAAGTATAGATGTAAGTAAGAATATTTATAACATTAGAAAATCCCAGCCTTGTGGAAATTTAAAGATCTCTGCGTTTTTTTAAAGTTTGTACGAATTTTTATTAAGCAACCTGTTAAGGCTAAATAAACCCTGTTTAAAATAATTAACTGTGTTTAACTAATTAGTATAACTGACTTTGCATAAATCTTAATTGTACATCTCAAAATTTCCTGGAAACTTGGCCACGTTCATAGCATTTTGCATTACAACAATACCAATTAATCATTCCGCGGAAAAAGTTGAAACCTTAGCCAATATTTTGTTTTCATGCAAAAATCGTGATTTTCTAGACCCCCCTCCCCTCCCCCCTTTAACATGTGTAACATAGGCACGATATCATTGGAGCTTTAGACCCCCCCTCCCCCCTCTCGCGTTACGTAATTTATGGACGGCCCCTCTTATAAACTAATGCTGTAGACAACATGTGTATTATCCGAACATTGTTTTTATAATACGACACATTTTCTCAGATAAAACTAGCTAAACACAAAACACCCAGAAAAATGACCTATATTTGGTAATGAGTTGATCTCGTCTCACTAAAAAACTCATCTCATCTCACAACTTTTGCCTGTCTCACGTGAGTTCTCATCTCATCTCAAACTCATCTTCACAATGAGACCGTCTCATTGAGACGGCAACCCTAATTGCGAATGAATCATACCTGTTCAATTTCATTCAGGTGACTGATTATGATAGTGAATGAAAATGAATTTCCTTTGATTTGAATGAAAATGAGTGAAAGATTCAGTCATTTCAGATGAGTGACTGTGAATGAAGGTTTTCATTTTTCATGCTTAATACATGGGACGAAGTAAGAAATGAAGTCAGATGAAGTGAAGTGAAATGAATTTGACTGAAAATGACTGAAAATCTTCAGTCTGAAATTGGGATGACTGACTTTTGAATGAAAACTGAATTTATGAACAGGTATAGGCATGAATATTTTGCATTTCAGGACACCCTGAGTCAGACTTTGATTCGTGGGAAATTAAAAATGCAAAACAAACTCGTGTCTTTCTATAGATTCCAACATTTATTTAAATTTTTAATTTTTTCCAAACTTAAAATTTCTACAAATTCTACAAAAATATGACGACAGTAGAAGTGGGGGAGGTCCAAGTCTTGGTCAATGGCACGCCGGAAGAACTCGTTTTCTCAAATTATTTAGTAGGTAGGTAGGTAGGTTTATTCAAGATTGATATAGCGCAAGCTCTTACAATCATCATCGTTCATTCATTTCATACAAAAGTTTGGTATACAACCTCCTCTTTGGCTTCCTCCGTGCACGACGTATCTCTCTCTCGCTCTGCATCTGTATCCTCTTCCATCTGGGTCGCGGGTGTGCCAGGGCAAGTAAAGTGTGTCCTAAGGGCTTTTCGCCACGTGAGCCTCGTCCACTCACACCCCCCACCTGCGTGCCTAGTGACACCCCCTGCCACACCCGTCCCAGCAACGACAAGCTGAGCCAACAGGCGAAGATGGATTCGCAGGACCCAGTGCACAGGAGGATCTACGCCTTGGAGGGGCTCCCCCAGGTAGGTTTTTGTTTGGCATATCGGGGTGGTGACCGTGGGGAGTGGTTGGTTGAAGAGTGGAGGAGGGGGTCGTGCATGTCGGAGGGCGGCATAGTCGGGTCTACGGGGGTCCCATGACCTGATTGTGTTGTGATGGGAGAAGGGGCAAGTGGGGGTGTCGTCGGCCCCGGCTTCCATGGGGGACGTGGGCAAGATCCCGCGGTCCGTGGACAGCCCCCGCCCAACAACCTTCAACCGTCTACTTCCGCATGCAGACGCCACCCTCATTTGAATATCACCACCACCCCACGGAATCCGCCTATGTATCCCTGCCATTCATTTTCCTACCTGGTGTCCAGCAGTAATGGGCCGAATGGTGTATTGGGCCAACTTCCCAATACATGTAGAGGTTTTCCGAGACCATCTCCGGTTTTTCCTCTACACCCATACTGCTACATACATATTATCATTAGATTTTATAAATTTATCATAGTGTGTGATTAGCCTGTATTGGGATGCCGTGTGCTACTTGTGGATTATGCCCACAACTGAGCACATACTTTGTTAATTCTTAGATTTAATCATTATGAAACTATGTATGTAATTTGAATGAACTTTTGTATGAAATGAATGAACGATGATGATTGTAAGAGCTTGCGCTATATCAATCTTGAATAAACCTACCTACCTACCTCAAATTATTTAGTACAAAAATGCAAAATTTCAATCCAATTTAAATATATCAAAGTTTTTGATTAAAAAATCGTCATTTTAATTGTTTATTAATTTTTTTCAAGTTGGTCCACCTGATTTTGGAAAATCTGTCGGTTCACGGTTTGAAGGCTTGCGCCCCTACGAACTCAATTTTCCACTCGGAGGCGACCCACCTTTTGGACAAAAGGTCAAAAATCTGTTTGGATTCGAACTCTTTCCAGGAATATTTCGAAACCTTGAAAAAAGGGGGGCGAATCCCGACCAGGGCCATGGTCGAAATGACGATCGGCACTCTAAGAACGTATGCAACACATCTGTTCACATTCATTCATATTACTGATTATGATAGAGTATGAAAATGAAATTACTGTGATTTGAATGAAAATTACTGAAGGATTCCTTCATTTCGGATTAATGACTGTGAATGAAAGGATTTCTCACTCATTTCATTTTTCACCCTATGCTTAATACATAGGGCGAAGTAGGAAATGAAGTCAGATGATGTGAAGTGCAATGAAATGAATTTGAACGAAAAAAATGATTGAATGTGAATGAAAATCCTCACTCAGAAATCGGGATGAGTGACCTTTGAATGAAAAAAGTTTTTTTGAACAGGTACGATGCAACTACCGGATTTATTGTTTCCCCTCCGAAACGTTTTGGTAACGTGGCCTTGGAAATAGTGCGGCGAATTGGGGGGGACAAGGTTCGATTTCTCAAGATGCACGTAGAAATGACAAAGTAAGCAAGCAATTAATTTAATAGATACGTTTTGAGGCAGTTCACTTCGTAACTTTGTAAAATCCGTGCGTTTTGTAAAATAGTTTGACAAACTTTTACCAAATAGAGAGACGCCATTGATCCGAGGAGTATATAAATTCACAAAAATAATAAGTTTCCTTAGAAATATTTGCAACATTTCGTAAAAGTTTCAGAATTTATGGATTTAACAATGTTACCAAGGATTGTATGAATTCCGTCGCTATTTTCTCCAAAATTTACCAATTTCGTTCCTGAATTTCTTTTAAAATATTGCAGGAATTTCTTCTCAAAATCACGTGAAATCTTGACTCTCGCCGTAAATTTGGTCGAATTAGGTATCGACTTCAAAAACTGGTGTGGTCTTGACGTCAACTTCGTCGCGGCGCTGCCCTCCATCCAGCTCCCAAGCTTGAAGAAACTTCGACTCTCGACGGACGAAGTGAACGAAGAGGGTGAAGAAGGAATCCGGATTCTTTTACGACGGATTTTTGCAATTTCTCAAAATCTGGAAAGTTTCGAAGGATCCGGCATCAACAACGGAGTGTGTCACATGATCGCGGAATTGTTTTTTGAAGAATTAGAAAAAATTCCGGGAAGACCGGAAATGATGAAGGAACTCCTCTTCACGCCGCATTATTTCCACGTGACCCCCGTATTTGAACGGATTCAGGGGAATTTGGGGGCTTTAAGGAGCCTAACGTTGAATATTGATGATATGAATAGCGCCGAGGGGGAAGGGATTCTGAAATACTTTAAGAAATCGTTAAGCAAGCTGGTGATCAATTTGGGGCGTATTTTTGATGAAGAGAATGACCAT
Source organism: Folsomia candida (assembly GCF_002217175.1). Classification (NCBI taxonomy): domain Eukaryota; kingdom Metazoa; phylum Arthropoda; class Collembola; order Entomobryomorpha; family Isotomidae; genus Folsomia; species Folsomia candida. The sequence continues at coordinate 730,381 of NW_019091237.1, forward strand.
GGAAGAGTTCTTAATATTCCGGTGATGCCAAATTTGGTAGAGTTAGGTGAGTGGGTTTGGGTTGTTAAATTTTTAGGTTATGCGCACTCTAAAAAATAATTTTACCCTTTTGTTTGAAAGGAAGATTGAGGCTGAATTTTATACTTAATGCGATTGTGTAAAGCGTAACGCTCTAATTTCGTTGAAATTTTGAAATTATGTGGTCCACATCAATACAATCAATGTTTCGTGAGGGAGTTTGTAAGATGGTGACAATTTGGAAAAATATTTGAGGGCAAAGTTGAAAAATATGCAATTTTTAGCACGGGAAGATGAGTTTGCTACCTCCGCATGGGAAAAATCGCCCGTTTTTCAACTTTGACCTCAAATATTTTGGCAAATTCTGACCATTGCACAAGAAACGTTGGTTGTATTGACGGGGACCACGTAATTTCGAAATTTCAACCAAATCGGAGCGTTACGCTTGACACCGTCGCATTGTCCCACACATCACAAAAAATTCGCTAGCTAAGTATTTAGAAATTTGTCCCTGATGATTCCTAATTATTCTCTTAATCTTTTTAGAGCTCTACAAATCTTACGGGATTGGTGTGACTGTCATCGGCGTGGTTATCGAGGCTCCTTCTGATGGAGTAGTTTTCGGGAAATTGGGCTACCTCGAGATAAGCGTGGCCTTAATGAGGGACATGATTTTACTCGACGCCCACACAACTCCGGCCAGATTTCCGGTCTTGGCCCGGATTTGCTTCGATGAGAGGGAGGAGGAGCCGGGGGATGAAATGATGGATCGAGTTTGGAATCTTTTCCAGAAGCGAGAATTTCCAGGTTCTCGTAAAGTGCAAATTTATGTACTTGCGAATTGTTAATTGTTTCGTGTATTTCAATAATGTAAATGAAGAGTTAAACTTGTAAAAAAAATCGGGTAATTAATTTATTTTGCGTTGACTTAGCTACTTTAATTTGTAACTTTTCCTGATTTAAAGTAAAACTTGGAAAACTTGTGGAGCCTTAATTTTCATTTTAGCGACCAGTGACTACTAAAACTTGCTGAATTTTTCGAAAAATTTTCGCGATAAAAGGCTCTTTCTAAAGAGTTTCCGTGGTCTATCGTCATTTCTTCTAGTGCGTCAAATTTTTGTACAATTGGTCTCCCCAACTGTGCATATTTCGACCAGTTGCTTTGCATACTTTCACATTTTCAGCGACACTTTGCGCACTTTAGAGGTTACGGTAATTTTTCCAAATTAGAAATTATATGTTGAAATTCCACTATGAAAATGATAATAACTTGTTTAGTGAGACATTACAAAACTGGGCCGGCCGTTATATACATACATACATCTCAAGGAAAGATAATAATTTTGAAGACAATGTATATACGACAAAGGGGTTAAATTATTGTTACAAAGTTTATTTAACATTTAAATTTAACATTTACACATATGTAGTTGTGTGTGGCGTTGATACTCTTAACTTACATATTTGTTTCTTAATTTGTACATACATTAATTATATATGTGTAACTATGTACATAATTCATTCAGAGTTAGAATGTTGACAAAATGTTGTATTAATTTTAATGTCTAATTAGAACTATAATAATTCGAATGTAACTTTTATGCATACAAAGAATGGAAATGGTTGCCCTTGAAATTGAGTCTCAGAAAAAATAAAAAATGCCAAAAATCTTGACGAAGTATGGTTTAAAGTCGCCTTTTCCAACTTATCCCTGGCTACGCGCTGGAAACGACCCCTCCCGTGATACGGATTGGAGCACCACTACCTTCAAGTATTGGTTGTATTACTGCCAGAATTTCCGGCACCTGAATTTATGATTAAACTTAATTAATTAGTATGTAGGTGCATTTTTAAAATTTGTTCAAAAACTGACGTACCACACCCCAATAACCACCGGAGATTTGGACACTTTTAAATCCCGTACTGTGTACGATGAGATCTTTAATGGAGGGAAAAAAGTCATCCTTCATGACCCAGGTGGACGTGAACTCGATACTTTTGTCCCCTGAAATATAATATTATTAACACTTTGAATTGTCATTTTTCATGACATTCTAATGAACAGGGTTAAGAAACTATAAGAATAAATTGTTCTTTTAATTGCAGGCATATTTTCTTGCAGCAAGCAAGCTGGTTGATAATAAAGCGATATAAACAAGATTACAGTGAGGTGAAAATACATATGTATGCATGGCGAACAACTCTTTGCAAGGCAGTACAAGCATACCTGTTCAAAAATTTAATATTCATTCAAAAGTCAGTCATCCCGATTTCCGACTGAAGATTTGAAAGTCATTTTCATTCAAACTCGTTTCATTTCACTTCATCTGACTTGATTTGTTAGGTACGTCGCCCCAATAGGGTGAAAAATGAAAGGAGTGAAGTCATTCATTTGAAATGACGGAATCTTCCACTCATTTTCATTCAAATGACAGGAAATTCATTTTCATTCAGTATCATAATTAGTCATGAATGAAATTGAACAGGTATGTATGAGTACAAGAAAGATTAAATCCGCACCTTTCCAAGCTGCCATATTTTTCAGGACTGCCACTAACGTATCGGCTGTATGAACCCCTTCCCAGGAAACGAGGGCTTCTTCCAGGTCCCACTTTTGGTACGGGGGCATCATCTGGTTTATCCCAAGGACGGAATTGTTACACCCGAGGGAGGATATTAGCTCAAATTTCGTAACGGAGGGAAATAGTGCGACAATCTGTCGCCCGATCTCATTTGCATCGACCTCACCGAGTTGTAACTTGAGAGATTTAACTCCGCCATGTGGCTTCCACAGGTTTAAATGGGGTGACAAAGCCAACCCCTCTGACCGATTGGTGACGCTGAGAAATAGACTTTCCAGTCTTGGGAGGTGGTCCTCGTTAAAGAAGTCGGGAAATAAGTACGTTGCTGCCGGGTGGATGGTGACAGAGGTCATTTTCGACATCACGGGGACGTCCAACTCCTCCAGATTATGGCTCTGCGGCAAAGTATATATCGTACTTATTAAAAAAACCCGTAAAATATTATATAATTTTTACTTACGTGTAGCATGGCCGGTATTTCATCCCTAAATTCCATCTCGATTAGAGAATCCTTCACCTCCGCCAACATTTTGATGGCAGGGTTGAAGTCCAGAAGAAAGGAAGGGGCAGGCTTGACCAAGACGAATTTGAGAACTTTAAGGTTTTTTTTGCACCCCTCCAGATTAGGGTAGGAAGACGAGCGGACGTTTAAAGAGGTGAGGTTAGGTGCCGAGTCGATCAAGATTTGGAGGAGGGGCTGAAATCCGTAACTTGCCTGTTGAACGTGACCGTTAAGGTGGAAAGTGAGTGAGGTGAGGTTAGTTAGCAGGGGTAGCTTCTTATAGGCTGGGTAAACGCCTATCCCCCCCATCCAGAAGACGGATATGGAAATATGTTCCAAATTGGGGAGATCTCCGAGCTTCCTCATCCCGTTGACAAAGCTGGTGACGAATTTAATCTGCTCGATGTCAAAGTGGATTTGGCGAGTGGATTGGGACACGTGCTCGAAAACTTGAGTCATGACGGCAGCCTCCTTTTGGGGGGGATGGAGGGGTGAAATTTATCCGTGATGGTGACGTGCCGCATCAGATTTTGAGCCACGGGGGTCACTTCGTACAAGTTTGGGGCGACGTAGCGGAAAAATTGGGTGAGGTTGAGAAAGGTGCGGTTTCCGAGAAAACTGGTGCCCACCTCGGCCCACTCGCGACACACGAGGCGAGCCGATTTCAGCTCGGAGACGGTCAGCTGGGCAAATATGAGGTCACGAATCTGGTGGAAATTCAGAATTTCCTTAGGGAAAAAGGTTTTTAAATTTTTTTTAGGAATTTTTGTTTATAACTGACCAATGGATTGCTCAAAGCTTTTGAGATGGGGGTATTATCGTCTGACAAATTGTGGGGAGCTGCTGCCGTGCCTGGAATTAATTAAGTAGAAGCTTGGTTTTTAAATTAACATGAAATATTGGATACACGACGACATACTCAGATTGGGAAAAGTGGGGGTCGAAGAAGATGATGACTGCAACTGGAACTGCATCCTAGGTCTAAAATCAGAAATAAATATAATCTTAAAATCTAAATTCTTAATGACAAATAACTGCTTAATTTTAAATCGGATACAAAATCTGTATTATAAATTAAAGATATTTAATTCAGGACAATTAGTTAATTAACTGCTCACCACCGAAAATGTAAACTTGTACAATTAGAAATTTTAAATAACCAAGGAAGGAAGGAAGGAAAGAAAGCGAAAAATTTGCAAACCCGGCTGATTAAATATGTAAATTTCGTGTGCTGCCTGTTTGCGCGGTTTCTTTGTTGCCCGAGCGACAATTTTGCATGAAAATGTCTCCATTGACTTGACGTTATTTACACATTTAGCTTTTATAGGAATGTGCAAAAAAAATTGTTTAATATTTATAGCGTTTCGAATCATTGATTTCTTACTAGGTAAGCTATTAAGATAAGCTTTTATCGTCATAAAAATTTGAACCCTTAGGAATATGACTAATCAATATTGTTGTAAATATTTATTTTTTATTACTATTAGATGATACATAAGTCATGTATTTATTTAACTACTTCCTTACAAGTTTTGAGTAGGTATGTGTGTGTGTACACACAAATGCATACTTTTACAATAAAAGAGATGCATGTATGCATACCTGTTCAGTTTCATTCATTTGAGTGATTATGATGGTGAGTGATAGTGAATGAACATGAATTTCCTGTGATCTAAGTTAAAAATGAGTGAAGGATTCCGTCATTTCAGATGAATGATTGTGAATGAAATGATTTCTCGCTCATTTCAATTTTCACCCTATGCTTAATACATGGAGCGAAGTAAGAAATGAAATCAGATGAAGTGAAATGAAATGAATTTGAACGAAAATGACTGAATGTGAATGAATATCTTCCATCGGGGTGACTGAGGAGTTTTGAATGAAAACTAAATTTTTGGGCAGGTATGCATCCTGTATGTGTGTATTTACATAAGAATAAATAAGTTGTGTGGAAAAACATGAGATTAAAAACTTTGAAAGAATCATAAATATGGAGAATTATATAGACAAAAATCCTGTTTTACATGCACAGGTCCTGTTGTCATTGTAAATATGTATCGCAGGGTATCGTTTTTCCCGTCAAAAACGATTTTTTACCACGGCAGGTGGGAAAAAGTGGTAAAAACCGGGAAAAACGGTTTTTACCGTCCACAATTGGAAATATGGCTTCCCATGTATTTAGTTATGGGGAAAGCTAACTTCTTTAATAATCAATATTTCCGGAATTGGACTTCATATTCGTGATCTCCGCGAATTTCTGAAAATTTTGATATGTAATACGGGCACTTTTGATCAGTTTTAATTATTTTTCCAATTTTCCCATATGAATACATGTTAATTCTAAACATTACTCGAATTTAACCGTGTTACCAACTAATTTTCTCAGAATTTGATGGAGAATACGAATATGAAGTCAAATTTTGAAAATCTTCAGTTTTAAAGAAGTTGTTTCGGATTGCCCCAAAACCAGAGTTTTTCCCATTTCTTCCATTTTTCCCATTTCCCACCCATTTTGGGTGGGTCGTAAAAATGCCTTTTTCCCACTTTTTCCCGCTGCCCTGGCCAATTTGATTTCTACCAATCGAAACCCTGTATGTATGGGAATAGCTGGCTCTAATTTTTTGGAAACAATTTCTCAACAAATAAGGTATTCTCATTCATCGTTTAAACAGGGAATAATAAATAATGTTTTTTTCATTATAATGAATTTTGGTAAACAATTTTATTACTGCCACGGGAAAGTAAGTATGTATTTATTTACCAACCGTTCGGTAATAAACGAATGTGCATTTTTATTACCGCAGTTCTGGTAAAAAAATTATTTAGAAAATTTATTTTGAAGCTGAACTATTATTAAATTACTCTATTTTCAATTTTTTATTTACTATTATTTATCCGATTTAAAAAAAAGTAAAAACTGAAACAAATTTGATCAAAAGGGATGAAACCCCGGCAAAAAAAATGGTTTATTTTTTTTTAATTTTTCTTAAAAAACATGAGAAATTGGGGGTTTTTGTGGTAAAAATTTGTACAATTTAAAAAAATACAATAATAATTATTCCGTAAGGTTAATAATGAATTTAAAAATTTTGAAGTTCGCTGGAGCGGGTTACATTCGTGCCGGAAAGCTTTTATGAAACAGATTTGCCGCTCTGGATGATCCAGACTGGATCTATTCCCGCGGCGTAATTCGACCGCCCACGCGGGTGCCTCCATCCCCCGCGAGCGCCACTCGGCTTCCTAAAAAAAATTTAAAAAGTTTCCAATAATTTTTCCAATTTTCCAATAATTTTTCCAATTTTCCAATAATTTTTCCAATTTTCCAATAATTTTTCCAATTTTCCAATAATTTTTCCAATTTTCCAATAATTTTTCCAATTTTCCAATAATTTTTCCAATTTTCCAATAATTTTTCCAATTTTCCAATAATTTTTCCAACTTTCCACGAAATTTGTCTCCATTTCAAAAATGGAACGTTGTAAAATTACGATTATTTTTAATGTGATTTTTTTTATACCTTTCGTAACGCCGTGAATATTTAAATTTTAAAAATAAAGCTGAAGAAGGAGAATAAAAAGGTATGCTAAAAATCGTAAAATTGCAAATAAATTGTGTAAAACTATGTACTTAATTTGTGAAATTTGCATTTTGGAGGGACTAAAAAACGTTGTGTAACGTTTGCCTCAAATCCGCCTTCATGATCGTTTAGTAACGGAATTTTCCACCCGCACCATCTCCTAAAAGCATTCATACCTGTTCACTTTCATTCATTTGACTGATTATGATAGTGAATGAGACGAAATTCTGTCATGTGAATTAAAAATCCTGAAGGATTCCTTCATTTCAGACGAATGACTGTCAACTGTGAATGATAGGATTTCTCACTCATTTAAGTTTTCACCCTATGCTTAATACATGTAAGAAATGAAGTCAAATGAAGTGAAGTAAAGTGAAATGAATTTGAACAAAAATGAATGTGAATGAAAATCTGCACTCAGAAATCCTGCTTAATGCTGGGTTTTGAATGAAAACTAAATTTTTGAACAGGTATGAAAGCGTTACGTAATTTAAGAAAGAAGAATATCGAGTTTCACGACTCACCAGGAGTTTTAAATTCTCGGAAAGATTATTCATCCTTTTCGCCTCCATGGCGCGAAGTTCCTTCTCCCGCCGGATTTTTTCCGCGGACCTGAGATCCGTCCCCGCCGGGGGTGGGGGGAATGCGGCCGCGAGCAGGGCGCGTCGCCTAACCCGCGTCTCCTGCGAGACAAAGTGGACCATCGCTATGACCCGGCCAACGCAGGGCTCCTCGTCGTCGGCGCTTAATGGCGTGGCTGGATTTGGGCGCTGAGCAGGCAACAAGGAGGTGGAAGGAGATTGTTGGTCTGGAAATATGATGAAATTATTACGTGATTTTTGTAAAATTTTAGACTGTTTCGTTTCTCACAGGTTGGACTTAAAATTTGAAGAAAATTCATTATCGGACTGGATGGAAAGTGAGAAATGCAAGAAATATATACAAGGTGGGAGAAATATGTGTCATGTAGCCACCCGCGCGCTGTATGCATACCTGTTCAAAAATTTAATTTTCATTCAAAATTCAGTCATCCCGATTTCTGACTGAAGATTTTCAGTCATTTTCATTCAAACTCATTTCATTTCACTTCATTTCTAACTTCGGCCCATGTATTAATCATGGGGTGAAAAATGAATGGAGTGAGAAAGCCTTCATTCATCTGAAATGACGGAATCTTTCACTCATTTTCATTCAAATCACGGGGAATTCATTTTCATTCACTATCATTTTCTATCATAATTAGCCAAATGAATGAAAAAGAACAGGTATGAAGTATTAATAGCGGCGGAGTTTCTCGTGCCGCGCAGGTGAAAAATATTTCGCTGCAAGAAACCAATTTTTGCAGTTATTTTGTAAGAAGTGAGAAGTGCAAGAAACTACAAGAAGTGCAAATTGATGATTGCAAGAAATACCAATATACGCCATCCAGACACGCGAATAAGTTTTTATAATAGCGCCTTGAATTTATTCCTGGCAGGTCAAAATATCTACCACTTTCTTGCAATTGGTTACGTGAAAAATTGATTTGCATAAAAAAATTTCTGAAACAATTTTAACCTAATTTTCACCTGTTTGATGTAGGACGGATGGCGTGGTCAGATTTAGCCGTTGAGCAGGCGACCCGACGGAACGAGATGGTTGGGCTGAAAATATGAAAAAATTATTATTAAATGAGATCCAATGCAAGGTTGGTGAGTAATAAAACGTTGAAGTGAGCACGTGGTAAAATTTGATATTTTCATGAAAAATTCGTTACAAAATTTTAACTTGATATTTTTTCCCAATTTTTAAAAAGGTGACGGATTTTTAAAAAAAATTGTAAAGGGTGCGATGAAAATCTTTCGGGTTGTGAGAATAACGTTGGCGACGGATGTGGATGATTATCTAGACTCTATTAGTTTATGAATTTTTAGACTTGAGCACATCCATATTTCCAACCAAGCAAGGAATTGGCAGGGTTTCGGGTGGAAGTTTGACCACGTGGGAGAAATAAGGGGGAGAAAGTGATTTCTTGCAGGGGAATATTTGACCTGGGAGAAATGCACGAGGCAAGAAACGAAGCCCCGCCGCTGTAAATACTTCATACCGCACGTGGCTGGATGGCGCATATTTCTCCCATTTCTTGTGTTTCTTAATAAATAACTGCAAAAAATTGGTTTCTTCCAGCCAAATATTTTGCACCTGCAAGAAATGCGCGGAGCGAGAAACTCCACGACACCGCTATACATCTGTGGCTACGTGGCGCACATTTCTTGCAGTTTCTTGCACCTCACATTTCTTGCATTGCTTGTTTTCTTTCTACTGCAAGAAATGGAGCAAACTCATAAGAAAAGAGACTCTGACAAGAAATAACTGCAAGAAAGTGGTTTCGTGCAGGTAAATATTTTGCACCTGCAAGAAATGCGCGGCGCGAGAATCTACTTTCTGGTCGCTATGTCGTACTGCGCGTGGCATGAAGGCGCACAATATGCGCCTTCATATATTTCTTGCGCTTTCTTGCAGTTTCGTGCACCTCGCATTTCTTGCGTGGCTTCCTTTCCAATGCAAGAAATGTGTGTAGCAAACCTGAAAGAAGAAACGAAACCCTGGGCATTTGTCTGAAGTCTTTTAATGAATAATAAAAGTATTTAATTACGTCTCCCATCAAAGTACATGGTTTCCTTGAACGATAAAATTTACATCCTTAACGTGAGCAAGACATACATTGTTTCATTTCGAGCGAGATTTGTCATTCATGAAGTTTGATAAAGTGGCGTCAGCATTTTTTTAATTGCTACTCGGTAAGTAATAAACCAGACACGTTAAAATGTGAAGAGGAAGACACGCTTAAAAATCTGGACATGATTAAAGTGGCAGCGAAACAGGAATTAAATAAAGGGAAGGAAATGCGGAAGAGGCCGCGGAAGCTGTGGGGACATCTCTAATTTCTCTGCAAAATTGGGCCAAATTTCGGCAGAAAAGCTGTTCCAATTTTTACATCTTGGAAATGGCATGCCAAAATATGAAATAGCACGTGTAAACCAGTGGCCGCGGAAGCCGTGGGGACGTTAACATTGTAGGATGGCGGAGGGACGGGGATGCGGACATAGAATAATAATCGGGACAGAGGGACAATTCCACGATTCCACCGTCACTGCTGAAAGATAACTTCGTGACAAGCAGTGACGGCGGAAGCGGGGGGACATTGTCCCCTCAGAAATTCAACGTAAATGTGAATATGTAATAAAATAAAGAGTAATTTGTTTTGTGAGTTGTGAGTACGTCATTATTGGTTGCTAGGTTACCATCTCTAAGGAGGAGAGCTTCACCACCTGCCCCTCTCAGATCTTGATGTGCTTTGCATATGTGGTAGGGTCCTAGGGAGCGTCCATAAATCACGTGATCGATTTTTGGACAATTTTGACCCCCTCCCCCCCCTTGGTGACCGATGGTGATAAATTCATTACCCCCCCCCCCCACGGTCACGTGACAGGATACACATTAAACCAACTTTTCGCCAGGTGTGATTTTTTGTGGCGGATTTTTTTTTCGCAAAAAGTTTTTTCGCCAAACTGACCTATTTCCGACAGGAAAACACATGGCACAAATTAACCCAAAAATAATATTCCTGGGCCATTTCAAATCCGCAGTTAAATTAAATTTTAAAATTATTGAAAGAACTATGTAACACTAATCAGTAAGTATATTAAGTAATTTAACATTCATGACATCTTAAGGACAACTGTGTAAACTTATTATCTGAAAGAATAATTAGAGTTCTATGAATGTGCACTGAAATTTGGAAGAGTGGTATATATACGCAAACCAGACCTACGTAAGATTGTCAAGTAAAAATTTAAAAAGCCGGCGTATTCGGATTTAAGATAAAAGAGGTTAATGATGTAAGTAAATACATATTATCAAATTTACTATTTACATCCGAAGTTAAAAGAAAATTTTTTCGTGGCATGTCACGTGACTGCCGGCCATTACCCCCCCCCCCCTCCCCTTGGTGATAATAGGTGACAAATTTCAGACCCCTCCCCCCCTCTTGTCGATCACGTGATTTATGGACACTCCCCTATGAGTGTACTAAAACCCTGAAGTGGTTTGACTCCATGGCCACATTTGCACCCGCCACACCCACTCAAAGGCGCCAAAAACACGAAAAAAGCCCTGTTTTCACTTGTTCAAACCCTCGCCAAAAATCCAATTTTACTCGGATTTTGGTAAAATTTACATTTTTGTAATCCCAGATACTTGCTTGATCATATCCAGTAGCAATCTCTACTTTTTTGAAATTTTGAATTTTTTCAAATAATTCATCAGCCCGAAAATTCCCTAAAATTTCAAAAAAGTTGAGATTGCTACTGGATATGATCAAGCAAGTATCTGGGATTACAAAAATGTAAATTTTACCAAAATCCGAGCAAAATTGGATTTTTGGCGAGGGTTTGAACAAGTGAAAACAGGGCTTTTTTCGTGTTTTTGGCGCCTTTGAGTGGGTGTGGCGGGCGCAAATGTGGCCATGGAGTGAAACCACTTCAGGGTTATAGTACACTCATGGGACCCTACCACATATGCAAAGCACATCAAGATCTGAGAGGGGCAGGTGATGAAGCTCCCCTCCTAAGTAAGTATGCAAATAAAGTAAATATGTAAATAACCGTGCAAAAAATCTGCATTATTATTACTATTTTTCTAAAACTGACTTTATTTCTAGCATAAAACTTTATAAACATTTTGCAGTATGTAATAAAAAAAATTTTGAAATTGTACAAAATATTTACTGATTTCAGTTTGAGGATAAAACCTAATAAATATAGCCCGAAATTTTCAAAGTCAAAGTTGTCGACATAGTTCCAATATCTATGAAAATAAGGAAATAATAAATATTATTTCAAACCAGAATATGAAATTGTTTAAGTTCATAAATTATGTAGGGAAAAATCGGGATTATTAAGGCCAGTTTTACCTGCATTTCTTATGTAAAAATGTCTTTAATTTTAATTCCTCGACCATAGCACAGAACACAATGCCACCTTAACAGACAAAGAAAGGCTTGGAGAATGTTCTTCTCAAGACATTTGTATCGTCATGCTTGAGGGCAATTCACCTTCTCATCGCAGAAAGATGGCCTTACTATTTATCATAGTAACACGCTTTTTACGTAATCCTACATATGCACATTACAGATCTTGGAATGTAAAAACAGCAGTAACAACCACATTTTTACTGCAACAATAGTGAACTTTTATATTTCTAAATTACTAAATGATTCGATTTTATTTTAATTTAATTTATTCATACAATTGAAATAGTGTATCGCAGCAGAAGTTTAACAAGGTTACAGAAAATTTGTGAAAAAAACTGGATGTAGCAGTCTCACAAAATCAATTTCTAAAATCGTCAATAGCCAAAGCGAGAGAGAGAAAAGAAGGAAATAAATTCGAAAAAAATCGTAGATTTCTAAATATTTATCTACACATCGATATACACAACGGAACCCGGGGTTCTTACAATTAGTACGACGTAATAAAAGAAAGTATTACCAAAATTGGTGAAAATTTGAATGAAATAAAGTAAAAGCAGAATGGAGAAGACAACTTATTATGTCAAAAAGGTATTTTTTATCATTAATTATTGCAAATAAGTTAATACATACAGGGTGGTTTAAATGTTAGGTTACAATGGAAACTTTTTCGATTGTAGAAAAATTCATAAATTTCCATTAGTTTCAATAAGATTTTGAATTAAGATTTTTATAATTATTATCAAAACTGATGACGAAATTCTTAAAATGTTGAATTTCAGAGGCACAATTTCGTAAGTAAGTAATGAAAATTTACGAATTTTTCTCATCGAAAAATTTATCGTGACATTTTAACCACCCTGTATGTTAGCATATCTAGTTAATAAGTGGCCGCGGAAGCGGTGGGGACAATAGCGTTGTAGGAGGATATAGGGGAGAGAGGGATTCATATAACCCGGGGAGATGATTTATAGGGGAGATGATTTATGGGGACATCGAATAACTATCCACAAGCTTCCGCGGCCACTGTATTTAATTGTCTGATAACTAAAACTTGCAGGTTATTCAAGTCCCAGATGGAAATGGGAGACTTGTAGAACATGAAATTTTCATAAGTGTCCCCTATGAGGACGTAATTCGAGAAATTGGCGACTATGTGACACCCAGAATTCGGGGACAAAAAGTGGCACAAATATGCGCCGAAGACGACTCCGAAGAAAATTCTGAGGGTTCGATTCCCGGTGAAAATGGCGGGTTCCGGGGCGAAAATCGGGTAACTTTCCAAAGCCCTGGGTGCATGAGGGGATTTTCTGGAGAACACTTTGAGCCACGAAGAGAAATTTTTCCAATGTTCCCGAGAAATATTCGAAACTTTCTCTAAAATATGGGAAAATTCCCAGAAATATTCGAAACCAGGGCTGTTCAATTACAAATGGGAGTAATTAATTCCTAATTCTTAAGTACTCCGTTTGCGAAAATTGGAATTAAGTACTAATTACAAATACTTCTTTGTCCAGTAATTGAACTTAATTATCAATTACAATTACTTTGCAAGCATGTAATTGAATTCAATTACCAATTACTTATTAGTAATTGAAAGGCAATTACTTAATTACTAATTACTTAATACTCATACTTCAAATTAATTAAACGCTATTTAAAGGCTAACTTTCGACCAAAAAAATCATTTTCGAACAGGATAAAACTTTTATAAATATCTTGGTACAGTAAACAGTTCATTTATATGATCCAAAAGTTTAAAATTGCCGTGGATCTTTACTCCAGAGAGATAATGGCATTTTCTTTCCATAATTACAACATTAAAGTTGTTAATGCGTACATTTCTATCTATTGTATTTTACCTGACTCTGACTAACGAGATTGCTCAGGTAATTTTTGCAGCCCATGGAACATAGCCAGCTGAAACAATTGTAATATAAAATTGTAATTAGCTTGAAGTGCAAAAGCTGAATGGGAATGATGACCAAAGTGTTCACAACAAAAGATATGTAAATATTTACATAATTCGAGTTCTTCGGGAGAGGGAGACTTGTCGTATTTCATTCCAAGTATGTTCGATTAAGTAATTGATCAAGGTAATTGAGTATTCAATTACTAATTACTACTTGGCCAAGTAATTAAGTGCTTCCAATTTTAATTACTCCAGGTCCTTCAAGTACTTAAGTACTTAATTACTTTGACAAATACCGGAGTAATTGAAATCAATTATCAATTACCAATTACTTCAAGTTCGGTAATTAAGTAAGTAATTAAGTACAAAAGTAATTAAGTACCACAGCCCTGTTCGAAGCTTTCTCTAAAATATGGGAAAATTCCCAGAAATTTCCGAGTTTCTGAGCAAACTTTACGAATTTGTTGGTGAGAACACTCGTAAGAAACCCGAGACATGCCTCTGGAAGGGATTATTTCCGTTGGGGAACCTTTTTTGGCCCCAATTTACCCGAGTTTTATTTTTCCCCGATTCCCGGACAATTTCAGAAATCGAACCCACGGAAAATTCCCGTCCCTAGAACTTGAATCGGACAATGGTATCGCAAAAATCGCAGCAATTACGACCGGGGCTGGCGTAGCGGCGGGCGTGGTGGTCCGCACCGTGGCGACGGCAGCCCTGACCTCGGCGGGATTTACGAGCGCGGGAATTGCGGCGGGCTCAATGGCGGCGGGGATTCAGTCGGGAATCGGAAGCGTGGCGGCGGGGTCGTTATTCGCCTCCCTCCAGTCGACCGGGGCGCTTGGGGGGTTCGCGATTTTGGGGCCGGTGGGGTTTGCTTCCGCGGTCTTGGTGGCGGCCGGCGTTGGAACGGGGCTCGTGATACGGAAGGTGATGAAGGATAACGAATTGGCAAGAAGGAGACGTTGAAAAGAAAATTCAAATTATGAAAGTAATTAGTTGAAGCAGTTAATAAATCTTGGTTTAAAGAAAAAAAATTTATAATGAATTTTGTGATCGCGTTAAAAGTAAAATTATGAAATTAATTAAGTGAAAAAGTTGATAAATCTTGGTGTAAAGAAAAATTTTGGTTTAAAGACAAACTTTTCACGATGCATTTTGTATTTTGATATGACGTTAAAAGTAAAATTATGAAATTAATTGATAGAAAAAGTTAATAAATTTTGGTTTAAAGAGAATTTTTTCACGATGCATTTCGTGCTTTGATATGGCCTTACAGATCATATCATTTCGCAAATTGGAGCTGGTTTAAAGTTTAACATATGTACATACGTTGCTTATAAGATTTGTATCCATGAAAAAATGCTGTGCTTAATAAAAAATAAAATTCAATGTTTCTCTGACAAGAAAATTTTAAAGTCTGGACTTTTTATTCATTAACTTTGACAAACATGCCGGAACAATGTTTAGAACACGAAGGAATTTTGAATTAAATTTGCACAGAAAAAAAATAAATATAAAAGAGCTTGATATTGGACAGTAAGGAATAAATGATCGCAGGTTTAAATTGAATTTCACCCCGCTCCCAATGTAATCAAGTGGGCACGTGATTTTCGCGCGAAAATATCCTGCGATCATTTATTCCATAACGAGCAATAGGATTGCCAAGGAAAGATTATTTATATGTAAATTTTATACATTTATCGCTTCATGAAATATAGTGGGGAGGGACTTGGTAACAAATTGTTACCAATCCGGTAGGAATTTATGACCAAAAAATCAATACCATAGTTTACCGAGTTTAAATCTGACTCTATTTCTGGCAATTTGAGATAGTTTTTTGACGCGTTTAGAATCTGATAAAAAGCAAAAAAATTAATTGAAAAAATACACAATTCAAATTTTTAAGAAATCTAAGGATTGGGGAAGAACTCGTAAAATTAAAATATATATTTAGATTTAATCTAGTAAAAATCTTGAGAAAATTACTTTAAAAAATGCACACTTAAAGTTTTTAAGAAATTTAAGGAAACTTTTAAAAAATCGTGAAATTCGAAATCGCAGATATCAAATTTATTCCGAATTGGAACGCTTCTCGGTTTTCTCTTGCGTGGGCCCGTTTTCCTCTGGCCCGACGGTGGACGGCGGCCCCTGTTCCGACGACGACGTGGTGGCCTCTTGAACCGCGACGTTGCTGGTACTTGCGCTATTCTTGCGCGCAACGTAGTGCTCGTGCACCAACTTGGCCGCGTCCATCATTTTTCCTTCGCGATAAGCCTTCATCCACGCGGGCAATTCTTGGCCTCTAGCGCGTAGCTCGATTTCCTATAAAAAAAGTAATAAGCGAAAGGTTTGAAATCTTTAATTTTTCAGTTTTAAGGGTGCATTACATGCGGGTTTTGAAATAAAATTTTGGTGTCTCAACTTTCCCTTCTTGCATGTTTTCATATGCAAATTTTCAAATCCCAAATAAATTCAAAAATTTCAAATTGCAAATTTTTGAGCCAGCAGCTTGTTTCCGATTCATTCACGGCCGTTGAACAGTTTAGTCTCAAAATATAAAAGTTAAGACTTTTGAATTCATTTGAAATTTGTACTATTTCAGTTCAAATTTATCTCTGGGTGTGAGTGTGTAACAATGGTTGAAAATACCATGTGCCTCAAGTTCATGACTAACAATATAGGTCTCCCAAGATGCTCACAGATTTGTACTAGTGTCAATCAATAACAAATGGAATTAGTATGAAATTTGCAAATGGAACTATCTCCCAACGCGCAGGTTTAGCGAAGATATTTGCATAAAAAGGGGAAAAAACACACCCCCAAGGCTGGCAAATTTTACGCTTTCCGAATTTGCTGCGCATTTTTCCCACTTTGGATGCGAATATCTCCACCAAACCTGGGCATTGGGAGACAGTTCCATTTGCAAATTTCGCACTAATTATATTTGTGATCGATTGATGCTAGTTTGGTCCAAATCTGGGAGCATACGTTGGGAAATTTCCATTGTTAGTAGTTATTGTGCATTGAAGGTGATTTCTTTACACTGGATAACTCACCACGTTTCTAATATTTTGTAAACCTTTGTTCCTCGGCTTTTTGGCGTCTTCCAGAATTTTTGAGGTCACGACGACCTGGGTGTGACATTTGGGACAGGGAACTGACACACTGGCAGGGATGGGTAAAATATATCTTTTGTTAAAATTTACAGTAGTTTGAGCCGAGTTCTTCCCAGGGTTTGTATTTCCAGGGGGGTAGAACACCCACAAAAAGACGAAAATCTACGTGGAGAAGACGGTAGTTAGACGAAACTACAGGTTTAATGAAGAAATGAACTTTTTACGAGTGGAAAAATGCGTTATTTTTGAAAAATTTTGAAAAAACAAGAAAAAAGAGCGTTATTTCGCATCATAACTCTTTTAGCAAACTTGTGAAATCAAAATATTTATGTGCATGATGGGATTCGCAAAATATGACTTGGCAAATCTAACCAATCTCGCAAATCTATTAAAAATGCTTATTTCCATGGATTTTTGTAATTTCTCTTGCTGTTGGGGGGGGGGGGAGAGGGTGAGTTTATGAAATAATTTTGCGAAATAAGAACATGCCCAAATGCTGGGTAAATTTACGAAAAAAAATCGCATGGTTTTCCAGTAAAATTTTAACTGTAAATCTCGCAAAACTTTGCAATTTGCATGTTATGTTCAATTTGCGAGATATAGGAAGGTTGACGTGAATACGCTAAATGTGTTTTTGCAGCGATAAGAAGTTAATTTCTTCACAAAACCTGTATTTTCGACTAATTGAATTGTTGTCTTCTTGGTGTAGATTTTCGTCATTTTGTTGTAGGTCGCCGGACTACCGGAACCCCCGGAAATCCAAACCCTGGGAAGAACCGGGCTCAAAATTTCGACATATTAAAACATTTGATATATGAAATATGGGACCGTCCATAAATTACGTAACGCAAAAATAGCGATTTTCCAGACCCACGTTTAACATGTGTAACGATATCATTAGAGTAAGACCGCGTTACGTAATTTATGGATGGTCCCATATTTCATATATTAAATGTTTTAATAGGTCGAAATATTTTGGGCTCGTATAGTATTTTGCCCACCTCGGCGATGTCTCAGAATACGTGCCAAGTAGTCTTTGTTGTTGTCTTTTTGAGGAAATCGCCGTGCTCAGAATTTGCAGCGTCCTCATAACCTGGAACGGGCAGGGGTCCTCAATCGGCGGCGGCGGCAATTTAAAAGGCCACGTGGTCCCTGTGTCGGCGGAAGGACCTGGTTGGGCTGTAAATAGGGGTCATCCATATATATATTACGTCATCAAAAAAGGCATCTTTTTAGACCACCCATCCCATCTATGAATTACGGAAAATCGCCTCCCCCCAATCGCCTCCCAGTAATGGCCTCCGACCAATAGCCTCCTGAGGAAATAAGCCTCCCTTGCCAATGGCCTCCGACCAATAGCTTCCTGAGGAAATTAACCTCCCTTACCAATCGCCTCCCACCCAAAATCCTCCCATACTCATGTTTTTCTTAACACGGGTAAGATAAGGGGCCCAAACCCACCCACCTCTTAATCAGAGTTGAGTCAGGGATTAGGTTTTGAAAATACGATCCGATTTTTCGGGTTAAAAATAAAGCCCGTTTTGACACCCGATCCGTTTTCTTGATTTTCCGCAAAGCCGATCCGATCCGTTTTGTGGACACTAAAAAAAAGGCCGATCCGATTAAAACGGATCGGGCCAAGAATAACCCGAAAAAATGGGGACCCAACTCAACTCTGCCTCGATATAAACAAGTTTGAGGGTTCCCATATTTCAAAATTATTGTTAAATTAGAAAATATTTCGAATTATAAATTTTTACCGATTTCATCCTGCACCGGGGGCGTGGTCGGATTTGGCAATTGAGCAGGCGACGAGACGAGGGGAGATTGTTGAGCTGGAAATATTTGGATAAATGAGATGATATTTGGATGAATGAGTTTTTAATTTTTTTGAAAAGCTGGATATTATAATATCCAGCCTTGTGTATCCATGTGTCTGTCTGTCTGTTTGTCTGGCTATAAACTCCACAGATTCACACTTTTACATAAACGCTTGTGCGTCACAATTTTACTAACGCAGAAATTAAATGACAAATTAAAATACATAATAAAAAATACATACGTAAAATATGTAATGCACGTGATATCGAATTTATCGTTAACTACTTATCCCCTGACTCGGGCTTCATTGTCATTTATTGGAAAACAAATTAGAAAATAATTAAAAATTAATTCGTTGACCACGTTACGGCCGCGTGCCTAAGAGGAAACGAATTGATTCATCTTGAGGGCGGATGTCTATTTAAACATAAAATGCAAACATATTCACGAAAAATGTACAAAAAAACGAAATCAGAATCTTCACAAATTAATATTTTTTAAATTAATGCCTAGGTTTTTTTATGTCTAATTTCTTAATATGTATTTTTGAACAACATAATATTTATCTTTATGTTTGAAAAAATAGAAATTTGTTGAAATATTTTGAAATTTTTGTGATCTGTAAAAAAGTAGGAACACACGGAAAAAGTTTGACCGTCGGTCGTTGTATATGGAATGGAAGTCTTTACAAACAACATTTGGTTCGGCACTTGGGAAGATGCGC
This sequence comes from Folsomia candida, assembly GCF_002217175.1. Classification (NCBI taxonomy): domain Eukaryota; kingdom Metazoa; phylum Arthropoda; class Collembola; order Entomobryomorpha; family Isotomidae; genus Folsomia; species Folsomia candida. The sequence continues at coordinate 749,647 of NW_019091237.1, forward strand.
AAATTTCAGCACGTTATGGGCGCCGCAAGTTCGCAAAAACGCTTGATTTTTCAGCAACGTCCATCGCGAGCTCAACTTTTTTCCGTTTCTCTCGATCACTCTCTCACTCCCCCGGGAGGACATTGACCCTTCACCACTCGAATTTATCATCAATAAATAATGTCGAATTGTTATATTTTTAAATACAAAATTTTGGAATTATTTACACAATTTGTAATTTTATAGGATTTTCTCATTATGGTCGTGTTCCAAACAAGGGTTAAAAATATTTGACAACAGGAAAGACAGAAAAAGTGATATTGATGGTTTCCATTATGAAAAAAATCTTACAAAATTACGAAATTGTATGAATAATTCCAAAATTTGTAGTTACAAATATAACAATCCGGAATTATTGATGAAAAATTCGGATGATGAAGGGCTCCGGGGTCAATGTCCTCGCGTGGGAGTGAGAGAGCGAGCGAAAGAAACGGAAAAAAGTTGGGCTCGCGATGGACGTTGCTAAAAAATCAAGCGTTTTTGCGAACTTGTGGCGCCCATAACGTGCTGAATTTTGCGCATCTGCGCAAGTGCCAAACCAAATAAAGACTTGTTCTTTCAAACTAACATGGTCAAAAAATTATCTGCGCTGAACATGGTTTGCGCCTCCATTGTCAGTGTTTCCTAAGCAATTTTTTATCACTAACCCTCCGATTTAGTTTTAAAATTCTCGTAATTTTAAAATTATGTGGTCCAAGTAAATACAAGTAGCGTTTCTTGGGGCACTTTGCGATGGTTCGAATTTGACAAAATATTTTTACCAACCGGATTAAGCTAACCCCACTCCCATTCCCTTCTTAAGGGAGAAATCACCCATTTTTCATCTTTGACTTTAAATATTTTGACAAATTCCAACCATCGCCCAACTGAAAGGAAAACGGAAACTTCAAACTTCTTTATGGGAAAAAACTCAAGTTTTCTTGAGTTTTGAAGCCCATCTTATATTGGCTTTGCTCTTGCGGAGACAGGTTTTTGAAATTCTTATTTGGCTAGGTGTGACCCCCAAGGATATGTTGGAATTGCCCCGAAAAGATTTTTTCATGTTCCGCGTAAGTATATTGGTCTCCCGGCGGACAGGTTGACAAGGCCAAATTTTATATTTTGCACTTTCACGATCCTTAGATATGTATAGGGTATGATAAATTTTGTCCGGTGCATCCCATGTGAAATGAGGTGGTCACGAGCCTTTTTACGATCCGAGAAAATCATTTTTTCGCACGAGTGCACTCGAGTGGCAAACTAAATTTTCCACTTCCTCCAAATTTTGTGCTGTCATTTTTTAACGAAATGAGAAAATCAAGTTCTGTTTTCAGTTTTAGAAAGCTTATTAAATTTGCCATTTTTAATGCTTTCTACATATGAAAAATTAATTTTTAACTGGTCGAACCAATTGAGGGAAACTTGACACTTTTTTCAGCGACCAGTCCATAATTTCTGGTACTACAAACAAGTCGATGAAAAAAAAATTCGTTTCCCATTTTTCGCATTAAATTTCAAATTTCCCCAAAAATGAATTCCGCTTTAGAAATAGGATTTCAAAACATTGAGCAAGGCTTGAGACTAAACACTCCATGACGAAGATATGAGGCCTTCAAGCACTTTAGTTTCTTATGCATAAAGTGACGAGGGATAGTTGGACGTGCACTGCAGGACGTGCACGCCCGGCACTGCAGGTCGGCTTCGCCGAACTGCAAGTCCACCTTTACACTGCAGGTCGCCGAAGGCGTCTAAGTCCAATTTTTTCCGTATGCAGGTCTACGCTTGCCGTGCGGGTGGGTGGTGGGAAAGTATGATTCACTCTGATCTAATGTGACGAACACGGAGGAGAACCCGATGCACGCCCCCAAGCCGTCTTACATCAAGAATTTGAAAGCAACTTCGCCAAAACTCTATGAAAAATAATTTTCCAGAAATAAATTCTAAACTGAAATTATTCTTGACGAGTCCCCTGAAAGTAAACTAGACCCTTTACGAGATAAAAGTAATATGTACTTAATTGATGGTTATAGTTTATATAGATTTGACCGTACTTATAATTCAGGTGGAGGAACTCTATTTTATATCAAGTCGCACTACAATGTTGAGTTTCTGGATACACATTTTGCAATTCCGGAACATTCAGAATGTAACATATTGAAGTTGCAATTTGCTAATGCTAAGCCAATGTTAATTTGCTGTATGTACATACACCCAAATATTGCAAAGAAAAATGTTGTAGTGTTCTTTAGGAATGTCAACTCCTTTCTCTGTTCTCAAAATTTAGAATATTTTATAATTGGTGATTTGAATTTTGACTTACTTAAGAAATGTCCAGAGACCTTCCAGTTATTTTTTGCTTGTAAAAAGTTTGGTCTATGGCAATTAATTGACGGTCCAACTTTTAAAGGTCAGAGTTTATTAGATCATATGTATACTAACAGAAAAGTTAATATTATTCAAAATGGGTGGGGTGGGTCTGACCATGACTTAACATTTGTAGTCAGGAAGGTTTCTAGACAAAAAATGAAACCAATGCTTATTTCTTATCGGAATTACCAAAATGTTGATCCAATTCTTCTTTCTACAGATATTGCAAAATATAGATTTGACGTTAGTGCTTCCATTTCTGAACAAATGTTAGATTTTAATAATTGTGTACTAACTCAGTTGGATAAATATGCCCCAGTTAAGAAACGTTATGTTAAGCCAAAAATCAATAATTGGTATACTTCTGAGTTATCAAATTTAAGAAAACAAAGAGATAAGCTTCATAAACTAGCTCACACTACTAAATCTGATGGTGATTTCAAGAAATTTCGATGGATCAGAAATCGTTACAATACTAAACTTACGCAATCTAAGAAATATTATTATAATGTTAAATTTAAAGAGAGTGCTAAATGTACTGTTAGTTTATGGAATAATGTAAATAATTTAACAGGATTTAGAAAGAAACAATGTATATCCATACCGAAACTTGTGCTGCCGAATAATGTGGTTATTGATAGCCCAGAGAGGATTAATGAAAAATTGGCGGAGAAATTTATTGTGAGTCAGGTTTCAAAATTACCGGCAAATGATTTAGATTTAGAAATCAACAACTATTGTCGAAATTACAACAATGATGACTCAGTCCTTCAGACCGAAGCTCAGATTTGTGAAGTGAGTACTGAGGAAGTAGACAAAGTGATGTTTGAATCGAAAAAAGACACGAGAAGTGATATGTATGTACCACTGAAGATCTTGAAATTGTGTCAAGTAATTGTTGCTGCTCAGTTAGCTTTACTGTTTTCGCTGATATTTAAATCGTATTTCACTCCTCAAAGCTTTAGATCGGCTATAATTACCCCATTGTATAAAGGTAAAGGTAAAAAGACAGACCCGAATAACTACCGTCCTATTAGTTGTCTTACTGTATATTGTAAACTATTCGAAAGATTATTATTTAATAGAATACAACAAAGAATAGATGCTAAATTATGTAAACAACAGCACGGCTTTAGAAAAAATATGTCATGTAAAACGGCATTAATTGAATTTACCAATTATTTGTACAACTCTCTTGATAAACCGAATGGAAAGGTTATAGCTGTGTACTACGATGCTAGATCTGCATTTAATAGTGTTGACAGATCATTGCTTTTGAGGAAACTGATGTTACAGCTTAAACTTCACCCTGTTTACATTAAATTGCTAAATAACTATTTGAATAATCGTTGTATTTTAATGAAAGGTGATTCAAAATATTATGATAACCCTTCAGGCTTATCTCAGGGTGCAGCGATTTGTCCACTTCTTTATGCAGCATTTCAGGATGACATAAGTAAAATTATTAATATACCATTCTTGTTATATTGTGACGATCTAGTAATTTATATATATGGTACAGATGTCAGTGAAATGCTTAAAATTATTAAGGGACAGGCTGAAGTGATTGAGAAATGGTATGAGGATAATAGCATGACTATAAATTACAGTAAAACCAAATTCCAATCATTTCAAGCCCCAGGATAAGATCCCCAAAGAATTTGTTAATTTTAAACTGAATATAAATGGTAACAAGTGTCTACTTTTAAGTACTTAGGTATTATTATAGATTCCACCCTTAATTTTAAAGATCATTTGTGTAGTGTAACGAGTAGAGTGTCTGGTGCTTTAAAATATTTGTATGGTATAAAGAGGTATTTAACGGAAAATGTTGTGTCAATTCTGGTTAATTGTAATGTACATGCGATAATTGACTATTGCAGTGATATTTGGGCGGTTCAGACGCGTGCACAATTAGCACCACTTCAAGCAAAGGTTGACACTTTTTTAACACAATATTACTTACCGGTTATATGTAAGAAGGTCAGAAAGAGTAAGAAGAAATGCCGATTTAAGGTTAATATTGATATTAATGATCTAAGAATGAAATGTAATTTATTAACGTTGGAGGAGAGGAGGGATTTGTTTTTGTTAAAATATGCATTTGCTAATTTGTACAAGCATGATGAGACTCGTAGACAGGGACGAAGTTGGCCTCTTTTTCCAGTGTCTGCATGTAATACGACTTTCGCTAATAATAATATAAATTGTCGCAGCATAAAATTATGGAACTCCCTTCCAAGGGAATGGACCATAAAAGACCTTAAGTATAATGAGTTTGTTGAAAAATGCAAGGTTTTTTTGGTGAAGAGTAGAGATAATGAATTTATTTATTTTTGAGAAATATAGGTTTAGTTGATTAGTATAGACAGATGTTTATGCACATGTTGTGTTATAACTTGTAAACCAGTCTGAATGTGACTAACACTTGAATACAGGTAAATTGATTGAATTGACATTATTCTGATTGATTATTTTGGATTTGAGTACTTGAAGCAGAGATTTTCAAGCTGACGGCTTGGGCGTTAAATGGGTTTTGGAAAACTTTTCAACGGCGGGTGGAACAAAACCACTCCAAAAAAGTGTCAAAGGTGATAATGGCGTGGAAAAAGCGATCGCACCTCGTTAGGCAAACTAATGGGCTACTCATTGAAGCAATTGACAAAATTCACAGTGCAAAAATAAAGCTGTAGTAAACTAAACTAAAGTGAGTTCAAAAGGCTGAATCACGCTCTGTAATAACTAAAAATGTAATGCAAAATTAAAATTAAATATTGCCTTGGTAATGAGGCATTTCGGAACAATTAATTTTTATTTCAATAATGAGAAATATTTACAATTAGCTCCGAAATAGTTTATTTTATTAAAAATCGATAACTGGGTTTTGAGTGTGTATAAAATCCGGTTTTTGAACAGTTGTAAAATCGGAAAAACTAAAGATTTTGGATGCCCAAACTCTTACCGATTTCATCCTGAACTGAGGGAGGCGTGGTCGGATTTGGCAGTTGGGCCGGGGACGTTTTCCCCGATTCGGCAGAAGGACATCGTTTGGCTGGAAATATTTCGAATCATTATCAGAAATATTTTTAAGCCTGGAAATTTGTATTTTTGAAAAAACTGGCAGAAATGTTTTTTATGAATATTTTTTTGTACTAAAATATATGTAAAAATGTTTACAAAAGAATTTAAAGCTTAAAGTTTGGAATAGCTAGTGAGGGTTGCAAAAGAAATTAAAATATCAGTTTTTAGGCGTCTTATTAATATTTTTAGTTAAAAAATACGGTAGAAAGTGCGTGTAAAAAATATATAAAAAGTATTTACCCATTTTTGTGTAACCTTGGTAAATTTTGAAATTTTAAGAAAATATAGATTTATGTATCTCGAGCAAAGTTAATCCTTGGAGAGAGAATTAAATAAGTGACAAGTGACGAGTGGATGAAGTTATTTATGCATGCATGCATACATTTTGAGACATCAGCACATATCTTTTTTCCCAGTAAGGCATTCGTCTTTTCCAGGGTTTCGCCGTGGTTTTAACCAGTTTTGGACAAGAAATTTTGGACGGGCAAAATGTAAAAAAACTGGGCAAAATTCAAAATGGAGTGAAATGTTACAAGACGACTTTTTTTTACAAATATATGTATGCACAGATTTCTAATCTCGAAATAATTTTGAGAATTTTGCCCTGTAATGCAATCCGGCACGGTTGGGGAAATTTGTTAATTTCTTAAGAAAAGTAATAAAACTTGTTAAAAGGAAAGTTTTACCAAATTTCGTGGTATTAAAGACACCCTAAAATGGTCGAAATTAATGAGAAATGACATAGATTTGCAAAAAAAATCGTTAATAAAGAACTTGTAACATTTAGCCCCATTTTCAATCTTGTACATTTTGGACGCCCAAAATTGTGTTATATAGATAGTTTTGAACACCTTTTGTGGACATATATGTCCAAATATATGTTCGAAACACTGGTTGTTTGATGCATAAAATAAAAGTATCCAATTTCGTCTCCCATCAAAGCCCATGATTTCCATGGACGAGAAAATTTGCAACTTTAACAGGAGCAAGACATACATAGTTTCATTCGTAGTAAATTTGTCATGAACTTTGATAAAGCAGAGTAAGCATTTTTTTAATTACTACATACTCAGTAACCAGAAACGTTAAGATATGAAGAAGACACAATCTGGACACATTTAAGTAACGACATATCGTTTCCAGCAAATTAAATGCACCATAAGTTGAAGGAAAGAACCAGTGGCCGCGGAAGTTAAGGGACATCTAATTTCTGCACTACAATCATATGTACCTGTTCAAAAAATTTAGTTTTCATTCTAAACTCAGTCATCCCTCTTTCTGACTGAAGATTTTCATTCACATTCAGTCATTTTCTTCCAAATTCATTTCATTTCACTTCATCTGACTTCATTTCTTACTTCGTCCCATGTATTAAGCATAGGGTGAAAAATGAAATGAGTGAGAAATCTTTCATTCACAATCACTCATCTGAAATGACGGAATCCTTCAATCATTTTCACTCAAATCATAGGAAATTCATTTTCATTCACTATCACTCACCATCATAATCACTCAAATGAATGAAAGTGAACAGGTATGACTACAATTTGCTCTACATACGTAAAGGTTTTGGGCAGAAAATTGTGAAATACCTATACAGGGGGGAAAAAGAAAGTGTTTTCTTGCAGGGAAATATTTTTGAGCTGGGAGAAATGCAAGGCACTTATTTTTGCACTTTTTTGCACCTCGCATTTCTTGCTTCCCAGTGTAGCAAACCTGTGTCATGAGTTATTTATTACCGTTTTTTATACACGCTTTGTGTTGACTTGGTTCATGAGAAGAATTTCATGAAAGTACATACTTATCTCGAGCTGGGTGGATGGATGTGCATAAAACTGGAGCAGCTTCATGAGAGTCGAGACAGTGTCAGGTTTCATATCTCACTCACGAGGGAACCTTTTATAGTGCCCGGAGCTCCCAGCATATCCACTATATACATTAGACGCAGTTTTTAATACTAGTCCGACGATGTGACAAAATTTCCGTGTCAAAATGACATTTCCTCAAGTGGTGACGATTTTAGTGACGCGCGGAACGGTCACGGTCGCCATGCTTTTAGTAGTGCAGGTACACTTTCACCTCTTCTCTACACGCTCCCCGCTCATCTCACTGAAATCTCAACTCATTTGTTCACCCATGAGACTGGCATCTAATTTAACTATGTATGTATATTTATAATATCATTACAATTTATTCACCATTTACAAGTTTTCAATATTGTTTTTTTCCTTTCAAATAATTGAGTTTAAAAACTATTCGGAAAAAATATAGCAACTTCTTATGAATTTAAACAAGTAGAGGGATTTGTTCTTCAAAAAGTGCTCGTGATTTACGAGTCGTGAATATGTTGTAACTTTTAAATTCGAACGCAAAAATAATATTGATAAGCTATAAATAGTAAATTGTAATGATATTGTAATATATAGTTAAATTAAGTACTAGTGTGCTCAGTGAGTAAATTAGTTGGGAATTCAGTAGCAAGATGAGGAACGTGTGGCGAAAAGTAGATGCGCTATTGAAATCATGGGAGAAAGTGACCGGTCGGCGCGTCACTAAAATCGTCACCACTTGACCAAATGTCATTTTGACACGGAGATTTTGTCACATCATAGGACTAGTATTGAAAACTGCATCTAATGTATATAGTGGATATGCTGGGAGCTCCGGGCACTATAAGAGGTTCCCTCGTCAGACGTGACAAGTTTTTGCCATGTTTTGCATTTGTTAAGGAGTAATATGCAAAATCTGATGTAGTTAATTCACTAATTAATTAACCGAGGTCGGATATGTTTTTTTTTCATTTGATGCATGACGGTCAAACGTCACATTCAGTCATTTTTTCGTTGAAATTCATTTCATTTCACTTCATCTGACTTCATCTTTCTTACTCGCCCTATGTATTAATTAAGCATGCATGCATACGGTGAAAATGAAAGGACTGACAAATCTTTCATTCACCTGAAATGACTAAATCTTTCACTCATTTTCATTCGAATGAGGGGAAATTCATTTTCATTCACTATCATAATTAGTCAGATGAATGACTGTGAACAGGTATGTGGCGCCGAGGAGGAGGAGGAGGTCGCCCTCAAGCAGTTCATAAAGTTTAAAATGTTCAAATTTAGAATTATGTAACATTTTTTTAAAATTTAATCCCTTAGTTAAACTTTTATTGCATATTATGAGTATCTTGAATTTAACCAATTCCTGTAATTTCTAAATCAAAATATGCCTTAAGGATCGAAAATTTTGAAATGAATGAACTTATGAACAAATAAATCAACCAAGATTGATTAAACATTAAAAAAAAGAATCCGGTATTTATTAATTAAACTTTTACTGCTTGATGATGATCAATTAGATATTTTTATTAATTGAGGTTCTACTGAATTTAAAGTTGCATGGATGATGTGAAAATTAAGTAAAATTTCATTAGACCTGGATAAACTATGTATAATACGTAAAAATAGGAAATTTTTAGACAACATTTTAAAACAATGGATCACATATCATTGGAACCCTTTCCCCCCTCTCATTTTCATCCGCTGCCTCATGTTCTGCAGCATCATTCGTGAAATTACAGCAATCCCCAACCTTTCGAAGAGATCCAATCCTAAAAAATTGGACATTTCAGTCGCCGTCATTCTCTTATCGAGGACGTCGTTGTCCAAAATGTAATTGATTGCCTTCTCCTCCAAGGCCTGAAAGGATGATAATACTGAATTAGACTTATCATACAGAGGTAAGTTATCGGTCCTTGATAAGGTAAGGTGACGTGGAAATCATACCAATGCATTGACGGAGGGGGCGTTTTGGGCCAGGTACACCGCGTTTTCCGGGCTTATCTTCCGGATAAGGATGGCCTCACATTCCTTTTTAATGGCGTCGTGGTCGGCGAGCCGCATTGTGTCGAGGAAGACTTTGACCCCGTTTGGGGGCCGGGTTGTGGTCCCCTTATTTTGGGCAGGTTGAGGTGACGACTTGGAGTTGGAGGACGCCATGGGTCTGCAAGTAAATAATTAAAGTTTAACGTAATTACCGTAAAAACTCAAATAGTAGCCCTTGCTCAAATAGTAGCCGTGCCTTTTTCCATAATTTTATAAATAGTGACCTTGCTCAAATAGTAGCCGTGCCTAAATAATAGCCGTGCTCAAATAGTAGCCTCATTCGAATCATAGACGTTCGTCAATTTCCAATGTACATACATATAACCAGACATCTCCTAGCCAGCTAATTTAAGTAATTAAATCATAATTCAATTTAATCTCAGTTATACAAAATCGAATTGAACATGAAATTCGGCTCATCCGAGAAATTATTAAGATTAAGAGCAGGCATAACCTATAAAATTGTCATCTAATACGAATCTAAAGGAGAATTTGTTGCTGTTATTAAAATTTAATTCGAGTTTGATTCTGGAAACAAAATTACAATAGCTGTATGCTAATAGTAGCCGTGCATCTTTTCATAATTTTATAAATAGTGACCTTGCCCAAATAGTAGCCTTGCTCAAATAGTAGCCGGGTCCCAGCCACCGATTTTTTAAATAGTAGCCCCCGGCTACTATTTGAGTTTTTACGGTATTTAGTTAATTATTAAATATTATTTATTTGTTAGTGTTTATCATGAATAAATTAAGTGGGAGGAGTTAGAGGCGAAAATCTGCACGGAGGAGAAGGTGGAAGTTGTTTGTACGAAAATGCAGGTTTTCTAACAAGGAAAGTGAGAAATACTGCATTTTTTTAACAATCGTGAAAACAATTTAGTTTGGCAAAGATAGAAAGTTGAGTTCTGAAGAAATCATGTGTTTTTGTGTGGCTGTTGGGTTTTCGGGGTAGATTTTCGTTTTTTTTGTGGGTGTGACAGCATAGGAAATTTAAATTTCAGTGGGAAGAATGGATATTAAAATATTGTATTTATTTTGACAGGTTTTTGGAAGAAATTCACTTTTTTAGAGGTGAAAAATATGTTAAAAGGCAATTCAGGCGGGTAAAACATTGAAAAATTAGTGAATTGTGTAGACTTACAAATTCTTACTTATAGTTTATTCAGATCAAGGATGTCTTCTTATTTTGTTAAACTTTGTAAAATGATGGGATAAAAGGCAGTTTTTTTTACGAGTTTTTAATGAACTGGGGCACTGTATTTTTGAAAAATTGTGAAAACAATGTGTTTTTCCACACAAAAAAGTTGTTTTCTTCACAAAACCTGTATTTTTGACTGACTTTGACTCTGTTCGACGTGGATTTTGACCTTTTGTGGGTGTAACGCCGCCTTGAAAATGAAAAAACCCAGGGTGGGATGAAGAAACGAGCTCAAATTTTGATTGGAAATAGGAAAAAAAAACTTGGAAATCTGCTGGGTAGCTCTCTTCACTTGCTCGTCCTGTCCATGTTTTCGGGCGAGAGTGAGACACCACCACCCCGAGAAAAGATGCTGGTCAATAGGAACAGTGCAGTGGTGGCCGGCTAGCTGCAGCAGATTTCTGCACAAAAATCTCACTTACTCTCAAAATCTCACTGCCTCAAAATCTCACTCTCAAAATCTCACTCTGCCTCAAATTCTCACTCTGCCTCAAAATCTCACTCACTCTCAAAATCTCTCTCTCAAAATCTCACTCTGCCTCAAAATCTCACTCTCAAAATCTCACTCACTCTCAAAATCTCTCTCTCAAAATCTCACTCTGCCTCAAAATCTCACTCTCAAAATCTCACTCACTCTCAAAATTTCACTCTCAAAATCTCACTCTGCCTCAAAATCTCACTCTCAAAATCTCACTCACTCTCAAAATTTCACTCTCAAAATCTCACTCTGCCTCAAAATCTCACTCTCAAAATCTCACTCTGTCTCCAACATATCGTCGCTGGATGGAAGGATAAAACGCCAAGTTGAATAGGGAAAAAGAGAAAGTTGAGACGCAACAAGTGACAAGTTCAGAAATGCAGACACCATAACTAACCTAACCTTTCCATGTATGCTTGATTTCTTATAAATATTTTCGAATAAATAGTACGAGTGATAAAAATGACATGATTGAAGTATTACATTGTAAACATGTCGTTTTTGTTACCGTTTTGACCAAAATACGATTTTTTACAGTAATTTTGTTCTGTATAAAGCTCGGCTCGCGTCTCGCCCCCATTTTTCCATGTGGCGACACAAATATACAAACGCTTGACCAGTGACCATACCTGTTCAAAAATTTAATTTTCGAACTTTCTTTTAGAAACTTTTAGAAATTTCTAGAGAAAGGAAGTCAGCCGTCGTTTTCCGGGAAGCGTGTTGGTCTCTGTCTCCCTTGAGATAACTTTGCTTATCTGCATATCGCACCAACCAAGAGCCAAGTCTCGAATAGTTAGACGTACCAAAAAGTGCAGAATTCTTTCTGTGTGGAGAATTTAGCAAGAAAATCCTGACTCAAACAGGTGGGAGTGATGCTTATTGACCATTCGCTAATTATTATTTAATGCAAATTGCGAAGAAATCTGCGTGCATGCGTCCCTCCACCATCTCGCAAATTTGGTTACGAATCCGAATTCCGTTCTTCTGCTACTGTTACATATATTTTTGGTTCATCAAAATGAATAAGCATTGAAATGCAATATGTGCGAAGAAAATAAATTTTGCACACGATCGAGTCTCAATTTCTTAACTTTTCTCATACCACGTGACTGACACGTGACCCATGCATATTTAATTTAATGGAAATGACCCCCTTGATCAAGCATTGAGTTACGATGCGATGTAAATTGAACACTCCTGGGTAAAATATGGATGCAAAATTGTCGCAAATTTGACACATTTGTTATCAGCTTGCCATCCTTAAAGTGGATTTTTCACTTCTTACAAGTCACTATTACTGGAAGAAATATGCATGCATGCAAAATATTGAGGGCTCACGACTATTTTCTTGTTTAATTCTCTGCATAGACATATTTAATTCTGCATTTTGTCGCTTTTTTGGTAGGTCTGCCTATACGAGACTTGGCTCTTGGTTGGTGCATGGAAAATATGCAGATAAGCGAAGCCATCTCTCACTCCGAGGGAGACACAGATCAACAAACTCTCCTTCAAACAAGAGCTCAGTCCCCTGCTCCAGAAATTTCACCAATTTTGCACATTTCCACTCCTACAAAAAGGCGCATCTGAAGAGCAACCTGAAAAGCACGGAAAGTCCATACACACGCGTTAGGCCAAAAATTAAGAAACCAGCGCTTGGTAAGATTTCATTTCGAACTTTCATCTAAAATATGTCCTTCTACTCGGAATCCTGACGTAATAATATTCTGTGCAAGGATCGATTTTTGCAAACGGGAGAACATTCCGAGCAGAACGATACGTTCCCTTCGGGCAGAATGGAGGTCAACCGGAAATTGCTGGGAGGACGGAAAACGTCCGTCCACATAACGGAGAAAGGAGTCCGTTTTCAACAAAACGGGCGACTTCCTCCTCACTCCGTCCAATCACGGCCAACTCCACGTGACGACAACCACGTGTCCTCTCCTTCAACCACCAGCAGGTCATTAAAAACCTGGAAATTGCCCCAAGAAAATCTTCCCGTGCAAAATCTGCCGTCGTCCCTTCACCAACGCAACCAGTGCTCACTTCCACGCCCGCACCCACCTCAACCCCCACGAGCTGGAGAAGTCCTCACTTTTCCATGAAAAATGTCCCCACTGCCGAAGAAAATCGTTCTTCATTCGTCACCACTTTATCGACCACGTGGCTGCGCACGAAGGTCGCAAGCCCCACCTGCAAGAGGAAGTTCACCCGGATAACAGACTTGACCTGTCATCTCTTCCTCCACATGAGCCGCGAGGAGCACGCGGAGGTGCGATACGGCTGCTACTTCTGCACCAAAAGATTCCGAATTCCATCCCAACTCAATCGCCATCTGAGGAACTACACCAAGGAAAAAGTGCGCTGGAGGTGTCCCACTTGTCGAAAAACGTTCTCCTCCAAGCAAGCCCTGACCAACCATGGATTCACCCATCTCTCCGAGGACGAAAAGGTCGCCCTCGTGAAGCAGGGGACGAGTCGTGTCTGCCTCTTCTGCCAGAAGAAATTCCCCTCCAACGGCGCTTATCATGTGCACCTGGTCACCCACACGAAGGAGAAACCTTTCCGCTGCGTCCAATGTGGGGCGCTGTTCGGTTGCAATGGTGCCTTCAGATCGCACCAAATCATTCACGCTTCCAACCCAAAACCATTCCGTTGCGACGAGTGTGACCATGCGTTCAGTCAAAAATCTTCTCTGACCAGACACAAGACGACGGTTCACCGGAAGCTGAAGGACTTCGCGTGCCCCGAGTGCGCCAAGAAGTTCGGGACCAAGGGTGACATGTGAGGAATGTTCCTGACAAAATCCGCCACCCCTGCCCCCACTGTGGGAAAACGTTCTCGAACGTTTGCAGACATGTCGAGAGGGATCATCCTTCACAATAAAGTCCTCCTATGCCTGCCAAACAACATTTTGACCACGTGGTTCCCATGCTTTATGTATTTTTATTTTCCTGATTTATGACGGGGTATATACATATTCTGGTAAAAATGGGTGTAATTGAATTGTTAATTTGCAAACGGGACTTGATTTTTGTTACCTTTTTGACGATTTTTATGTAGTAAAGTAATATAAAACTCTGCTCGCGTCTCGCTCCCATTTTTTCATGCGCCGACATAAATGCAAGGCTGGACCAGTGACGACGACATGTTTCATCGTGACGAGAAGAAGGGTCAGTTTGTGCAGCACATGCAAATCGTGCAGGTTTCGGGTCGCTTATCTGAACGGCGACTCAATGATTCTGGAGGAAATCTCGATTTGCATATTATTATGATAAGCTGGCCTCAAAAATTGATGGCTGGGCGTTCGCTTTCTTATCGTGAGCATCACATCGAAAAGATCAGACTAAAATTCCAGTATAATTCCTATTCATTGAAAAATTCCGTTTGTTTGAGAAAATCAGACATTGTTTCCGAAATAAAATCATGTTTCAGCCGGAGAAAAAATCTAGTAAATGAGACATGAGATTTTGTATGCAAATTTCCTCCAGTAATACCAATGGCCGCGGAAGCCGTGGGATCTGTGCATGGGGACATTAAAATTATAGGGTGGAAGGTAGGGAGGGGCATGGGCAGATGATGTGGACAACCTTGGGGACATTGTCCCTCTGTCCCCTCAAACTTCTGCGGCTACTGTTTTTCTCATGCAAAAGGACGCGTGCATATTTAATTTGTAGGAAATATGCAGCTTGAGCAATCATTTAAGTTTTATTGCCCCATATTTCGCTCGCTGTGGTTTTTTTGCCACTATCCAAACCCGGTTTTAACCAGTTCTAGGACACCGAATTTTGGCCCGATCAAAATGCCCAAGCGTCCAAATTAGAAAATGGGGCAAAATTTGCACCTTCATTATTGAATCTTTCAACAATCCGATAACGTGGGTGTGTGTAATCTCCTATGAATTTTGGTCTGTAACACGGCAAGGTTTAGAAAATTTCTTAAGAAAACATGCTAAATTAAAAGTTTTTCAAAATTGAATCACATTACAGACTAACCAAAATGCTCAAAAATTATGTGAGATTACATATCTGTTGATAGACTTAAAAAAAGTCGTTAATAAGGAAGAACTTGTAGAATTCTCCATTGTTGGACAATTTTGGACATTTTGGACGTCCAAAATTATTTTGCCCAGTTTTCAACGCTTTTGAACGGTGTCCAGTCCAAAAGTAGTTTTAAACTACTTGTGCGATCCAAATTGACCACCCCTGGACGAAATCTGGACGCAAAATCTCTCAAATTTGGCACATTTGTAGTCAGCTCATCATGTTTATGCTCAATTCTTGATTTCTGATGTATGTACATTACTGGGAGAAATATGCATGCAAAATCCTTCTAATCTATATTATAAGCTGGAAATGTTTGTCTGCAACGGAAGTGCAAGTAATTTTCCGTGACGGAAGTGAAAGTAGCGAAAGTTTCATTTCCCTTTCCAAAAGACATTTCCAGCCAATTATATAGATAAAATAAAATATAATTCGGTGGAATCATGAACAATCCACTTAATTTTCAGGGAAATCAAATAAGCTCTCGCCCGGCGGGAGATGGGCTTATACGCTAGTTTATTTATATGGCTGTATTTTTTTATATTCTCGTGCATAGGGTGAAAAATGAAATGAGTGAGAAATCCTTCATTCACACTAATTCATCTGAAATGACAGAATCTTTCAATCATTTAATTTCATTGAAATCACAGGAAATTAATTTTCATTCACTATCACTCACCATCATAATCGCTCAGATGAATGAAAGTGAACAGGTATGCTTTCATACATACGGTGGGAGAAATCCGTTATTTTAAAATATCGGGGGACTTACATAGATATTTCTGTCCAATGAAAATATACAATTAAAATCGTGGATGAGAACAAATCTAGAGAGTCGAATATGTAAATGAGAAATATTAATTTTGTATGCTTTTTTGGCCACTGCTTTTCTCACCCCGAGAAACTGACAATGGAGGCGCAAACCATGTTCAGCCCAGAAAATTTTTTTTACCTTATTAGTTTGAAAAAGCAAGTCTTTACAAACAACATTTGGTTCGGCACTTGGGCAGATGCGCAAATTTCAGCACGTTATGGGCGCCGCAAAACGCACGAAGTTGAGCTCGCGCTGGGCATTGCCCGAAAAATCGTGCATTTTTGCGAACTTGTGGCGCCCATAACGTGCTGAAATTTGCGCATCTGCCCAAGTGCCGAACCAAATGTTGTTTGTAAAGACTTGCTCTTTCAAACTAATAAGGTCAAAAAAATATCTGGGCTGAACATGGTTTGCGCCTCCATTGTGAGTGTAATTGTTTTAGTGTGCAAACTGAACTAAAAATACGTATGTAAATCTGCTCGTTGGTAAAATCGCTTTTTAAAAATGAAACCCCCACTTTTTAAATAAATAAACTAGAAGAAAATATGAGATGAAGTTAAATTCTGTAAATAATTGTCGAGAGTTTTTCTATAAATTTAATGCACATATTGTATATATTGTATATTTAATGTACAATTGTTATGAAATTTTACAGTTTTTAAAATAGACTTGTTCCTGTCGGTGGATTAAATTTCCTTTTTTTATTATTCATGCATGTTTTCATGTAAATTTTTTTTTACGAAATTATGAAAATCTTTATAGGGGTGGATTTTTATTGGATTTCGCATATTGATGGATGTCATTAATTGCATGATGCCAAACAACATCAGATTTTCATTTTTTTATCCCAATTTAGTACATTTTTTGAAATTTAATTTGAATTTTTCACCTAGAAAAAAACTTTTTGATCGATTTTATCTATTCTATTGCAATGCATGCCTTTTTTGATTTCAAGTATTTATTTCATGAACAGACAAAATTGCAAAGCTATTTTATAACTCAATTTCTGATTGCATGCACAAAATGATGGATGGAATTTATACCAGTAAAAAGACGAAAAAGAAAATGCAATTAATTTCCATGATTCCTCGTAATTACAAAGTTTCTCGAATATTATGAACTTTTTTATGCTAAATTAAATTGATTCAATTACTACAAAATAATCAAGTTTAATGAATTTGATATCTTTATTACAATTTTCTTGCAACAAATTGTTTGTCCCTTCAATTTAAATATTTAGCAGCAGCAGCAGCCGGAGGAGGAGGGGGACGAATTCTGTAAAACAAATACAAAAATTAGAAACATTTTTATAAATTGGGGATAATTTTTTGCCCACAAATAACATTCGAGATGGGGTAAGGGGCTCCAATTATGTGTGACACTTATTAAAAAGGGTCTAGAAACTCGGGATACTACATGATTAACCTCCTAGCTGCCAGTTAATTTTCGGGAATATTCCGTTGCGTAACAAATTAGACAGATTTGTGTAACGATTTTTGATCACTTGACTACCATAAAATATTTTTCAAAATATTACTTTGCCTACCAAATATACATATTTGTGTAGCAAAATTATATCCACTGGCTACCAATTACACACGAGATCGTTTCCCATTGCGTACCAATTACACAAATTTGGGTAATTATGTATATCGAGGATTTTTAAAATTCTGGTAGTCAATGGAAATCTATCAAGTTGAAAAATTCCGGACAACGTAAAATTTCTAAAAATACTTTGGTACCTAAGAGAAATAGTTTTACTACACAATTGTGTGTGTAATTGGTAGCCAGGAGGTTAATTAATGGACGGCCCCTAAATTTCGTACCATGTTTTCCTCCTTTGGTTGATCCTCCACAGTCTCCTTTGCCTTTTTCGCACACTTCAAATGAAGCAGGGTCCCGGCCCGGACGAAGTCGCCGTCCCGATAAGCCTTGACCCATTGGGGGAGCTCTTTCCCCTCCGCTTTCAGCTCCGCCTCCTGTCATAAAACAAAAAGGAGAACATATTTATAAAAAAATTGTGCTGAATCTTTATAAATTTCTAGAATTAATTTGGAATATTTTGTAAAAAAGGCGAGCAAAGAAAATTGGCCAAAAATAATTTTAAAACAAATTCATCAAAAAATTGTGATGGATCTGTATAAATTTCTAGAATGAAGTAAATAATTTGAAAATAATTTGTAAAAAAGGTGAGTGGTCAAAAAAATTACAGAAGTTGTAAAAAAATAATAATTTTAGCATGAAAACATAAAAATTTGCCCACCTTAATTTTTAGCCTGTTCAAAATCTCCTGGCGAGTCTTGGCTGGCGTGGGACCCTGAAGGGCCGCCAGGCCCCTCAAGGTCTTCAGAACGCTGGACATCTGGATAACCTTCATTTTTCCGGTGTAGTTTTGACTTCCAGTTGAGAAACACGAATGATAAGCCTGGAGAAGAGACATTGTCTTTAAATACGTGTCCACAAGGGGCCGTCCATAAATTACGTAAGGCAAGAGGGGGAAGGGGGGGGGGTCTAAGGCTCCAATGATATCGTGCCTATGGTACAAATGACAAAATGTTAAAGGGGGGGAGCGCATACTTGTTCAAAAATTTAGTTTTCATTCAAAAGTCAGTAATCCCAATTTCTGACTGAAGATTTTCACACACATTCAGTCATTTTCGTTCAAATTCATTTCATTTCACTTCACTTCATCGGACTTCATTTCTTAATTCGCTCCATGTATTAAGCATAGGGTGAAAAATGAAATTAGTGAGAAATCTTTCATTCACAGTCATTCATCCGAAATGACGGAATCCTTCAATCATTTTCATTCAAATGATAGGAAATTCATTTTCATTCACCATCATAATCACTCAAATGAATGAAAGTGAACAGGTATGGGTGAGGCGGGGTCTAGAAAATCGCGATTTTTGCATTACATAATTTATGGACAGCTCCTGAGACAGGAAGGATTTGGGAACATAGCGTTACATCCGTTATCATGAAGTCCCATGGAGACCAGACTCTAAAAATGTGAGAAAATGCGATAACATAAAATAGTTCATGCAAAGTAAGAATCTTGTTTTGGAAAGCTTTTATGTAAGGGCTCATATTTCTGTCTAATTGCACTTTTAATCATCATACAGAGTAAAATTAATACCATGAAATCCAACCAAATCCTCTCATGACGTTTGTAAACTTCAATAAAACAACATTCTTTTTAATTGAACAAAATGCTTAGTTGACACGTTATATCATACTTTAAGAATGGAGGTGGACCAGCGTATGCGATCCGATTTTGAGGGTCAAATTAGTGTGAATCGATGACAAATTTATATGAAATTTGCAAAAGACGCACGATCTCCCAATGGCGTTTATAGACGTTTGGCTGAGATATTTACATCCGAAGAGGAGAAAACGCGACTTAAAGCTGACAAATTATACACATTCCAAATTTACTGCGCGTTTTTTCCTCTTCCGATGCAAATATCTGCGCCAAACGTAAACCCCATTGGGTGATCGTGTCTTTTGCAAATTTCACACTAATTAAATTTGCCATAGATTTGCAAAACTTTGCTCAAAATCGGATCGCATCCGCTGGGAGACCTCCATCTTAAAGTTCACTCTTCTCAAAACAACGTTAACTTCTTGGAATTAGAGGACCAAAGTATAACTACTTTGTTCATGAGTGATGACAAATATTTCTAAATATGCACATTAATTTTATCATGAACACGGTAATTAAACACTTAAATATCATGAACAGCAGTTTAATGCAAATCTCTCCAATTTGGTTACGAATTTCCTCTGGGTTTATCCTCTTGTGATCTTTTCACCTTAAGATTGGCATTAGAATTTTGTGCCAATTTCATCAATTTGATCGATATCGTTAATATATTAAGGACTTCCTTATAAGGAAGAACTTACAGCATTTTGCCCAATTCTCTAATGTTCGACTATTTTGGCCGTCGAAAATTATTTTGCCCAGTTTTGCACGCTCATCGACGTTGTCCAGTCCAAAAGTAGTTTTCCACGGTTAAAACGAAACACTGGTTATGCTAAGTACATTGACCACTCGGTGTACGTAGTATGCATAAATGTCGCAAATTTGGTATATTTGTGGTCAGCTTGTTTATGCTCAATTCTTGATTTCATATGGATTTACGTTACTATTACTGGAAGAAATATGCATGCAAAACCCGTCTCATTTACAGTAAATGAAAAAATCTAGTCAAATAAGTAAATCATTTACTTATTTGACTAGATTTTTTCTCATCCTCCTCTTGAAGCATGAGTTTATGAGTTCCATTCGGCAAAAACAATGCATGGTTTTCTGACTTTACTACGTAAAAATCCCTGTGACCAGAACAAAATACCATTTTTATTAGTTGTACGAGAATAATTAACTTTTCGTAAAGGGTGAAACCAGAAAAATATAAAAACATAAAGCATGGACAACACGTGGTCAGTTGATGGGACGTCGACGACCTTAAGAATTAATAAAGAAGACCTTGTAGTATTTTGCCTCATTCTACTGTAGAATTTCCACGATTTTGGACATTTTGTCCGTCCAAAATTATTTTGGACGCTTTTGGATCGTGTGTATCAATGGATGAAACACGTTATGCGATGCAAATTGACCACTCGGTATACGAACGAAGTATGCATAAAAAATCTCACAAATTTCGTAGTCAGCTTTGTGATCCTCAATTCTTGAATTTATCTAAATATGTTACTATTACTGGAAGAAATATGCATGCAAAATCTGTCTCATTTAAGTACTCGTGTAGCTAGATTTTTTCTCATCGTCCGGCCGAAGCATGATTTTATTTCCATTCGGCCGAAACAGTGCATGTTTTTGTCAAATATTTTTCCATGAAAGAGAATTATGGTGGAATTTTAGTTTTATATTTTGGATAGAATTCTCACGATAAGAAATGGAACGACCATTCTTCAATTTTTGAGGCCTGCGTATCATGAAAATATATTTACAAAGTGAGACTTCCAGCAGAACTATTTGTTCACCTGGTCCCTTTCGATATGCAACCTGCAACCTGAGCCTTGTCCGATTCACAAAGTGACCAAATTCACAAATTTTCTCGTCACGGTGAAACATGTCGTCGTCACTGTTTCAGCCTTGCATTTATGTCGGCGCATGAAAAAATGGGAGTGAGCAGAGAACAGACTTTTACACATAATAGAATGACTTTACTACATAAAAATCGACATGGTCAAAACGGTAACAAATATTGGGTCATGTTTGCAAATTAATACTTCAACTATGCCATTTTTACGAATCGTACGAGAACAATTATCTCGTCATAAATATGTAGTGAAACCGGAAAAACTTAAAAACTATATAAAGTATCGGAAGTGTGTCGTAAGGTCAGTTGGCAGATGAATAAGGACTTGATCCTTGGGGATGACCTTTCTTCAAATGTCTCCCAAGATTTGCTTTCTGTGTGAACGTCTCCCCGCAGTGGGGGCAAGGGTGCCGGATTTTGGCATGAACACCCCTCAGATGTCGCACCATGCTACCCTTCTCGCCGAACTTCTTGGCACACTCGGGGCAGGTGATGTCCTTCCGCTTCCGGTGAACTGTCTTCTTGTGCCTGGCCATGGATATTTTTTGAGTGAAGGCTTGCCCGCATTCGGTGCACTTGAAGGGCCGCGGGTCCGCGCTGTGGATGCGCGCATGCCTGGTTAAGTTACTTTCCAAACTGAACAGCTCCCCGCACTGGTCGCAGCGGAAAGGTTTCTCCTTCGTGTGGGAGACGAGGTGAGCCTGATAAGTGTGGTTATCGGGGAATATCTTTTGGCAGAATAAACACACGACTCTTCCCCTGCTTCACGAGGGCGACCTTCTCGTCCTCGCTGAGATGGGTAAACCGATGACTGGTGAGGGTTCGTTTGGAGGAGAACGTTTTTCTACAAGTGGGACACCTTCCGCCCAACTTTTCCTTCGTGTGGGTCACAAGATGATGACTGAGATGGGATGGAGTTTTGAACCGTTTGCTGCAGAAGTAGCAGCCGTGTCGCCAGCCCTGTCGCACCGCCGCGCGCTCCTCGCGACTCAAATGGACGAAGAGATGATGGGTAAAGTGGCGACGATGGAAGAACATTTTTCGGCAGTGGGGGCACTTTTCATGGAACAGTGAGGACTGCTCCAGCTCATCCGCGTTGAGGTGGGTGCGGGCGTGGAAGTGAGCACTGGTTGCGTTGGTGAAGAGACAAATGCAGATTTTGCAGAGGAAGATTTTCTTATTGCGAACTTGCGGTGATTTCTTGGTGTTTAGTGACCTGCTGCTGGACGAAGGGGATTGCACTTGGTTATCGTCACGTGCTGTTGGTTGTGGGTGAGGAGGAAGTCGTCCGTTCTCGTGAAAGATGACTCCTTTCTTCGTTGTGGGGACGAGCGCTTTCTGGCCTCTGCGCATTTTCTGGTTGACCTCCATCCCGTCCAAGGTTTGCTCTGTTGGGAACTACCCTCGGAATCAAACCTGTCTCGGCACACAATTATTATCCGTATTAGAACAGAATGTGGAGTGGAGCAAGAGATTTTACATGAAAACTCAGAATACAATCTTACCAACGGCTCCTCCTTAAAACTTGGCGTGTTCGGGATCCAATCAGTTCAGGAGGAAAATCTTTTCTTTTTGGAATCCTGCTTTTCAGTCCTTCACGATTTTTAAGCGATGCTCAACTCCTCCAGCGTTCTTCTCTTGTGAACTTGGTGGAAAGTTGGAAATGTTGAAAATTTGTGAAATTTTTGTAGGACGTGAGCTGAGCTCTCGTTTGATGGGGAGCGTGTTGGTGTCTGACTCTCTCGGAGTGAGAGATGGTTTCGCTTGTATAGCAAGACGTACCAAAAAGGTGACAAAATGCAGATTAATGCAAAAATGCAGATAATAATTTATGTAAAGAGAACTAAGCAAGAAATTCATGGGACGAGCAACACGTTGGTGAATTGATCATCCATCAATTATTCAATGCAAATTAAGACGCACGGCTTGTCCAATTCTGACGAAATATGCATATGCATCCAGAATCTCGCAAATTTGACTATGAATCAAACTTGTTTTCATCTTTTATTTGCTGCCCTAGGCAAATAACCATTTGCAAGAAATAGCGGAGAGAAGAAAGTCTTTTTTGAGCTGCTAAATATTTTGACCTGTAAGAAATGACGCCCACCGCTGTCCACACTTCATACGACGCGTGCGTGGCGCAACTTTCCTGCGCTTTCTCGCAGTTTATTGCACCTCGCATTTCTTGCATTGCTTGCTTTGAAGTGCAAGAACTGTATGCGACAAGAAACGAAACACTTGGAGGAAAGATCAACAAAAGTAATTCTGCATATGATCCAGTCCGGATTTCCTAAGTTTTCTAATACAACGTTATTATACGCATGAATATTTAATTTAATGGGAATGACCACTTTGATCAATCATTGGATTACTTGATTGACCACTCCTGCACGGAAAATGCGTGCGGAATCAAGAAAATTTAGTGCAAACCTTTCATCTTTATGATGCTTGATTTGTTCTCATCCGCCTCAGGCTGAACTGAACTTGGGGTTTATTTAAATTGGATAGAAATATCTAATGCCTGGTTTTCTTAAATACAACGAAATTTTCCAACCGTGAGAAAATTATGGTGGAATTTTAGAGTTTTGATGGAATGCTCACGATAAGAAAATGAACAACAATTCATCAATTAGTGAGGTCTGCGGATCAGAATAATATGGAGACTGAGACTTCCTGCTGCAGAATTATTTGTTCACTTTGGTCCCTTTCGATATGCAACCTGCAATATGAGCCATGCACGATTTAAGTGAGATGCACAAACTGACCTTCCTTATCGTCACGATGAAACGTGTCGTCGTCACTGATCAAGCGTTGGATTTGTGTCGACAGATGCAAAAATGGGAGCGAGACGCGAGCAGACTTTTACATGAAAAAGAATGACTTTACTTAAAAATCGTCACGGTCATAAAGATAACAAAATTCATGTCATGTTTACACCGTAATGATTCAATTATATCAGTTTTATCAGTCGTACGAGAATAATTTCTTGTAATTGATAGTGAAATCACGAATATATATGTAAAAGCATAAAGTAAAGCTTGGTCACTTGAAGGGACGTCGTTTAGCACGAGAGGAAGGACTTATTATTCCGGGGGATGAACCTTCTTGAGATGCCTCCCAAGATGGCATTTCACACAGTGGGGGCAGGGGTGCCTTCTTTTGACATGAACACTCTTCAAATGTCGCACCATGTTACTCTTCGTCCCGAACTTCTTGCCGCACTCGGGACACGCGAAGTCCTTCCGCTTCCGGTGAACCGTCTTCTTGTGGCTGGTCAGATGCTGTCTTTTACTAAAAGACTGACCACATTCGTCACACCTGTACCATTTCGGGTTGTTCGTGTGACTCCGTTTGTGCAAATTTAAGTCTCCACTACGACCGAACCGCTTGCCACACTGGTCGCAGGGGAACGGCGTCTCCTCCGTGTGGGTGACCAGGTGGGACTCGTATCGGTTGTCGTTGGCGAATTTCTTCCCACCAAATAAACACACGCGACTCGTACCCTGCTTCACTTTCTCGTCTTCGGAGAGATGGCGGAACCGATGAAGGGTCAGGGCGTACTTGGAGGCGAACGTTTTTCGACAAATGTCACACCTTCCGTCCGCCTTTTCCTGGGTGTGGCGCAGCAGATGAGGAGTGAGACGAGATTGAGTGGGGAAACGTTTTTGGCAAAAGTAGCACACGTGTCGCCAGCCCTCCGCGCGGCTCAAATGGGAGAAGCGGTGCACATTCAGGTGCAAGGTGAAGTCGCGACGAAGGAAGAATGTTTTTTCGCAGTGGGGGCACTTCTCATGGAAAATTGAGGACTGTTCCAGCTCGGCGCGGGAGAGGTGGGTGTGGGCGTGGCGGCGAGCGCTCTCTTTGTTGGTGAAGGGACAAAGGCAGATTTTGAAGGTTTTCTCATTGGCTTTGGATACCTGCTGTTATCTGAAGGGGGCCGCGCTTGGTTGACCTTCCCCTTCATCTTTTTGTTGCTCGGAAGTTCCTCCGCTACGATTTTTTTGTGCTGCACAGAATATCAGCAGAAGGTCAGCGTATCGAGTTGAACAGCAGATTTTATATGAAAACTAAGAATGCAATCTTACCAACGAGTCGTTCTTCAAATTTTGGTGTGACGCGTGTCCTCAATTTGCGACGGTCTGCTCTTTTTTCTCGATATAAACTTGATGGAAGTGTTTAAAATTGGGGAAATTTCTGGACCAGGAAGTGAGCTCTCGTTTGACGGGGAGCTTGCTGATCTCTGTCTGCCTCGGACTGAGGATACATATGGCTTCGCTTATCTGCATGTCCCATCAAGTCAGGCCTCCTCTTATATGCACCAAATAGGCAACAAAATGCAGAATAATTTATGTGCACAGAATTAAGAATGCATATACGTTGAAAAAATCTCATAACTAAAAGACAGAGACGACGGTTGCGTCTCCTTGTGTGCCGAGAGATTTTTTGCTAATGAGGGGGGGCGGGGCGAAGAGAGCAGCTGATTTTCATGTAAACAATGCAGGCAGTTGCATGTAAAAAGTTGCTTTGGGTTTTGAGAGTGACCGTTCCCACTCTCCAAACGGGGCATCGCGAACCAGAAAAGGAGAAAAATTTCGACTAAAACTTCTAATTTGCAGCTAATACAAAATGGATTGATTTCGTTTTGGTGGCAATAAATTCCCAAGTTTGTGCTTTACAATTGCCATGTTGCATAAATTCCATAATAAATCTCAGAGAAAAGTATTGAACTGAAACATGGACTCATATCATGTTTCAGTCCAATACTTTTCACCGAGATTTATTATGGAATTTATGCAACATGGCAATTGTAAAGCACAAACTTGGGAATTTATTGCCACCAAAACGAAATCAATCCATTTTGTATTAGCTGCAAATTAGAAGTCTTAGTGACAAAAATCATTTACATTACTGGTAAGTGGCGAGGAGAAAAAGTCAACTCGCTCACTAGGATGCCCAGACTGTTCCCTAACTCAAACTTTAAGAATCATAATGGCACCTGCGAATATCTGTATTAAGACGGTGGTGAGGATATTCATTGATTAGTTATTCAATGCAAATTGCCGTCCACCTCTGGGTGCGTCCACAATCTCTCAAATTTGGTTATCAATCAGAATTCCTGTCTTCCTCTCGTGTTCGCCAGTGTTATCTTTCTGCCTTTACATACATGCAGAATACAATTTATTATGCCGCATTTTCATTAAAATGAATCATTTAAACGAATATGAAGGAAAGTTGAAGAAAAGGAATTCTGCATGCGATCGAATTGAGTCTGGATTTCTTAATCTTTTTCTCATACAATGTGCCCCATGCACATTTAATTTAATGCAAATGAGCACCTTACCTTGACCAATCATTAAAGTACTTACTTATGCAAATTAAGTTGGTCATTCCTCTTCGAAATAATATGCATGCAGATGAACCTTGCAAATTTAGTATTGCAAAAAACTTTTGCAAAACTTGTTAAAATAAGTGGTTTAATTTCCATTGAAATTATTTCATCTTTTAATTACTGAATTTAATCTATTAATTTAATTTAATCTGTTAATTTAATTTAATTTAAACTTTTAATCAGTAATTTCTGAAATTATGGGAACGACTAATAATTCCGATCATAAAATTGCACCGTATTTTAAGCCAAATATTTCCCTTAGCGATTTTCTTCTATCGCAATTCTAGGCCGCCATCACTGCTGCGGGAATCTTCACTTTCTCCTCAGCATCCCTGAAAATTCGGACGTACCCGCGATTGCACTTGTACCGGATGTTGTCCACATACACCGTGAACTGACCGTCGATCAGGACGTCGACCATTTCCGAAGGAAACCGAGAAGATTTTCGGACTCGCCGAAAATGTCGAGGAGGGCTTGTTTCAAGTAAATGAGATCGTGCAGCTCTTCGCCGATGAGGAGACACATGTCGTCCACGACGTCCTGGATGGCCTCCCCTTTTTCCAGCACGCGGAACACGAGCTCGTTGTCCGGATGGTTGCCCGCCGTCGAGAGGTCCTTCCCCGCCCCGAACATGTCGTTTACCTTGAATTGATAAGCTCCCTTTTAACGTGGCATCATCAAAATTGTCAAAACTTTCCACGTTTTTTTATTTTTTCCGCTCTGGGAATTTATTTTAAAATTCTGAACGACACATTTTTAGAGCTGGGAATTGCCAATTTTTTGAAAATATACACTCCAGATTTTGACACTTTTTGAAGGAGAAGATCTCAAGTTTAAGAAACGTTAAAAAAATGAAACTGTTTGAAACTAGGTAAAAAAATCCGACGACTCATACTAAAAATCGTTAAAATCCACAGATTTTTAATTATTTCTGGGAATTTATTTTAAAATTCTGGACGACAAATTTGTAGTCGGTGATTAATGGAATGACGCTGAGGTTTTTTTAGCCAGTTTAGATGAGTCCCAATTTTTCTGAAACTTGAAATCTCTTCAAAATCTGGAGTGCATATTTTTCAAAAATTAGTAATTCACTGCTCTACAAATGTGTCTTTCAGAATTTTAAAATAAATTCCCAGAGCAGAGAAATACTTAAAAATGTGGAGATTTTGATATTGAGCCATCCAGTCCTACATACGTTATCATCATTAACTAATCTAATTAATTATTGACTAAATAAAATTATTAATTATTGTCATTAATTGTCATCAATTACTAATTATTTTTGTAACCCTACCCAGGCGACATTTGACATGACGATGGTCATGATCCGTTTGAAGATGGGATGTCGTCTCACTTTTTGCGGGATGCGGATTCCCCGAACGAAAAGCTGACCTTCTAAACACACGTCCGGACCCGCGTTCCACTGACGCCAAGAGTTGTACGTTCGTAGGCTGAACCTTCAAACGGCAATTTCAATTTCAGAAATTTAATTTTTCAGGAAATGTATAAATGCCAACCTTTTATCGAGTCGGCAGCACGTGAACCAGTCGTCACTCTGGAAGCAGACTTGGAACGTGGACGCGAATGGTTCAATGTATTCGACATAGTCGTCCGCGTCACCCACAAAATCCACCCCAGCGACCACCATTCGCTGCAACACCTGAAATTTAAATATCACATTTCGCATTACAGCAAAATGTAAATATTTTGCAAAATAATCTTCCCAAATAAAAACGTGGAATTTGATAAGTTTCGCAAACCTCGAATAAAATAAAATATTGGTATCTTTGTTTGTAAAATCCGCGCATTGTGTAAAATAATTTTACAAATTTTTACAAAACAAAGAGATCGAAACAACTTTACAAAATAATTGTAAACTAAATTTCCTCTGAGATGCTTGTACCATTTTATCAAAGTTTATAAGTTTACAGAATTTGCGGATTTTACAAAATTACCAAGCACTGCGTGAATTGCTTCCATAATGTATATTCTGTAGCATTGTAAAATCCCTAAATTCCATAAACTTCCAAACTTTTAGTAAAGCTCTGCAAATATTTCCGAGGAAAATCAGTTCACAAATTTTTGTAAACGTTCGTAGATCTAAGTCGTCCTTTACAAAGTTACTAACAACTGCGTCAATCGCCCAAAACCTTATTTCCCCTTTAAAAAATAAAAAAAACAATAAATTTCCGCATAATCCAACCTTGCAAATCCCCTGAAACCCGGGCAACCCCTCAATTTCCGGGAGTGGGTCTTCCACCTCCTGCATCAAGATGATCTTGACATACGTTTCATGCACGTACTGCACCCTTCGCACGTTCAACCGCCCCGCAAACTAGCCATCTTCGAGGGCATCATCAAAAAACCAGGCGAAGAGGAGGAACCAAATGTAGAAAGTGATCCCCTTCGAGTCCAGCGCGAGGGTGGGGTTCCAATACAGCGTGAACTGCACCGCGGCCGCGACCGACGTCGTGATGTCGCCCGCGCGCTCGAACGACGCCGTCCCGATCCCGCACTCCGCCACTAACTTCGTGTACTTCGAGATCAGACCGGAAATGATCTTGGGGTCCACTTCGGGACGAGAGAAGCGCGGCTGGATGCGCGGAAAGCGCCCGGAAATCGTCGCCTTGCCGAAGGATGGGTGGGAAATGTTGGGCAGTTCAAATTCCACGTGGCCATTTATTGAGGAGGGTTGATACTTGGGAATAACGAGGGAGGGCATCCTGGACTAGAAAATTTTTTATAAAAACTTAGGAATTGATCATAAAAATCGGCAAAATAAACACATTTTTAAGAATTTCTCGCCTCTGGGAACTGATTTTATAAAATTTTGAAAGACAAATTTGTAGGCAGTGAGTTGATTGATGGCATGGCGTCGAGTTTTTTGAGCTAGTTTCGAAGAGTTCTATTTTTTCTGAAGGTTTCCTAAACTTGAGATCTCCTCCTTCAAAAAGTTTCAAAATTTGGAGTGTATGCTTTCAAAAAAATAAACAACTCCCTGCCCTACATATTTGTACATATTTCAGAATTTTAAAATAAATTCCCAGAGCGGAGAAATTACTAAAAATGTGCTAATTTTGACGATTTTGGTGATTAAGAATTTTACAGACAAATTTTTATTTATTACAAATTCAGAAAAAATCGGTGGGTAGTATGACGACTCAATTCTTGAATTGGATGCGGATGCGACAACTGGAATCGTATTGAAGTCATGGTCGCAAATGTGCCCGCTTTTATATTCCTTCTTCAGGAAATTAGTTCAAAATTTACCCCACTTGGTAACAACTATCGGGAAAAATCAAACCCCGGTTAATCAAGGTGAATTCTGCAGAATATTAATTTAGTCAGCTTCTTGTAATTTATAAGTAATTAGCATGGACGGATACATTGTTGGGTTGGAAAAAAGCGTGACATCTTTGCCCTCACACATTTTCCTGGATACCAGAGTTCCTGGAGAGATATGTGAATTAGTAAATTAACATAAAAACAGTCGGTGCAATCCCAACCTACTCAAGAATGGAGGTCTCCCAACGTATGCTCCCCCATTTTGAACAAACTAGTCTTAATCCATAACAAATTTAGATAATATGAAATTTGCGAAAGACACGACCTCCCAATGGGCACGTGTGACCGAGATGGCTGCATCCCAAGAGGAGAAAACGTGCCTTAAAGTCCACAAACTTTACACTTTCCAAATTTACTGTGCGTTTTCTCCTCTTCGGATGCATACCTGTTCACTTTCATTCATTTGAGTGATTATGATGGTGAGTGATAGTGAATGAAAATGAATTTCCTATGATTTGAGTGAAAATGATTGAAAGATTTCGTCATTTCAGATGAGTGATTGTGAATGAAAGATTTCTCTCAAACATTCTTCATCCTACGATTAATAGATGGGACGAAGTAAGAAATGAAGACAGATGATGTGAAATGAAATGAATTTGAAAGAAAATGATTGAAGGTGGATGAAAATCTTCAGTCAGAAATAGGGATGGCTGAACTTTGATTGAAAACTAAATTATTGAACAGGTATGTTCGGATGTATGGAAATATCTCAGCCAAATCTGCCCTCGGAGATCATGTCTTTCCCAAATTTCATACTAATTAAATTTAACATAGATTGCCACTAGTTTGCTCCAAATCGGAGAGCAAACGCTGAGAGACCTCCATTCAAAGATAATGTATTGCTACCAAATTAAAGATATCATTCGCACAATGAAATGAAAGTCAGCCCATTAATTTAATGATTTTTTTGCAGTAATCACATCACTGATACGACTCAGAATTAACGCTTACGTCTCAATGTAATGCAAATATTTGAGCCTGGACAAGGAAAAGATCTTGCCAATCGTTAACTAAACTCGTGTGGATGGATTCCACATCCACACGGTGAAATACATTGCCTGAGTTTTTAATGGAGGAAGTAGTGATCCAATCGCAATCGGAGTGAGTGAGTGCAAGCCCAAAAAAACTGGTCGTATGCAAATAATCACATGCAAATAAGGATGTAAACTTTGTTACGATTTTTTATGTATGAATATACGAATTAGTATGCAAGAAGTGCCTGGTAACACGGATTCCGTGTAACATTCGAGGTTGGGAAAGGTTGCAGGATGCAGTTTAAATATGTTGCACTATTTCCTGGTGCTCCAGTAATTAACGAGGTTTCGTCAGTGTTTCGTTTCTTAAAGGTTTGCTACATACATTTCTTGCACTGCAAAAGCAAGCCATGCAAGAAATGCGAGGTGCAAGAAACTGGGAGAAAGTGTGATAAATATACACCATCAAGCCACCCGCTGTGTGATGTATTTACAGCGGCGGGGCGTCGTTTCTAACGCCTCGAATTTCTCCCAGGTCAAAATATTTACCTGCATGAAACCACTTTTTTGCAGTTATTTCTTGCAAGTGATTACTTTATTTGCACCACCCAAAGGCCGAAACACTGGATGCATTTTGTTCTGAATTTGTAGAACGCGGAAAACTGTCGGGTTATTAAGATCGTTAGATATTTATGTAATTGTGAAATGCAGCATATTAATTAACATAGGACTGATCGCCAAAATCAGTACATTTTCAATCATTTCTCTCTCGTCTCTGGGAATTCATTTTAAAATTCTGAACGATCAATTTGTAGAGCAGGGAGTTCCCAATTTTTTTCAAAATATGCACTCCAGATTTTGACACTTTTTGAAGGAGAAGATCTCAAGAAGGTTAAGAATCCTTCAGAAAATTGGAACTCATTGAAATTGGCTTAATACTATTTAGTAAATACTTAAATAGGCAACTCCCTGCTCTACCCATGACAAATTTCTATGAATGTTGCAGCAGAAAGTGTGGCCATCATTGGCGAGATTAGAATTAACAAATCATTAATCTTATTTCTTATTCCTGTTACTGTAATGTGATGTGTTTTACATAATAATAGTTTTTCGTACCATAAATAAACAACTAAACGTGACATCAATTTACTAACTAATTACTTAATTATTATCATCATCTTGTCATCATGGCATCAGATTAACGTAGGACTCGATGACTTATCGCTAAAATCGTCAAAATCAGCACACTTTTAAGCATTTCCTCTCCGCTCTGGGAATTTGTTTTAATACTCTGAACGACAAATTGGTCATGACAATACAATACATGAAGGACAATTTATGGTAATGATATTAATTTTCACGGGCGGCCGAAGCGTGGGGACAGGGGGGCAAGGTCCCCACGGTTATCCAATATCATCTGCCCCTGCTAAATAAATGAACCCATCCTTCCCCTATCCTAAAATGTCATTGTCTCCACATGGCCCCAGTTTTGTAAACTGATAACTATTAATAAAGCTATTAATAAAGGTCTATAAATCAAATCCCCACTACTTCCACGGCCACTGTTTAAAGCAAAATATCCATGCATTAACTTTTCACACATGTTGAGAATTGTGGATGAACAAAGTCCACAATTTTGATGGACGTGATTCTTAAAAGCCTATCCTTGCCCACGACTAAAACCCTGCTTTTGCTATCAATCCGAATAGCATCGCTTCATATCAACCAGCAGAACGACTTGTTATCAGAAGCTCTTGTCATCGCATCAGCTATACAATTTTGTAAAATAAATAAAACCAATATTCAGATAAAAATGTATGTATGCAAATTTTACTGGAGTTTTTAAATAAAAGATCACTCTTAGAACACTGCATGGTATTAAATTATTACTGAACGGAGTACATATGTATGATGCATATGACCCTACCGGTATTAACAGGCATTACCGTTCAGTAATGTAACATTACTGCCATAACACTACTAATGTTATGGTAAAGCAAAATTTACCACTCGGGAACAAACTACTACCAATGCGGTAGGAAGTTATTATACCAAATCAATACCAGTAGGAGTATATATGTAACTCTACCAGATTTTTAACAATGATTTTGACCAATAATTACTTAAATCTTACTTAATTAACATGAAATATTTCGATTTCCGAATAATTTTCCTTTATCCTTAGTATAGAAGAAGGACAGCAGAAGCAGTCTCACTTTCTCACATCGACACTTATCTTGGGGGCAAACTAGAAATAAAAATGCGACGGGAAATATGAGACGTCTCATTCTCACCAGTCTCATCTCATCCGTCTCAATTTGCCTCCTCACCACCCATCTCAAAACAATAGTCAACAGTAGCGAATTTTTGTGTGCCGAATTTTATTTACGCATCTTCTCATCGCTCTTTTTCTTCTCACAAAACAATTAAAATAATTAACTAATTACAAAAAACCGAGATTCTGCAGTAAAAAAAGGTAAGAATAACAATTTACCTTACTTTTTTCAGAATAATTACATAATTACGAAAAACCCAAATTCTGAAATATAAAATAAAATAAACCTTCAGTTTGAACTTTTGAAATAAATAAATCGAAATATAAACAAAGAACAACAAGAATTCTACATCACTTATTTATCACTAAATTAAAACTTAATTACTGATTAATTACTGACTTAAAATTAAAGTTTTATTTTATTTTAATTTTAAAAAAAAGTTTAATTTCATAATTTAACCCAGAACATTTGCATATTTCTCAGACTTGGCTGGTGATTAAGCAAAGGCGGAAAGTTAATCACGCTTCTCGTCCCTTCCAAACTTCCAACCGTCACTTTTTCTTTCCGAGGCAGGAATTTCACCCTGGTAATTTTTAATTAATTCCTTCCCCTTATCTTAATTAATTAACCTTATCTTTTTTCTCAATTCCCATGAAACTAATGTCTTTTCCGACAGATTCATTATCTAATAAGCAGATAAGGAGCAGCTCGCTACTTAACTAAAACTACTCGAAAAATGGATAAGGAACAAGTAAGCAAATTAGTCGGATTACTTTGTGACGAAGAGGCCCAACCCGAACAACAGGTGAATGATGAAGTTAACGACGAAGTAAGTGGGATTTAGTATTTAATTCCTGTCAACCTTAATTAACGTCCATATTTAACTCGACTAATTTAACTATTTTATAATCTACAGGCCCAATCTGAACTGGTGGTCGGTGAAATTACCATCATTGAGTTGGATAATCCGCTGGTAAGATTGATACAATTTATGAATTTAATCACTACAATATTTCCACCTGCGAATCCTTGACTTTTTCTGCAATTTCCTATAAATCGTAGTCCGAATTTTGATTCAAATCTAACTTTACATTTGTATCCCTTCAAAATTTAACCCCTCCTGGGTCCAAACATGACAACAATTCCCCTAAATTTCCAAAAACTAGGCACTAATTCTTTCAAAAATCTTTTACAACAATTTATTCCTCTTTTTCTACCCATGTTTTGATAACGAATGGAAAATAGGATTCAAAATATTGACAAATAAGTCTTCCTCTTTTTCCTCTAAAACTTCTGTGTAAATCCAATTCACAATTCTTCTAAATTTCCAAAAATAACGACGATTTTTCAAAAACAACAATTTTTCCCCTTTTTCCATCCATGTTTTGCTTAATGAATTACCCCCAGGATTCAAAACATTGAAAACATTTTCCTCCTTCTTTAATCTAAATCTAACTTTAACATTTTCTTCTTCTCAGTTCGTCGAGTTTGTCGCCCTCTCCCCCGACTCCGACTGGAGATTCAACTCCAAGAAGGAGTACATCGACAACCTCGCAAAACTTGATAAGTCCATCTCCACCTATCAATACTTATCAGCCTTGGTCGAACTTCCATTGACGAAAGACCGCCCCACCTACATGTTGGACCTGGACGAGTATGAGAAGCTCCTACTGAAGTTGTTCTATCGTCCACCTTACCTGCGCATGGGTCTTGTCAACCAGATCGACGAGTTAAAAACGTTCTGCGCCGCGGTCATGATTGGATGGCGTTTCTTCCGACATAATTGCATCGGATTGCGCAAGATTATCGAGTATCTCGCTGAAGACACCCTGATTGAGGACATCCAGCGGATGGAGCGCCCGTTCTTGGTGATGTTGAAGGACATCGTTCTGTGGAGGTTGCACCCGGGAAGGTTCGACAAAAGGTGGAAGATCTTCCAAGTTCAGTCTGAGAGTTTGCCGTGAGTGAATTACGCTTAAAAAGAGGATGAATTTATAACTCTGCTTAACGCAGGGCTGGATGAAGCGTAACTAAAATAGTCAAAATCAGCACATTTCTCGCCTCTGGGAATTTATTTTAAATTTCTGAACGACAAATTTGTCCTCAGTGAGTTAATTAATGGAATATCGTCGAGTTTTTTGAGCCAGTTGAGTTCCAATTTTTCTGAAAGCTTCTTAAATTTGAGATCTCCTCCTTCAAAAAGTGTCAAAATCTGGAGTATATATTTCTAAAAATTTGCAACTCCATTTGCATTACAAATTTGTCGTTCAGAATTTTAAAATAAATTCCCAGAGCGGAGAAGAAATGATTTTAAAAAATGCTCATTTTCACGATGCATCATCCACTCCTAGGTTCCTACTTTTAACTAAATCTTAACTAAAATTCTCCTTTTTTATCCCCAGGTTGCCCGAATTGGGAAGTGGCGTGCTTGGATTACTAGCAAAGAAGATCATCGTGCGGTACCAATCGGGGGAAGACTACGACGACGAAACTGACGAGATTGACGACGACGACGACGAGGAGGAGATCGCCCTCAACCAATTCATGAAGTCGAAAATGTTCGAATATAGGAAGATCTGCGAGGCGGAAGGCTGCCTTGAAATTGAGGAGAACAGGGATTCCTATGCTCACTGCTCTAAATGCAAGACGGCGTACTACTGCTCGAGAAAATGTCAACGCCAGGGCTGGAGGGACGGTCACAAGCACGTCTGCAGTCTCGAACGTGCCGAAATAAAAGGAATGGCTGAGCAATTCCTGTTTAAAAACCAAACTTCGTCTCTAGGCTCGGAAGTTATGAAGAGATATTGCAAAAATTTTTAAATGGTTGCGTATTTTTAATCAATTAGTTAACTTTTATTGCATCAATTATGAGTCCTTCAACGATATGAATTTAACCCCAATCAATCCTCTGTGATTTCTTAATCAAAATGTGTAGCAAGAATCGGAAATATTGAAATGAACTTACTTATGAATAAATGAATCAACCAGGATTTATTAAGCATTTTTAAAATATGGTTGTGTAGTTTTTAATGCGTTGTTTATTAATTGTAGTAATTAATAATTAGTTAACCTTTTATTGCATTATATTATGAGTCTCTTTAACGATATGAATTTAACCCCAATTCCTGTGATTTCTTAATCAAAATTTATGTAGTAAGGATCCGAAATATTGAAATGAACTTGTGAATAAATGAATCAACCAGGATTTATTAAACATTTTTAAAACATGGTTGTGTATTTTTAATACGTTGTTTATTAATTAGTTAGCCTTTTATTGCATTATCGCAGTCAGTATCTTCAAGGATAAGACGACGACGTGTACGGCGGAGATGATTGAGATGATTAAGATTCGAATGACGTTATTAAATATGTATCCTGCACTCGAATTCTATTTTGCCGCAAGGGTGAGTCCATGTTTTCTAATGATTAGTATTTTGAAAAGATTAAAAAGAAATGTTTCTGTGAACTGCATTGTAATTGATTTGTCGTGTTATGTGATTGTAGGTTTACCTGTGATAAGTGTCTCAGAATTGGCGATACGGCTCCTCCTTTTCCCAAAAACGGTTCAAAACTTCTTCCAATCTCAGAAGTCATCTTCTGAGCAATGTAAAGGAAAAGGCGCTCCCTATCCCTTGTCGAAAAACATTTTCCGAACATTCCGAGAACGCGGAGCAGGATTCGACCAACGTCTGCCTCTTCTGTCAAAAGACCTTCCCCGATAACCGCACTTATCATGCTCACCTGGTCTCCCACACGAAATAGAGAAACCTTTCCCGTGTGGAGCCCTGTTCCCTCGGAATAACAGCTTAAAATCGCACGCGCGCATTCACTCCGCGGATCCGCGACCGTTCCAGTGCGACCAAGCGTTCAGTCAAAAACAGTCTCTGACAAGTTACACGAAGACGGTGCACCGGAAGTTGAAGGACATCGGCTGTCTCCAGTGCGGAAAGAAGTTCGGGACGAAGGGTGACATGGTTCGACATCTGAGGAGCGTCCACCTCAAAATCCGGCACCCCTGCCCCCACTGCGGTCAATCGTTCACGCAGAAATCCAATCTGGGGACACATTTGAGGAAGGTTCATCCCCCAGAGTAAAGTCATTTGTCCTCCCAAACAACCCATAAAATGACCACGTGTTATCCATGCACTTATGTTTTTATATTCTCCTCATTGCACAATTGATGATAAGATGTTATCCTCATCCGACTGATAAATGTAGCATAATTGAATTATTAAGGTGTAAACATGTCCCGATTTTTGTTACTTTTTGACCATGACGATTTTTAATTAGTAAAGACATTCTGTTTTATATAAAAGTCTGCTCGCTTCTCGCTCCCATTTTTCCATGTGCCGACATCAATGCAAGGCTGGAACAGTGACGACGACACATTTCATCGTGACGAGAAGAAAGGTCACTTTGTGCATCGCACTTAAATCGTGCTTCGGGTTGCATATCGAAACTGACGATGGTGAGGAAGTAATAATTCTACAGGAAGTCTCCCTTTCCATCTTATCATGATAAGCCCATCTTAACAATTGATGAATAGTCATTCACTCAATTCACTTGCTTATCGGGAGCATTCCCCAAACCACCCAAAAATATTTTATTCAATCGCGATTTCCTTCGTAGTTGTGGTCATCATAGGCAATGACCGCGGATAAGATAACTTAGACCGTGGGGACATCAATCTCCATGAAAATAAAACCCAGCTCATTGTTACAAAATAATTGCATATTACACCACCACAAGTTATAGATTTAATCAATTATGATCTTGAAGTTGGATTGGAAAAACAATATTACAATAATATCTTTATGATAAATGTATGAAATGAAAATTTTCATGCACTATCAATTTCTAGAATAATTGTTACCCAGTTTGAAACATGTTTTCAAGTTAAATTATGTTCCCGTAGGAGATAAATTAGAGGAAAAATTGACCCCATTTTGTCCTCACTGGAGTTGGGAAAGACTCGAAAGGTTGTAACTTCTATTCATCTTCCCTCTCAGAGGGATGCACAATCTATATTTTTGGCTTTTATGCCTAATTTTTGTCCAGGTGACTTTGACGGAGCAATCCGTCATTAGTCGCCGCCTAAGTAAAATAAAAGATAATAATTCGTAAAGTACTGGCAGGGGTGGGCAAAATACTTTATCAAAGTACAGTATTTTGAGCTCCGTTCTAAATTTCCGGGGTTGTTACACCCACAAAAAGACGAAAATCTACGTGAAGAAGACAACAGTCGTACGAAAATACCTGTTTCGTGAAGAAATTAACTTAACTTTTGATTGCTGGCGAAATACTTTATTTTGTAAGTAAAATTAGTGAAAACAATATATTTTATTAACGCCTAATTTTCTATCTTATGGAAATATGGTAAATCCTACAAAAATGTAATGCATGCAAAAATTTTCGCTTTAATATTTTATTTACATTTTATTTTTCTGTATTTCTGGACTTATATAAGCGTTCCCAAAAGCGTTCAAAATAATTTTGGACATCTAAAAGCGTTGGAAAATTGAGCAAAATGCAACAAGTTTTTTTATGCATATTCATTAACGACTTTTTGCAAATCTCCGTCCACACAGGTATCTAATCTCGCATTAATTTTGAGCGTCTTTGTGTATTTGTAATACCATGAAATTAGGAAAAACTGTTCTTTTAAGATGTTTCGTTACTTGAGAAATGAAGAAATTTTCGAAATCTAAAAGTATTAGGCAAAAATGCTTAGAAATTAATGAGAGATTAGATTACATCTAGGTCAACGGATTATCAAAAGATTTAATAATAATGAACTTGTAATATTTTGCCAGATTTTCTATTTTAGACATTTTGGACGTTTTAAATTCTGTGTCCAAAACTGGTTAAAACCGGTTTTAGACAGTGGTTAACATCACAGCGATCTGAGGAGGAGAGACTCTCTACATGCCTCTCTCAGATCTTGATGCCCTTTAGATATTTGATAGCCCAAACGAATGTAGATAACCCTAGAATGGTTTGATGCCATGGCCACATTTGCGCCGGCCACACCCCCTCAAAGGTGTGAAAACCACGAAAAATGCCCTGTTTTCATGTGCTTCATCTGCTACCATAAATCCGAGCAAAATTGGATTTTTAAGTTAACCATTTTTGTGGTTTTCACACATTTTTGGAGGGTCGCAAATGTGGCCATGGCATGAAACCACTTTAGGGTTATCATACATTCGTTTGGGTTATCAAATATGCAAAAGGCATCAAGATCTGAGAAGGGCAGGTGGTGAAGCTCTCCTCCTGAGTTAGAGTACTATAAGAACCGCCGCCTGGTGAGATTTCCCAGTCTGCGAAATTCACTCGAGTCTTCTGCCCAGTAGATGAAGTTTTTTTAAAATTGTTAAATTATTAATTGTTGAAATAACTATTTTTGAAAAGTAAAGCCACCCTGATCTTCCCTCACCTTTTTTTAGTGCAGCGACAATGTTTCAAAAAAAGAAATCGGCGTTTTTGAAATCGCTCGAACCTGCGATGAAAATTGGAAAGATCGACGGACAAATATTTTACGATCCGAAGACCGGCGTATTTATTCCAGCGAGGCGAATTCCCCCCTGCCCTGGGGGACACTCACTGACCGACTTGTAAGTTAAAAGGGGGTTAATTAATTAGTTTAATTAGTAATTAATTATTAATTTCCTTTGACTCGCACTAGATATTGGAATCCGTGCCTGGAATGTGAAAAATTTTGTAATTGCATTCACACCCACTGGTTCCCCGACATTATTGTGAAGACTTCGGATAACGACACGATTCGAGTAAACCCGTCGTCGTCGCGGGATCCAGCGAGCTTATCAGGCGGCTCAATGAACTCTGCAACAGTGCGAAAAGGACCTTGGTGAAGAACCTTATCAAGACGAAGAATGGCTGGGTGTCGTCATCGCCTAGAAGTCAAGGGGGTGAGGATAAGGGAAAAATTGAGGTGATGGATGTATCCTCGGAAGAAGAAGAGGACATGACACTCGACGAGGCCCGTTTATCAGGTGAAGATAAGCTCGTCGGTGCAGAAATTGGGGCTGATTTGTCCCCCGACTTTAAAGAACTCATCGAGTTTCCCCCAGAGTTGCCGGCGTACAAGGTGAAAGATGAAAATTGGAGGATGTTCGGATTAACGACTTTTGAGTGGCGGTGGATCGAGAAGTTTATGGCTTTGCATCGCGATCAAGTATGTACAAAGAATTAATTAATTAGGCTATAATCTGACCTTAAATTACAAAGAATAGAAGTCTTAGATTTCGAACAAATTAGTGTAAATCGATCACAAATTTGATTAGTATGAAATTTGCGAAAGATACGATCTCCCAATGGGCACGTTTGGCAGAGATGTTTGCATCCAAAGAGGAGAAAAGGCGCAGTAAATTTGGAAAGTGTAAAATTTGTCGGCTTTTGTATGCGATTTTTCTCCTCTTTGGATGTAAATATCTCTGCCAAACGTGCCCATTGGGAGATCGTGTCTTTTCCAAATTTCATACTAGCTAAATTTGTAATCGATTGACACTAATTTGCTATAAATCAGATCCCATACGCTGGGTCTACCTCTATTTTAAGTATTAATTAATTAATTAAACGCTATTTTGTTTAAATGTTCTCAGGTCGAGGAGGACATCGAAGAGGAAAAGCGTGCCCGAGAATACTTTCGTTTGAGCATGTTCGCTCGTCCCGAGAAGGACGTCATCAACCCGTGGCGCTACCACGATTGGGAAGAAGACCTCTTCGCCAACTTATCGCACACTGAACTCTTCGGGATCGTCAGAGTGCGTGAAATATTGCAAATTTAAGCATGCTAATTTGCATAGGATTAAATTTATTTTAATTTTTTGCTAGGCGGTTCACGAGCTAATGATTTCTGATTTGTACATCCCTCTGGCTAAATGGTTAACCTTGTTGCGCGGGATTCCTCGCGTGGCCGACTTTGGGCTGGGCCGCTGGCTGACGGAGCTTTCCCCGGAAATGTGGGACTCTGGGTTGGAGGAATTTTGCGAGGGGGCAATTCGACCGATGTGGGATTGGAAGCCCCCAGATGTTCAGCTTGCATAAGGACATTCCTCGCAGGCAACGCCCCAGGTCGACACTCCTGTGGAGGAAGAGGATTTGGAAGGCTGTGCCGCAGTTTTCGACGCGCTGGTGGAATTCGTAATGATGAAAGGGAATGGAATACTGGATTTTTTGGGGGGTTTTTAATAATTGGATAATTTGGTGGTGAGTTTATTTATTTAAAATGAGATCAGGTTAATGTAGGACTGGATGATAAATCGCCAAAATCAGCACATTTTTAATCATTTCTCGGCTCTGGGAGCTTATTTTAAATTTCTGGACTACAAATTTGTATTCAATAAGTTGCTTAATAGAATAGCGGTGAGTTTCTAAACCAGTTTCGATGAGTTCCAATTTTTCTGAAGGGTTCTTAAACTTGAGTTCTCTTCCTTCAAGAAGTGTCAATTCCGGAGTGTATATTTTTTGAAAATTGGGAACGACCTGCTCTACAAAGTTGTTGTCCAGAATTTTAAAATAAATTTCCAGAGGCGAGAAATCATTAAAAATGTGTTGATTTTGGTGATTCGAGTCCTATTTAATAACTAATTATCATTAATTTGGTTAATTTCAGGTGGTTCTTAATAATTTATGCAAATCTCAAGTTGGGAGAGGAAATAATTTTCACCTTTTTATAGTTCTTGATCCATTTACACGTGTGTTTTTTCATGGATGGTTTAGTTATTACCTATCATTAACAATTTGTTATAGTAAATTAGGCCATAATTTTCATTAGTCGTGTCGTTATTAAAAAATGAATTGTAGTGAGCATTTTTATACTGTAGTTTTAACACGATTTAATTATTTCGTAGATAATTAAAGTCCCAATGAATCTTTTTAAGTTGGTAAAGTTCTAAAATGTTACGAGATTTGGTTAACAAATTGAAAAAATAATGTCAATAAAGTAGTAAATTCTAATAACCGTTGATCTTTTTACATTAGCAAAACTCATGTTTTTTTAAGGAACATATTTTGACGTGTTTTTTCTTACATATGCAAATATTAGTTTTTATTGAAATGTTCCAGCTTGAATTTTGCATGGAATGAAATTGGAGAATGTGTTCTCTTCTCGGATATCAGGAAATTTACAGCGTGTGTGTATGTACTTTGAGTGGGTTGTTGTTGTAAAATGAGAAGATATCTATATTTATAAACAATAGATTAGAATTGTACGTACATGGAATTGTGAGGAGGACTAATCGTAACTAGCGTGGGTTGGTTGGTTATTTAACTACGATCAGAGACTGGTCAATCCCGGATTAAGGATTGGGGATTGAGATTCATCGCATCGTAGATCGTAGTCTACGATGCACTTAAAGCTGGTTAGTTGGGCTTGGATTCAGCTCATTTCCAGTTGTTTATCAAGTTCATGAAAAATTCTGGTACTACTGAATTCATAACAAAGAAGAACGAGGGGTGGAAATTCTTGGACGATGATGACGACAAATTGAATAGAATGGATTGTTAAACAGCCGAAGAAATGAATGAGACTAGTTATATAAATAGAAAAATTGTAGTAAAATCTAATAGTAAGTGAGTAATTAATGTGGGTTGGTTATTAAATTTGACAAAATCCGGCACCCCTGCCCCCACCACTGTGGGACGTCGTACACGCAGAAAGACAGTCTTGAGAGACATTTGAAGAAGGAATGAAGTCCTTCATCCCCCAAACAAGGTTCCATCAAGTGACGACTTCTTTTCCATGCTTAAGATGTTTGTACTTACGCGATTTATTACAAAAGGGTTA
Source organism: Folsomia candida (assembly GCF_002217175.1). Taxonomy (NCBI): domain Eukaryota; kingdom Metazoa; phylum Arthropoda; class Collembola; order Entomobryomorpha; family Isotomidae; genus Folsomia; species Folsomia candida. The sequence continues at coordinate 792,381 of NW_019091237.1, forward strand.
CTCCACGAGTTATAGTAATGGACCTGATGTCAAAAATCGATTTTTTTGAAATCCTTCAAGTATGTGATAGAGGACCTTAAAATATGCAGAAAAATCATTTCCCCCGAATTTTTGATGTTTCAATGTGGCTGCTAAGAGGGGGTGTGGCTTCCGTTGAGATACCACCTTTTCGCAGCCGCTATTGCGCGCAGGGACTCCAAATTTCACATGAAGTTACAATGGGCCAATACAATTGCGGGTCTTTTTCTCTTTTTTGGAAATTTGGTCATGGTGACCGTTTTTAGGTCAAAATGTGCGTTATGTAGAATTTTTTCGTAAATCGTCTCACATAACCCCATAAATGGGGCATCGTTAGATAGGTCTAGGCAAGAGGATTCAGAATATATATACTTTGTCCGGCATATAGCTGCCCCCTGACCTTCCAGAAGCAGTAGAATGAGAATTTTCATTGCTTCCAGATTTTAACACAGTAGAAGATTGGCGAGCTAACATAGAAAGAGATGGGACAAACTCAAAAATATTTGTCAGCCTCAGGAAGACTGGGGAGTGGTCGTACACCCTACAAAGTATAATATTCTTAATCCTCTTGCCGAGACCTTTCCAACGATACCCCAGTTATTGGGTGATTTGAGACTTTAACTTTTCAGAGAAATTTGACGTTTTGTGAATCTTGACCTAAAAACGGTCACCGTGACCTAATTTCCAAAAAAGAGAAAAGGACCCGCAATTGTATTGGCCAATGGTAGCTTGATGTGAAATTTGGAGTCCCTACGTGCAATAGCGGCTGCGAAAAGGTGGTATCTCAACGGAAGCCACACCCCCTCCTAGCAGCCACATTGAAATCTCAAAAATTCGGGGAAAATGATTTTTCTGCATATTTTAAGGTCTTCTATCACATACTTGAAGGATTTCAAAAAAATCGATTTTTGACATCAGGTCCATTACCATAACTCATGGAGTAACCCAAAATAATGATCCTTATATGACTGATAAAAATGACATAATTGAATAACACACCAAAGTAAAGTCGTCCCCAACAGGATCCCATCAAGGGACTAAATTCTTTCGATACTTGATTTTTGTATTATATTTTCACTATTTATGACAAGTTAATTATTCTCATAGGACTGATAAAAATGGAATAATTGAATTATTAGTTTGTAGCCATGACCCAATCTTTGTTACCGTTTTGACCTTGACGATTTTTAGGGAGTAAAGTCATTCCGTTGTGTATAAAAGTCTGCTCGCGTCTCGCTCCCGTTTTTCCATGCGCCGACACAAATGTAAGGCTGGACCAGTGACGACGACATAAAGTTCATCATGACGAGAAGAAAGGTCACTTTGTGCATCACCCTTAAATCGTGCAGGGCTCAGGTTCGGGTTGCATATCGAAACTGACGATGGTGAGGAAGTAATAATTCTACAGGAAGTCTCCCTTTCCATCTTATCATGATAAGCAATTGATGAATGGTCGTTCACTCACTTCCTTATCGGGAGCATTCCAACCACCCAAAAATATTTTATTCAATCGAGATTTCCTTCGTAGTTGTGGTCATCATTCATAGGCAATGACCGCGGATAAGATAACTTAGACCGTGCATGGGGACATCAATTTTCATTAAAATAAAACCCAGCTAATTGTTACAAAAATAATTGCATATTTGAACAGCACTAGTTATATTTAGATTTAATCAATTATGATCTTGAAATTGGATTGGAAAAGCAATATTACAATAATATCTTTATGATAAATGTATCAAATGAAAATTTTCATGCACTACCAATTTCTAGAGTAATTGTTACCTAGTTTGAAACATAATTTCAAGCTAAATTATGTTCCCGTGGGAGATAAATTAGAGGAAAAATTGACCACATTTTGTCCTCTGTGGAGTTGGGCAAGACTAGAAAAGTTGCAACTTCTGTTCGTCTCGGGTAGGTTGTATAATTAATATATTTATATTGGTTCCTCCTTCCGTTCCAACACTACTGTATCGGCTTTGGCCTTAATTTTGCCCAGGTGACTGTGGCGGAGCAATCCGTCATAAGTTGCCTACTGAGTAAAATCAAAAGATAACTTCTAAAATACCTGGCAGGGCTGGGCTAAATACGGTATTTTGAGCTCCGTTCTGAATTTCCAGGGCTATTACACCCACAAAAATACGGTTTTTTTTAAAAGAAATTCACTTTTTTATCGGTGGTGAAATACTTGATTGTGCAAAATTAGTGAAAACCGTGTATTTTAAGGCCTAATTTTCTATTTTATGTGCGCCGAAAATACGGTAAATCCCTCAGAAATGCAATGCATGCAAAAATTATCGTCGATTTAATTTTCCTGTAGCATTCATTCGACTTTAAAAATGTTAAATCAATCAAATCCAACCCTTTCGACGCTCGAGTGGTTATCATGAATTGCGATATGACAGTTTTTTTTTACATGTTATGGGGAAAGTCTGAGAAAATGGTAAAACTTGATCTCGAAAATCCTATCCATTTTTTGTCATATAGGTTGGTGAATTTTCTGTAAGTAGAAATTAGCACCCTTGATTTGCGAAAATTAAATCTCGAATTACGAGGAAATGTGTCACAAAAATTATGATAGATCCACAGATTTGATTAGCCTTTAATTAAATATTTATCTTTCATATGAACACGTGCTCTTATGCAGATGACAATTCACACAAAATAAAATTGTATCAGGATTCAAAATACTTTTTAAAAAAATATTATTTTCATGGAATTGTTTCTCCTGCAATTGCAATTTTTTCCTCGAGATGAGTACCGTTTTACACATTTATTTTCTTTCACACGTCATGAAAAAATCCTTTGTCGTCAAAATAATTCATTTTATTTTACACTAGGAAATTAAAAAGTATTGAAAATTTATGAATTTTGAGAGATGAGAAAAAGAATGTGAAGATGGGAAAAATGCGACCCAACGAGAAATCAGCCGCAAATACGACAAACTCGGCACGTGCACTTCTTTTTTTGTGATGAAACCCTAATTAAATTTTAATCCTCTATTTGCGACAATTCACTATTTTACTATTTTAGTTATTTTTTAAGACTATACGAGACTTTTCTGTTGGTGGGATAAGCGCAGATAAGCCACCACCGTCCGAAGGAGACAGCCCCCCGTCAAACGCAATATTTAAACGGAGGAAGGTGTAATAAGAAATTAAATCAACTATCTCTTTAGAAATAGGTAAACCTAATTTTAACATAATTTTGAATGAAAATCTGAGTTTTCATACAAAATCTGTTCCTCAAATTTAAATAGTGACGTAACAATATCTGTGTAGAGAAAGGGATCCCTTTTTACTTTAACTTCGAGGCGTTGCCCTTGGACAGATTGGAGGTCAACCAGAACTTGCTCAAAAGACAGAAAGCACTCATCCCCACAACGGACGACGACGGGGTCAGATTTCAAGAGTTTCCCCAGAACCCACGCGTCACGTCAAAATTTGAAGATGGAAACTTTCATGGTAACATTGCATTCTGACTTTTCCTGCAAAGTCCGTTCTTCAAATCATCACGCTGACCTAATAATATAATTTTGTATACAGGCAAATGGATTGAGGCACGCCAGCGGTGGGACTCCCGAGACGTTGCACTTGGACGGGATGCCAGAGGTCGCTGATACGCCCCAGAACGGCCTCGTCCCCTCAACAGACACCGGAGAAGAAAGTCTTCAAGAAGCCGGACTTCTTCCTCCTCCTCCTCACCCCGTCCAACCACGTGCCGATAACCAAGCCAAGTCGCCTTTAGCCAGCAGCAGGTCATCAAAAAAAGCCAAGAAATTACCACAGAAACTTCGCAGAAAACGTGGTCGTCGCGCCGTGAAGAAGAAGGAAATCTTCCCCTGCATAATCTGCCTTTGTCCCTTCACCAACAAGTCTAGCGCGTACCTCCACGAACGCACCCACCTCTCCCACGACGAGCGGATGCGGGGGCCAATTTTCCATGCTAACTGTCCCCACTGCAAAAAACTCTTCCTCCGTCGTCGCGACTTTGAGCGGCATCTTTTCACCCACATGAGTGGAGTGGAACGCGCCGTGGTGCAGCAGGGATGGCGACACGCCTGCTACTTCTGCAACAAACTATTCCAAAGTCCATCCCACCTCGGTCGTCACATTGTCGTCCACACGGGGGAAAAGCTGTGCGAGAGTTGTACCGATTGTGGAAAAATGTTCGCCTCCAAACAAAGCTTGACCCGCCATCGTGCTTTCGCCCATCTCAGCAAAGAGGAGAAAATTGCACTCTCAGAACGGCCTGGGACTCGAGTGTGTCTCTTCTGTGGGAAGAAATTCCTTGATAACCATCGTTATCAAGAGCACCTCGTCTCCCACACGGAGGAGAAACCCTTCCCCTGCGACCAATGTGGACAGCGGTTCGCTCGTAATTATGGCTTGAAGGTGCACAAGCGCCTTCACTCCGCGGATCCGCGACCCTTCCAGTGCCCCGAGTGCGACCGGGCGTTCACTCAAGAGGGAAATCTGCTCCTGCATGTGAAGACAGTTCACGGGAAGGTGAAGGACGTCGTCGCGTGTCCCCAATGCGCCAAGAAGTTCGGGAGGAAATGTGACATGGTGACACATTTGAGAAGCGTTCATCTCCAAATTCGGCACCCCTGCCCTCACTGTGGTCACTCGTTCACGCAGAAAAGCAGTCTTAGAACGCATCTAAAGAAAGTTCATGGCTTGGAATGAAGTTCTTCAGCTGATCAGCTGACCCCTCGACTTAATATGTTTCCCAAACTTTATGCATTTTTATATTTCCTAATTTCGCATGACGACATGTGTAATGTTATTTTTTATTCTCATAGGGCTGATGTAATTATTCTCATAAACGGATACATTTGAGGAAGGTTTATCCTTTAGAATAAAGTCCTCCTCCTCCTAAACAGCGTCCCATCAAGTGTCCTTGTCTATAGTTTATACTTTATATTTCTCTGATTTCACCTTTGTCAAAAGATAATTATTCTTGTACGACTGGTAAAAATTGCATAATAGAATTATTAACAAGCCAACTATGGAGGCGCAAACCATGTTCAGCGCAGATAATTTTTTGACCTTATTAGTTTGAAAGAGCAAGTCTTTACAAACAACATTTGGCTCGGCACTTGGGCAGATGCGCAAATTTCAGCACGTTATGGGCGCCGTAAGTTCACAAAAACGCATGGTTTTTCGGGCAATGCCCAGCGCGAGCTCAACTTCGTGCGTTTTTGCGAACTTGCGGCGCCCATAACGTGCTGAAATTTGCGCATCTGCCCAAGTGCCGAGCCAAATGTTGTTTGTAAAGACTTGCTCTTTCAAACTAATAAGGTCAAAAAATTATCTGCGCTGAACATGGTTTGCGCCTCCATTGTAAGTGTATTTTCAGTTTTACTTTATCAATGTAATTAATGTCCTCCTAAACAGCGTCCCAGCAACTGACCACGTGTCGTCCATAAATACTTTGTGTTTTTGCATTTTCCTCATTTCAGAATTGTGATAAGATGTTATTCTCATACGATTGATACAAATTGCTACATAGTTTAATCATTAATTTGTAAACATGCCACAATGTTTGCTACCTTTTTGACCATTATTTATCACACAATTTCAATCCAAACAAGTTTATTTATTTAAGTTTAAAGTCAATTTGTACAATATAAATTACACCTTTACTCATTACGAATTACGGTTAATCAATCATACAGAAATTAATTTGGTGTAGTTAAAAACTCGTATTTCCAGGTACATACATTCATACGTTTTAATGGAGGTCTAACGGTTAAAAAAAATGTCGCTCTTTAAAAATATTGCAAATTTTGTATTTTCATATAAAATCGTATTCTCAATTAATTTCAGGGGAAGTTAAATAAATAATCAATTTATAAACATAGGTAATTGTAATGCTGATTAATTCATTACTAAATAGTAATTAGGATTTAATGTTACACCTTTACAACATAATTAGCAATAAATAAATATTGAATAAAATTCCGACAAATTACAAAAAACTGGAGTCATATAAAAAAATGAAAATCCGCAGTTTTTTTCCTTCTTAAGCGAGATAAGTTTTGACGTAGGCTTTGATAGGCTGGCGACAAACTGCGCAATTTGACAAGGCGGTTGCACAGCGCGTGCAAGAAACAAGATGTCCACACGGCAGGAAGACCACTTCGACCCCGTTGTCCATGCAGATCTTGCACTGCGTCGCTTTCCGTAATTGTTGTAATTCTTCTTCCATGTTATTATTTTCTGGAAAATAGAGGAAACAAATCTTGAGTAAAATCTTCAATTTCATCACCAAAATCACCACATTCTTAATTATTTCTCCGCTCTGGGAATTTATTTTAAAATTCTGGACGACAAACTTGTAGAGCAGAGGTCTTGCCCAATTTTTTAAAAATATACACTCCAGATATTTTCACTTTTTGGTGGATGAGATTTCAAGTTTAGGAAGCCTTCAGAAACATTGGAACTTATCGAAACTGGCTCAAAAAACTCAACATCATTCCATCAATCAACTCACCGACTACAAATTTGTGGTCCAGAATTTTAAAAATAAATTCCCAGAGGGGAGAAATGCTTTAAAATGTACTGAGACTTTAGTGACGAGTCATCGTTAGAATTATTATCCTACCTTTCTCGACTTGATCCGCATTTAAGCTGTCTTCCGCTTTAGACGCCAATTCTTTCCCACTTTCAGACGATTCTTCGCTTGGCACTGGCTGTGATTGAGGTGACGACGACCCCGCGTGACGCTGATCTTGACTGGATGGCGACTTTACAATCCTCGGCGTGCATGTTGTCGGACTCGTCTCGTCACCACTTCCGCCGGACGAAGAAGAGGAACTACTAGCCTGCGGAGACGTTCCGGTAGAACTGGGTCCATTAAAGAAGGACGCGGGGGGACAGTATCTCCTGGGAGGGAGGACGTCATCGTCGTCGTCATCATCGTCATCTGTATCGGGTTCGGAATCATACTCGGGGTCTCTTCTTCGTAAAACGGCGTCCAGTAATGATTCCGTGGTTAAAAAGGCGTGCCCAGTTTGCTGCATTTTTCGCTGAAGAGCTGCCTTCACTTTGCTTAATTCCATCCCCATCTCAAGAGCGGCCTGGTAAAAATTAAGGTTGCAATCGAGGTCTCCCAGCGTGTGCGATCCGATATTGAGCAAAATAGTGTGTAAATCGATGGCAGATTTAATTAATATGCAATTTAGGAAAGACATGATTTCCGAATGGGCACGTTTGGCCGAGGTATTTGTATCCGAAGAGGAGAAAATGCATATTACAGTTGTCAAAGTTTAGACTTTCCAAATTTACTGCGCATTTTCACCTTTTCGGATGCAAATTTATATCTCGGCCAAACGTGCCCATTGGGAGATCGTCTCTTTCCCAAATTTCATATTAATTAATTAAATGTGTAATCGATTGGCACTAATTTGCTCTAAATCGGATCGCATACGCTGGGAGATCTCCATTGTTGGGGATACAAACTTGGCTGAGGAATGGGAAGACATGTCCACGTGGGTACGTACCTGCACTATTGAGGTATCCATGAGATCACGCAACTCCTGGTCGGACACCCTCCGTGGTGAGGAGGTCACGTGGTGTGGGGGACGTGGAATTTGAAACTGATTATAAGTGAGCAATTAATTAGTCGTTATGAATTAATTATGAATTAATTATGAATTAATTATGAATTAATTAATTATTCATTATGAAAATTTTACACGGGTTCGATTTGAAGTAACAATGTGCCAATGCGTTTGTCGAGAAAGCGGGGGTGGAAAACCGTTAAATGTTGATAAGCTACGAAATATTTTGAAAGTTCTCTAGAATTGTCGAGCAGTTTTAGGAATTTTTTAAACATTTTTCGGAAATTTTGAAATTTTTCAGTTTTCTTCGCCCCGTTTTCCACGAAAAAGTAACTGAAATCGAACCCAAGGATTAATTAAATATTGAAATACCGGGGGGTTATTTTTTGCGACGTCCTTGACAAATGCGTCCCCCTTGTTTACCATGACGAAGGGACAGTTCGGAAACCATCGGGCATGTTGGACCCAAGGATCATCCCCTGGCACCCAGTTTCGAAGGGCCCCCTTACACTGGAAACACGAAACGTGGTCGAATCCTCCCAGATAAGAGAATCCAGCTTCCGCCAGACTTTCTGGAGTCTGTCCGGTCAGACACGTGGGCCACTTGGAGGCGAAGGATTTCACACGTGCGTCGTACGTGACAAGATTGGACGCCCCAGAAACTGGTAAACTTGCAGCAACATTTTCATCCAGAGGTCGCGCCCCACGGAGATAAGCTGAAGAGTAAATAATCAGTAATTGATAATTATAATTACCAACTTTTTTTACCCCTGTAAAAATACTTCATTTAGAAAAAAAGTCGTGAAGACAAATTCAGATAGCATTATAAATTCTGTAAAATTTTACACAAATTGGCAAATATTTCGAAGAAAAAGTGGGTTATTAATTTTTATAAACTTGCTCCCATTAAGAGCGTCTTTTGATATTGTAAAAGTTTATAAAATTAACGCACGAATTTTACAAGGTTACCAAAGACTGTGTGAATTGTCTTAATTTATTTGTACATCGACGAAGAAAAGTTAACTTTTTAACGGAACACGTATTTCGTCTTTTTGTAGCATTTTCTAGAAATCCTTGAAAGAACGGAGCTCGAAATATTGTATTTTAACCAGTATTTTGTCCACGACTGGTTAATATTAAAATTGAAAATGGTCCCTACAAATTTTTACCAGGCTGTTGTTCTGGAGGGAGAAAGATTCCACACACGTCCTCACTTCCTGCTTGGGCTTCCTCCTCCGTTTCCGGTTCCTGACCAAGAGGAACGTTGCCCACGGGTAAGTCACACACGAACGGACAGCGAGGAAAATGTCTGCGATGTTCGACCGATGGATTGTCTCCCTCCTCCCACTCGCCCGCAATTCCGCGACAAAATGCGCATTGTACCTAAAGTAATTTATTTATTATTGGTTAATAAATTGTGTAAATATTATGTACTAATTAATTAATAACTCACCTTGTCGCCGTCTTCTAAGTAGAAAAATCCCGTTTTTGCGCAGTCCTGGGGCCGAATAAAGGTCACGGGCCAGCCGGGCGGTAGAGAAAATGTGGCTAAACGACCACGCTCGGTTTTTAGGTTTTCAAAGTCCCTCGAAGAGCGGAATAATGATGGGGTGGAGTCCATCCGGCTGAAAATATTGAAAATAAATATGTAAATAATGTCAGTAAATATACTTCAAGACGACGCACGACCCACAAAATTTGCACTAAATTGTACAAAAAACTTCAGTAATCACTATTGTCTGTCAGAAATTGAAAATTTGTACGAAAAAGGACAATTGTTTTACCTCCGTTGTGGCATGACCATGCGTTCAGTAGGTTCAACGACGGTTCCTTCACTTCCGGAAGGCGACGAGGCCGACTTGATCATTATTTATCGTTTTCCATCGACGCTGATTGGTAATCAGTGTGAGTGACATCAAGGTAAATAGGTGACTTTGTCTAAAAGTGGGGACAAACAAAAATCAAAATAGTGCGTTATTAATTAATTATCAATTACAGTCGTGTATTTAGATACAAACTTGTCAACTTTACTTGGTAAAAAGTGTAAAAACGTTCGCCTGATTTTTATTAAGAAGCTTCTTCTTCCTGTCAATCAAATAAAAAATAAAACTGAAGTAAAAACCAAGATGAAATAGTGCATTTTTAATTAATTGCTAAGATTAAAAATTTACTTTAAAATTAAAATTGGGAGTGATAAGCACAAAGATAAATACAAAGTTATCAACTTACTTGGTATTTAAAAAACGTTTTCTTTTCTAGCAAGAAGTTTCTTCCTTGTCGTCCAATTTAAAATAAAACTATCACATCGTTATAAAAATTGCTTATTTGTTAAAACCTATTATCTTATCAGGTACGAATGTGAATTGTGCTTTGTAGTCTGACCGAAGTATAAATATTTAAGCCTGCTGATTAATTAGAATAGTGACGAAATCAAGATTTTTACGTAAATTCAACTTTCCACGACCTGCGGGTCTCATATTTCTTCCTTCACCCCGTGCGTACACTGTAAAGAGAAAGTATGTAGATTTGCATAATTTGTAGATTTTATGACGATAAAGTTTCCTAAATTGGGAAATCTCCTGTCAAAACTTAGATTTTTTGAAAAATCGATTTGTATCTTGCCGAATTAAAATATCAAGATTTCACGTGTCTTGAAGGGAAATTAATTTCCTTCGCTTATTTTTTTGCAGATTTTTGTCGGATTTTTTTTTTGTCGTTTTTGACCATTTCAAAAATATTTGTAGAGTGCGTTTGACAGAAAGTATGAAGTAGTTTTGGGTCAAATCCAGAAAATTTTGGTGTGTTTAATGGCCCATTTATCTAATAGGTATATAGAAAAGTGAGAATGGGAGACGTTGTGGGAGGCAATATGAGACAGGTGAGACCCGAATTCCATGGAAAATCTCGTCTCAATCTCACTCATCTCAAAAAATAAACTTTTCCACGTTCATAAATATAAAGTAGAATATCGTCACATATTCGCACGCAATTTTTAACCTGTTTATTTTTTTCCCCTGTATTTCCTAGCATTTCGAGATTTTTTGTAAATATAATTGACGCAATTTATGCCCTCATTGGTAATAGTAACTCGTAAAATCCGTGCGTTTTATATACCATAATTTTTAAAAACTTTGACAAAATAAAAAGATTCCCTTAATCATTTCAGATTTTTCATTACAAAAATTTGTGCCCTAATTTTCCTTCCAAATATGAGTAAAATTTCGTAAAAGTTTACAGAATTTAAGGATTTTGCAATGAAGCCAGAAGGATTTCGTGAATTGTCTCATCTCAATAAGGAGCGTAATTCACTTGGATGTTGACAAAGGAATAATTAATTTGTAAATTATTTGTAATTTACAAATTCAAATTGTTACAAATTGTAATTTATGTATTTACAATTTTAAAAATTACAAAATTTACTGGGTTGCAAACATCTGAATAATTCACGCCATAATTGAAATGGTAACTTTGTAAAATCTGTGCATTATGCACCATAATTTTACAGCATAAAAAGATTTGAACCCTTGATCTGAACAAGTTTACACAAATTTGTGCGCTAATTTTTTTTAGAAATATTTGCAATTTTTTGTAGAATTTTGTAAGTTCACGGATTTTACAGTGTTACTGAATTGCCTCACTAATAATAATTCGCAGCACAAATGGGTTTGGATTCAGTGAGGAGTGAGTGAGTGAGTGAGTCGGAGTTTTAGTTTTTGAGGCGATTCTGCCAAAAGTGAGCACACTACGAACCCCCTGCAAGGCGACTGTACCCCACAAAACGATACCCCTCTCCTCAACCTGAGACGGCTGGAATTCGCAACTTGCAAATTTGCAAATCTCTCTCTGTTTCTCTCTCTCTCCATTCAAACCAAATGTTTCTGTGCATGTTGTAAAGCGGATTAGTTTTGTATGGCACACACACCACCACCAGTTTACACATCCTTACGCGACGTCACAAAAAAATACTTATCATGCTAAATCTCCATGTATAATGAATGAATGAACTTTATTTTCGAGCAAGTATATGCAAATGTAGGTTTATACTTTCAACTTTATTCCTTGCTAACTTGCGTCAATTATGCTATAATTTAACTATGGCGAAATTTACCAGGGGATGAAGTATAAGCACAGTTTACTTAAAAGTAACATTCATTAATGAATATTTCAAGAGTTGAGAAGACACGTTTTGATGACGAGCCTTCTTTATTTTGTCAAAAAAAAGTGGATGACTCATTATTCTTCCACTTGTAGTTAATTAATTAGTGATTAATAATTAATCGGTAATAATTGGATTATACGGAGTTAACGAGGAAACGGTTTAGACTAAATCGTTTACTTTCTTTGTTAATATTTCGAATGCTAAATACTATCTACCATTGATTATCAAGCCATGCGTAGAAAATGATGAGATTTTTTTTGTAACAATTTATGCAAAAATTACTAGCTAATTTTTTGAGACTCTGAAAAATTGTTGTAATCGGTAATTAATTATACATGTAAAGCGTAGGATTAAAAAACCAACGCTCATGAAAAACCTCGCCATGCACCAAATCCCCCAGCAGACGGTAATAATCCACTTTTTCTCATTCACCACCAGACGTGAATGAAACCGGGCGGTGGGAATACATAAATAAGGATAATGATTGGGTGGATTGGATTGGATTGGATTAATTTATTTTAATGTGTCATTAAATCTAAATCTACTCCTTTGATACATGGAGAGTGATAAGTAAACCCACTTTTTCTTCAGGGGGAGGAGGATACCAAAGAATAGTTAAAAAGAATCTATCTAAATTATTATTAAGAAGAAATAAGAAATAAAAATTCCTTAAAAATGGTGAGTTTTTAAAACAATATAAATTTTGAGTTAAATTTAAGCTTATTAAAGCTCAATTGATGACAAATTGTCATTTATAATCATTTACAATTATTTAAAAATACACAGATTTAAATTTAATTGGTTACAACTGCGAAACTGTTATTTAATTGGGTGCACAAATTTTGATTTAAAATTTAATATCTGAATTTATTAAGGTGAAAATTGATAACAATCAGTTAGAATTATTTAAATACATAGATTTAAATTTAATTGATTGCAAATTGTTATTGTGTAAATTTATGAAGGCTCGATTGATCAGAATCATTTAAAACTATTGATATACATAGATTTCCATTTAATTAATTGCAAATTGTTATTGACGATTTCACAGCCGACCGCCCCGCAAATCAGTTCGCCGCCGGACGAGCAGGACAAATTGTTGGACGAGGCGCTCGGGATCGTGAAAATGCAAGCGTTCCAAATGAAACGTTGTTTGGATAAGGGTCGCCTCATGGACGGGTTGAAACACGCGTCCACCATGCTCGGCGAACTCAGAACGTCCATGCTCTCGCCGAAGAGTTACTACGAATTATGTAAATAATTGGTGGAAATCTTGATTTAACTATGGCGCAAGTTAGGGAGGAGAATTTTGAAAAGTTTGATTTTTTCAGACATGGCCGTCACGGATGAGCTTCGTCACCTCGAAATCTATTTGGTGGATGAATTTCAAAAAGGGCGACAAGTTTCGGATCTTTACGAACTTGTCCAGTATGCTGGGAATATCGTGCCAAGACTGTAATTATAATGTTGATAATTAAGGAATAATGGAGGTCTTCCGGTGTATGTGGAGAGAATTTGAGGAAATTAGTGGGAATTAGTGATAGGTTTAATTGGTGTGAAATTTGGGAAAGACACGATCTCGGAATGGGAGGGTTTGGCAGAGATGTTTGCATCTGAGGAGGAGAAAACGCGCAGTAAATAAGTGTACAATTTGTTGATTTTAAGGCAGGTGTTTTCCTCTTTGGATGCAAACATCTCTGCTAAACGTGACCATTGGGAGATTGTGTTTTTTGCGAATTTGCTAATTTAATTTGTGAGCGATTGACACAGAAGAAAACGCTAGTTGAAAAATGATAAGTTGACAAACTTTTTGCTTTCCAAATTTACTGCACGTTTTCTCCTGTTCAAATGCAAATATCTGTGCCAAATCTGAGCATTAAGAGATCGCGTCTTTTCCAAATTTTATGCTAATTAAATCTGTGATCGATTGACACTAATTTCCTCAAAATCTGAGAACATACGTAGGGAGACCTCCATTGTAATTAATTAACTAATTAATCCCAACCTAATTAACTTCTCTCCTCTCGCAGCTACCTCCTCATCACGGTGGGTCTTGTCTACATCAAGACGAAACCAGTCCTTTGTCGCGACGTGTTGAAGGACATGGTGGAAATGTGTCGCGGAGTTCAGCACCCTTTGCGCGGCCTGTTCCTGCGCAACTACCTCCTCCAATGTACGCGCAACGTGCTGCCAGACATTCCCGACTTGGTGGAGGGGGCGGACCCGCCCCCTCCGCCGCCGCCGACCACGTTGGCCACCCAGATAACCACGTCCGGAGAGGAGGACGGTTTCGGGGGTTCGGTTCAAGACTCGATCGACTTTGTTCTCATGAACTTTGCCGAGATGAACAAGTTGTGGGTGCGGATGCAGCACCAAGGTCATTCCCGGGACAAGGAGAGGAGGGAGAAGGAACGGCAGGACTTGAGAATATTGGTCGGAACGAATCTCGTCCGCTTGTCGCAGTTGGAGTGTATCGATTTGGAGAGATATACCAGGGTGAGGAGTGAGAGGAGGGCGCTTATCATGTATCGATCTGTTGTTATCGAATTTTGGATGGTTAGATGTCAAATTTTGCGTGTGTGGCGAACAATTCTTATCGAATATTGTGACTAAATAATTTACATGGATGGAGAATTTAGTAGAAATTGGAAGAAAAAGTTTGTTTTCGGATGCTAGTGTACACTAATTTTTAGGAATTTGCTAAAAAATTGAAATACTTTTGGTATTTCGAATTGAAATATTAAAGTTTGGTTGTGATTGTTATTATTTATTGTGACTAAAATTTCTAAATACGATACTTTTTTCAATGTTTATGTTACGTAAATATCAGTATTTTGTAATGAGGTATTTCTTCAGCTATTATTTCAAAATTTTATCAATAGTTCATCTACTCTAGGCCAAGAATACCTGAAAATTAGTACTTTTACTCTGTTAAATATTTGGTAGAATTTTAGCGTTTTGTCGTCAAAATTTCTGTAATTTTTCATAAACACGCCATTTCCGCTATTCACCAATGTATGGTTTGTAATTGTAATAAATCTCTTCCCAGTTTTTTAATTGAGTTGAATTATTTGATTGCAGGGCGTGTTGCCGAGCCTGTTGGAGCAGGTGGTCTCGTGTCGTGACGCCATAGCGCAAGAGTACCTTATGGAATGCATCATCCAAGTCTTTCCCGACGAGTTCCACCTCACCGCCCTCGACTCCTTCCTCAAAGCCTGCGCCGAACTCCAGCCCGCCGTCAACGTCAAGAACATCATCATCGCCCTCATCGACAGACTCGCAGCCTACACGCAGAGGGGGAAGGACGAGCCGGGTGCGAATAATGGGGGCACAGGCGGCACCACCCTCCCCGAGGATTTGCAACTCTTTTCCATCTTTTCTAAACAAGTGGCCCTAATTATCATGGTGAGGAAACACAATTAAAGTTTGCCAAAACCGTCAAAATCAGGACATTTTTAAGGATTTCCTCGCCTCTGGGAATTTATTTTAAAATTCTGGATGATAAATTTGTAGTCAGTGAGTTGATTGAAGGAATGGCACTGAGTTTTTTAAGCCAATTTCAATAAGTTCCAATTTTTCTGAAGGCTTCTTAATCTTGAGATCTCCTCCTTCAAAAAGTACCAAAATCTGGAGTGTATATTTTAAAAAATTGGCAACGACCTGCTATACAAATTTGTCGTCCAGAATTTTAAAATAAGTTCCCAGAGGCGAAAAATGATTAAAAATGTGCTGATTCTGACCATTTTTGGCGATGAGTCGTCGAGTCCAACCTTAATCACGAGCCCAACTAACTCTTATCTTTCCAGTCAAAGCCGGACATGCCTTCCGAGGACATCGTCTCCCTGCAAGTCTCCCTCATCAACCTGGCCAACAAATGCTACCCTGACCACGTGGACTATGTGGACGACGTGTTGGGCAAGACGTGCGAAATCTTTAACAAGTTCGACCTGGAGAAGATTTCCGGTTCGAGTCCGGTCGGCCGGGAGCTGCTCCTCCTCCTCAAAATCCCCGTGGACAATTACGACAACGTGCTGACCCTCCTGAAGCTGGAGCACTACGGGAATCTCTTGGACTTTATGGACTACGAGGGGCGCAAGAGCATCGCCGTGTACTTGATCAACAACGCGTTGGAGAACGAGACCCGGATCGGGACTTCGGAACAGATCGATTTCATGTTGGGGCTTATCAACCCGCTCATCCAGGACCAAGCGGACGCCCCCGATGGCAACGGGGGCTCTGCAGATGCGGAAGAGTTTGCCGAGGAACAGAGTCTCCTGGGAAGGTCGGTGGGCTTTGAGGAGATGATAATGAGCAGAGGGTGGATATGTATTTACGAAAAATTGACGAAATATCGACAAAGTTTAACCGTCGGTCGTCATTAAGATAAATACATATCCGCCCTCGGATTATGATGTCATATACGTAAATAATTGAGCTGCTTTGATTGATTGATTAACTGATTGATTGACCACGCAGATTCCTGCACCTCTTATCGTCGGAGGATGCGGACGAGCAGTACATCATACTCAACACGGCGCGCCGACATTTGGGGACGGGCGGCGTGAAAAGAATCCCCTTCACGTTACCACCCATCATTTTCGCAGCGTACCAACTCGCCTTCAAGTACGCCGAGATGAAGGAGGAGGTGAGTCGGGCAGTGCTAATACTTTGAATTAGCTTAATTGGTAATGAGCTAATTGTTAACTTAACTGTCTGAATTTAATTTGCAGGACGACAAATGGGAGAAGAAGTGTGGTAAAATATTCCAATTTTGCCACGGGACGATTGTCGCCTTAACAAAGGCGGAACTCGCGGAACTGCCGCTGCGTCTCTTTCTCCAAGGTGCCCTTGCCATTGCGCAGATACCGTTCGAAAACAGGGAAACGGTCGCGTACGAGTACATGTCGCAGGTTGGTTATCTTATCATAAATACTTATCAACAAAATAATAATGTATCCTTTTTTGTCAGGCCTTCTCCCTGTACGAGGACGAAATCTCTGACAGCAAAGCCCAACTGGCCGCCATCACCCTGATCATCGCCACTCTCGAGCAGATTGGCTGCTTCGGAGAAGAGAATCACGAACCCCTCGCGACAAACTGTGCCCTCGCGGCGTCCAAACTTCTCAAGAAGCCGGATCAAGCTCGCGGTGTCGGGATTTGCGCGCACCTCTTCTGGTCCGGGAAGAACGTGGCGTCGAACGGGCTGCCGATCCGGGACGGGAAACGGGTCCTGGAATGTTTGAAGAAAGGGGTCCGGATCGGGAGCCAGTGCATGGACACGCTCGTGCAGGTCCAGCTGCTTGTTGAACTACTCAATCATTACGTCTACTTTTTGGAGAAGGGGAACGAGGAAATCACGGCCGCCTTGTTGAACCAACTCCTCGCCAAGATTCGCACCGAGCTGCCGAACCTGGAAGTGAACGAGGAGAGGGAACAGATCCATAAACACTTTGACAATACGAAGGAACACATCAAAGTTGGCCAAGCGAATGGTGGCGTTCTCGTCGAAGTGCAGTTGGAAGAGTGAGAAAGAGAGAGAGAGAGCTTCAGTTTTTTGGAGTAATGTAGGATTCGGGGAGGCGTCATGAAAATTGGGAAGAGCAGGACGTTTGTAATCATTTTTCGCCTCTGGGAACTTAGTTTAAAATTCTGGATGATTAATTTGCAGTCAGTGAGTTGATTGATGGGATGGCACTGAGTTTTTTAAGCCAATTTCAACAAGTTCCAATTTTTTTGAAGGCTTCTTAAACTTGAAATCTCCTCCGCCAAAAACTATCAAAATCTGGAGTGTATATTTTCAAAAATAGGCAACTCCCTGTTCTACAAATTTGTCGTTCAGCACTTCAAAATAACTTCCCAGAGCGGAGAAATGATTAAAAATGTCCTAATTTCGACGATTTTAGTGGCGAGTCCTCGAATCCTACGTTAATCTGATGCCATGATGACAAGATGATGATAATAATTAAGTAATTAGTTAGCTAATTGATGTCACGTTTAGTTTATTTATGGTACGAAAAACTATTATTATGTAAAACACATCACATTACAGTAAAAGGAATAATAAATAAGATTAATGATTTGTTATCTAATGCACGTTCTAATCTCGCCAATGATGGCCACACTTTCTGCTGCAACATTCATAGAAATTTGTCATGGGTTCGTCCGCAGAGCGAGTTTGCATTTGGTAAAAGTAGGCCTCGTTATGGGAGCATTCGGGACAGATGACCTCAGTCTTTTGGCGATGCTCGTTAGCTTTCGAGGATTCGACGATGAGTTCCTGGTCGTCATCCGGGTTCTGGAAAAGGGAGAGAAAAATATTTAGTTTTAGAATGGTGTGACATAACTCAGGACAACTTATTAATTTCGCAAATTAAGTATAACTTGGCAAGTTTTACGAAATTCGCAACATATCGCAAAACATTTTGGTTAGGTTTTGTTTAACCAGTAAAACAATTGTCATGGTTTAATTTCGTAAACTATTTGCTAAATTATTTACGACGGGGTAAGACCGATCTGGTTTTTAATCAGTGCAAGTAACCACGTGCAAGAAACAATGGGAAACATGTGGTTTTTGGAGGTAAATATTTTGACCTGGGAGAAATACAAGCCGCAGGAAACGACTCCCCGCCGCTGTAAATAGTTCATACGACGCGTGGCTGGATGGCGCATATTTCTCGCAGTTTCTTGCACCTCGCATTTCTTGCATTGATTGTTTATCAGTGCAAGAAATGTGGCAAACCCGCAAGAAATGAGATCTGCTTTTAACATGTTCACCCACCTCTTCAACGAATGTGACGTAGCGATGTTGTCTCGTGACGGGGAGGGAGTAAGGACACGTCATACATTTCCAACGCCAAGCATCAGTCGCTTTTCCGCTCACTTTTTGATTAACCTGACCAAAACATAATACATTTAAGTAATTAAAGTCCTTCAATCTAAATAGGTTATATTCTAGTTAATTGGTATGTACACAAACCTGGAGGAGATTACTGCACCGCGGACAAAATCTGAACTTTTTATCCATCATGTTCCAAATATTGAGAGATTTCTTCTTCTTTCCACTTTGCACCGCTTGCTCATCCTCGTCGTCATCGTCATCTTCGTCACTTCCGGCCGCAACTTTGGTGAGGAGGGCGAGAATCGCGGTGGACCTTTCCGTCAGTGGTGGAGGAGTAACGCCAGAGTCCAATTTCTCACGCTTTATTTTCTACAATTATAAATTTAGTTAAGATTAATTTTAGTTATAAGGATTTATAAATGAGTTGAATTTAACTTCTTATCAAGTTGGGCCAGTGTTATTGTGAGACAATTCACGCAGTCATTTGTAACAATTTAAAGCTTGTAAAATACTTTTACAAGATTACTGGACGCCCTTAATCTGATTTGTAAACTTACAAAAATTTGGGAGCTGATTTTCCTTCGAAATATAATATGAGTAAAGGTTACAGAATTTACGGAGTTTACCAAGGCCTGCGTGAATTGCGTCAGTATTCACGCAATCTGTATAACTTTGTAAAGCGAATACATTTCGGGAAATTATCCCACAAAAATCAACACACTTATGTATGGTACGAAACACACGGAATTTACGAAGTTACTAATGACGGCATGAATTGCCTTGAGTATAACTATGGCGCAAATTAGGTTAGGTAGGTTATATACTCACGACTTTGGAGTCCTCCTCCTCCTCATCTTCGTCCATGGCGTAGTCCTCGTGCTTGCCCCTATTTTGAGCCTCCTCATACAAGTGGATCCCTTTGCTGATGATGCTCTCCTCGTCGTCGTCGTCGTCGTCTTCGACCATCCCCAAAATGAGGGGGGCCTTTTCTACGACGCTGCGGTAGTAATGCAAATCGTAGTACAGATTGGTCAAGAAGTTCCTCGATTCTTTGTCGTCATCTTGATAACCGACCAAGGAGGATGGTCCTGCTGGGTCCATGCTTATCTAAAAGAAAATAGTCTAATTACAAAATGTGTGCCATTTTTTGAGATTCGATTGAATTCAATTGATTGATTAATTAGGATTTTATTAAATCTGTCAGACAAGACTGAATGTAGGAGTTGATCAAAATCTGCACATTTTTAACCATTCCTCGACTGTCGGAACTAATTAAAATTACTTCTTTTTAATTAGTAACTCCCTTCTCTACAAATTTGTCGTTGAGAATTTTAAAATAAATTCCCAGAGGGAAGAAATGATTAAAAACGTGCTGATTTTTAACGATAAGTGGTCGGTAAGTACTACGAGAAAATCTACTAGTGTTTTTCATCTTTGGACACTGGAAGCTATACATAATTAAGAATATAATTGTATAAAATTTTAAATAATTGTTTAAAAAATCCAATCCAATTTTTTTTTAATTCATCAATCCATAATCCGAAAAAAACAGGTATCCATTCAGCTCACCTCCTTTAGAAAAAACCACAAATTATAAAAGAATCCCCTACTCCTTAATTAATTAAAGTTGACGATAAGTGATTATCTTGATAAAAACGAGAGCACGTTGTTGCTTATCTGACTGAGGAGAGAGAAGCCGATGTCAAAAATATCGTATTGAAGGCGAGCGGGTCTGCCTCACATGTCGGCCATCCACCTGGTTTACTGCGGGATCTCGTCTCACACTCCAAACAAAAAAACTTCTACCACAAAGTTCCTGCCTGCCATTCGGAAATTTATCCCAAAATTTCCTTACCCCCAATTTTTCCAAAATCTACTCTTTCTCCCCACGATTTGTCCTGCGTGGTGTACAAAAAAATTAGAGATTACTTACTACGCTGCCAAGTTATATACGTACGTTTTTAAAAAAACAGCGGAGAGATTAATTGAACAATTAATTTAATTAAGGAAATGTTTTAACTTTTTCTGCGAGAATTAGTTTGTTTGTTGGAGGGGACATATTTTCGTCTTTCTTTTTGATCCAGTGGGGGGTGGGGTTCGTACAGATTTGTGTAAAAGTGAAGAAGGATAAAGAACAGAGGAGATGTCGTCGTCAAAGAGAGGTAAGTTCTTATCTTTTTCTTGGGTGGATACACTTAAGGAAATGATTGATGATACGGTTTAATTATTTACGGGGGGAGGAGATAACAACTTCCCGATTGTGCCACAGTTTTCATTAAAAATGGACACATTAAATTATGTATGTATGTACATATGGCTAATTGCAATTAAATTGATTTCCTGTCAAGTTTCTTGAAAGTTTTATTTCATTTCTCCCAATTTTCTCTGAGTTACAGTTTGTGAATGGAATTTTCAAAATTAATAGCGTTGCGTGATACGGATTTATTAATAAGTTAGGAGTTACATTCTTAAATGGAGTTACAATTTATTATTATTTTATCGAATAAAAGTCAGTCATATTTTTTATCGAGTATGATGACGATAACCTTGCCGCACGGATAAGTAGGCGAATTTCCTTCCTTCCTTTCTCCTCTAATTCCTTTATGCGGAGAGAAAGTGTTTATTGGTTGGAGGGAGGCAGAGGTAAAGTAAGGTAAAAAGTGGTCTATTTTTATGACTGCCTATTAATCGCGGAGCTATTACCTCCAGTGTCACAATAATTTAGCTACCGTGTCGTGTTTATCTCCTGTATCGGGCTGGACAAATAAATTGCATCGTTTGTCCCAAACTGTCGCTGTCCTTTTGTGGACGTGGTCTCATAGTCGTCGTTTTTGTTGAAATTTCCTAAAAATATTTATGTTTCGGGTTAAAAAAAGTGAAACTAGACTTTGGGCAAGTAAATAAATAGCATCGTTTGTCCGGAATTGTCCTTGTTCTTTTGTCGACGTGTTCTCATAGCGTCGTCGTCGTTTTTGTCAAAATTTCCTAAAAATATTTATATATTTCCCGTTAAAAAAAGTGAAACTAAACTTCGCACATAGCATCGCTTGTCCTGAGCGGTCGGTGTCCTTTTGAGGACGTGTTCTCATACCGTCGTCGTTGTTCTCCTCTCCCCAAAAATTTCCTAAAAAAAATATTTCTATATTTCCTAAAACTAAATGATGCCTTCTTGTTTTTTGTGGTTTTGTTCGTCGTCTTCCTCCTTGTCGTCGACAGTGATGGCGATCCGGGCGAAGAGGAAGCATCGTAAATTGCTCCTGAACAAGAAGCTGGCCGCCGGAGGGGGAGGGGGCGGAGGGTCCAATAATAAAGGAACTGGGCGAGGATCTCCAAGAGGCCGGGATGTCAACCACAGTCGGTAAGTAGACAGTTATCTAGTTCATCGTCATCATCGTCGTCATTTCAGTAATTAATTAATTATCATTGCTTATCGGTGCTTATCTATAAATGCAGTGCTTATGCAACTTATATTGAATCGTTGTTATTATAATTGCCTTCTTGATACGGACGGGGATCGATGATCGATTGGACGTACGTGCCAATTCGTCCATCGTGCCAGAGTAGTAAAAGTAGTAGAGTAGTGTGGATTTATTGATCAGCAGTGGCCGCGGAACGGTGTGGCGACATGTGGGGACGTTAAAATAGTAGGATAAGGGAGGGACGGATTTATATATGATGGGGACATCGAATAACCGTGGGAGCATGGTCCCCCTGCCCCCACGCTTCCGCCGCGGCCACTGTTCTGCTGATCAGGGGGGAACTGTGGGGACTACAATGTCCACACCTTTCCTATTCCTTCAATCATGCATAACTCCTCCCCTTATTGTCTTGTAATATTAATGTTATTGTCCCCACCCACAATTCCGTGGCGCAGGGGGCATGGTATTGATTAATGATTGTATTCCCCATCCCGCCCGGCGTCATGGAGAGCCCGAGGCGTATGAATCGATTGATTGCTCCTAGTATGCAAATATTGGAACGTGCTTTCCTTTCTGGACGGACGGATGAAGGTGACAAAGAAATGCATGCAAGCAAGGATAATGGTTGCATTGCATGTGAGGAGTGGGTGGTCGTGGAGGTGGTGACGTACTAAATATTTGGTGATTGATGTCTTAGGAGAAGATATAGCACAGTTTGCAATAGTTTGCATGCCATTACATTTAACCTTGTGGCTTTGTGTAAAAAAGGGGTGAAAGTCGTTGCCCATTGGAGTCGGCATATCCTTGAGAATATGCAGTTTCTAGTCTTGCCCTGTTTGATGAGGAGATTGTAGGATATTTTCCCCAAGAAGAACGTGGAATCATCTCGCTCACTTATTCGTCCTTGTATAATCAGTACATTCTGACAATGGGGTTCTCCCAGCGTATGCTCTCCGATTTTGAGCAAATTAGTGTCAATCGATGATAGATTTGATTAGTATGGAATTTGTGAAAGACACGATATCCCAATGGGCACGTTTAACAGAGGTATTTGCATCCCAAGAGGAGAAAATAGGTGTTAAAAGTTTAAAATTTGTCAGATTTAGAGCCCGCTATATCCTCTTGGGATGCAAACATCTCTGCCAACCGTGCCTATTGGGAGATCGTGTCTTTCGCAAATTTCAGCCTAATCTGTCATAGATTGACACTAATTTGCCCAAAATCGGACAGCATACGTTGGGAAATGTCCATTGTTAGTGTAAAATACGGGTGAAAGTAGTTGCCCGGCAGTCGGCATCCTTGAGAACATTATGCTTGCTGTGTTTGATGAGGAGATTTGTGTCATACTTGTCCCAAGAAGAAAGTGGATCTCGTACGCTTTAATCAGTCCTTCCCGAGTGGTAGGAATTTAGCCAGATTCATCAATTTTTTCCTCTCCTCGGTTATTTATCGATCCATCCCGTAACATGATTCCGGCAGGCTTTTGTTACATCCATCCATCCATCCAGCAGGTGTGTCTGGTTGTTGTTGTTGACTGGAAATTATTACTGTGTGGGCTTAAGTGTTGACTTGTTGATGCTATAATTAGGAGGAGGGAACAGATCTGCTTTCACCAACCACAGGCACGATACGATTAGTCACCAATACCTCGTGGTCAGTGGTGGAGGAGAGCAAAAGCCGTGGGGACATGGGGGGACATGAGGACATTAACATTGTAGGATGGGAAGATGATTGTCCCCCTGTCCCCACGATTCCGCGGCCACTGGGGTGTGAAGGTTGTGGAAGAAGTCGTTGCTAGTTGAAATTGAGCGAGTGAAATTGGGTACGAAGAGGTGAAAGAGAGGAGAAAGTGGTGAGAATTCGAGGAAAGTGTGATGATGACACGAGTTGGTGAGGATTCAGCTATAATTGTCCCCGCTTTTAATTGTCCTCTGGGTGGATGAGTGGTGAGGTGGGCTCATCCATTGTTTCTGAGTGGCTGCAGGGATAATAATAATGCATCTTGTCCTATTATTTTTCTCTGATTGTTTCCGTGTCTGCTTCTGATTTGTTTAACGGTGGAGGTTGTGTTTTTGTATTATTTTTTCTGATGGAAAGGATTTAGGATTCGTAGGACTTGATGGGTCATCACCAAAATTGTCAAAATCAGCACATTTTTAATGATTTCTTCTCCGCTCTGGGAATTTATTTTAAAATTCTGAACGACAAATTAGCCGTCAGTGAGTTAATTAATGGCCTGAGTTTTTAAAGTCAGTTTTCGAGAAGTTCCAATTTTTCTGAAAGCTTCTTAAACTTGCGATCTCCTCCGCCAAAAAGTGTCAAAATCTGGATGGTATATTTTTAAACAATGGGATGAGTTTGATAAGACTGTTAGGAAAAAAATTACATATTTCTGGGGAACATTTCATAGCCCCACCGTTTTCGCTATGTATTTATCTACTCTGAAAGAACAATGGTACACATTTGGTGCAAGAAGTATGATAAAATTGTCTGGTTAGAAAAAATGTCAAATTTCTGGCGAACATTTTACAGCCTCACGGTTTTTTGTTACTCTGAAAAAACAAAGGTGTCAGGAGGCGATGGATAATACATGTTTTTTTTATTCTTTTGTCGCACCAGATTTCTAAAAGTAGCCGTTTATATTTATCACACTTACTAATCTCATTATTCTCCCACCTTTGATCCCACCTCGTTGATTAATCGAGCATCAAACAAGTTTCTGTCATTCAAGTATGGATAAAATGAGGCAGAAATTGTAATTAGTTTTTGTAGTCAGCAGAAAGAAATACAAAAATTTCGAGGCCAGAGAAACCTGAGAGTTGTGAAAGCGGAGAAAGTTTCGCTTTTCTGCGAAAATACTCTCGACTTTGTCGTCATACATGTGAAAGTATGGATTCTGTACAAAATAGAATTATGCAAGGTGAAAATGAACAAAAAAGTATGGAAGAATTTTTAAAATTTTGTGGGAATCAGGCATGCAAATATTAGACGCCGTGTTTTGGCAATTTTTTAGCACTTGTGATCTTCGTGGGACACTACGGATTCTGACCAAAAACTGAAAATAGTATGCAAAAATTGACACTTTGGAATTTTTAGGATCAATTGTGCAAATACTGACAATTTTTTGGCAGATGGGGTAAAAGATCAGATTAAATTAGTGGATAAAAGAGGATCCCTTAATTTTTTGCAAGGCTGGACGTGGAAAAATCTTGTGCAAAATTTGAGAAATTATGGTTCCGCTGTGATTATGAAATTTAGATCAGTTGCACAAATATTTGACGCATTGTTGCCAATTTTTTTAACCCTTGTGAATATTCTTGACTTTCTCTTCATGCGATAGTATGGATTCTGTAAAAAAAAGATGCAAAAATTTACAGTTTGAAATTTTATAAGAATCAGATATGCAAATATTGGACGTCATATTGGCAATTTTTTTAGCAGATAGGGTAAAAGATGACATTAAATTGAATTAAGTGGATAAAAAGGCATCCCCTAATTTTTTGCAAGGCAAAATCTTGTTCATGCAAAATTGAGAAATTGCGGTTCTTCTGTCATAATTTATGAGCTTCAGCACGTCGTAATCTCTCTCTTGGCTCGATTTGCTCCTCACCTTGACCAAGTAGTAATAATAAATGAGAGAGAACCCAACAGTAGTGTAAGGTTGCGGCGGCTTTGGTTTTTTCTACGTGTGTGTATGTGTGACTTGCCATTTTTTACGAGATTTGTTTACCCGTAAATATCTATGCATGTACACAGAAGAAGAAGAGTTGCGTTGCTTTTTGAGTTATTATTACCACCGGTGAAGGAGGACGCAGAAGGACGCTGTGGGGACGACGACAAGAACAAACATTACTAGATTGTAGGGAATAAAGGTTGATGATAAGATAGGAAATTGAACGTCTGTGGGGGGGGCATATAGCTTGCACCCTTACAAATTAACCAGAATGCAATATGCATCCATCTTTTGTAAATTATTCATTGATTTCTACTTGTGCAATTAATTGCATCGGTTTTACTCTGCAGAACCGTATGTGCATAATTGTTTGCAAAAATCACTCCGCGCTAAAGTTTTTTGCGGAAAATTGGGCCGAATTTTAGCAGGAAAGGCGTTACTCGGGATTCTTGGGTATGGAATTGAGGTGTCGTGGAAATGCCCCTTAAGACCCAGGAGGCTTCACGGTTTTTAATACATCACGGTTAGAGTTGTATATGTTGAATGAAGAGATGGAATAAATTCCCGGAATTTTGATATAAATTTCCTGGAGATGTGGATATTAATGGGGGCATGCATTTCAATTAATGGGTGGCATCCCATACATAAATGTCCCCCTTTAAACACGTACATACGTACAACTCTGGGTGCGAAGTGAGGTATTCTATTCTGAGGATGACGAGAGATGCAGTCGAGTAAGTATTTAGTTAAAAGCGTTTTTTATTTATTTTCCGTACACACTCCGCATCCTCCAACCGATGGGGTACGATCTGCAGTACAGATTTTTCCTTGTGTACCATTTTTTATGCGAGTCGTTCGTCCGTATGGATGGTGTGACTGAATGAGATGTATGTATACAAGTCGGTCGGTCGGTACGTGCGAAATAAAAAGAGCAAGGTTTTGGCTGGCGTTTGCATTTTGCAAAGTCATCCTCGTCGTCTTCGTCGTCGTTGACCTATGCCGAATCTTACTTAAGAAGCGTAGAATGTTGTTGTGTCTTATACGCTCGCTTTTTGGCAATCATATCTCACACGCCAGTTGGATATTGGCTCACATCTGAATAAGAATCGCAACCTTTTAGCACATAGTAATCGAATTTTTCGCCAATCGCAGCGTGGGTGGTGGGTAGGAGATGGGATTGAAATTTCCCAAATTATTGAAAATTGGGTGATATTAAAAGTAAAGTGAGTGTTTAGATTGGTTTTGTAGACAATGTGCTCGAGAAGGTGGTGGTGTATATCCTAGTGGAGTGAATTAGTAGATAGATGAAGCGGCATGAAAGTTGCGAACTAATTGGTCTCCCTGCTTTTGCACCTGTTCTTCATTTGAGGCGGCGTCGTGTTTTAGGATTTCAATCATTATTCCTGAGAGCGAGTGAGAAACGTCCCGATTGTTCCTGGAAACTTAATCAACTCGAGGTTCATCATCTTGTTGCATTGTGAATATTAGTCTGAAATCTGTGCGACTTTATGGTGGTGGATCTGTGTAGAGTGATATAAGTGGGCATTGTATTTTATGGATGTGCCTTATTTATTGCGTGGTTGTATCACACTGGGTGCGTGTAATATATGAATGTACATAAAGTGTGCCTCTATTGTTCTCCGTATCATTATTGGATGGATAGATGCGATACAAATGATGATGTGATCCAGTAGGCTGGACTAGAATTGAAGCTATTTTTGACATTATGAATCCCATCCGGAGAAAGTAGCGTGGATAAAGCGTTGGGAGACTGTTTGGGGATGATGACGAGGTAACGCGGCGGTGTGATGATGGGTGGGGGTGAGAGTGCCGAAGCCAGGGCGACGGTGATGGCATCATCCTCGCCACCACCTGCCCATTGTGGGAGGCTGGATAAATACGGGGTCGCCCTGGACCGCGGGCTCAGTCCGAATATGGAAGAGTGGTTTCTCCTCCTGCTCGCACATCAGCAAGATCGAGAATCAGTCGTGACACCGGCCTCGTCCTCGGAGGATCTTGCCTGTCCCGTCGCCATAAAGAAGCCTGAAGGGACCGGAGTCGCACCTGCCATGCCACCACCCCCGTCCATGGGCAGACCACGGATCGGGCGTCACAACGAGAGCAATAAGACCGTCGTGGCTCCCAACCCCCCGCGGCAAGAAGTGATGACGGACTACAGCGTGTACTTTGCCGGCTTGTGGTTCGCCGTGGGGCTCCTCATCGGCGTCTTGGTGGTCGTCGCGTGCTACAAGAAGTGGCAGAGCGTGAGGAAGAAGAGGGAGGCAAGGAGGAGGCGGTTGTCGCGGGGGGGACGGAGAAGGGCTGGATTCAGGGTGAGGATGAGGAACGGCGTGGGTGAGAGGGATGCAGGGGAGGAGGAGGAGCGGGATGAGAGTGGCGGAGGGGGAAAGGAGTTGGACGATAGGATGGCGCGCTTTAAAAGGGACGGTGGCGACGGAGGGAGCGGCGGCGGGGCTGAAGGGATCGCGGTGGTGGAGCGATGCCCGTGCGGCGCGGAGCTGGAGGGGGGCGAGGATAAGGACGATAAGGAGAAAGGAGGTGGAGGAGAAAGTGTGGACATTGCGGCAGAATCATCGTCGTCTCATCCTTCCCCCGAGGTAAGTTGAGTATTCTTTCTAACAAATATGGACGCAGTGTTTCGTTTCTTACCTACGGGTTTGCCACATTTCTTGCTCTGGAAAGCAAGAAATGCAAGAAATACGAGGTGCTATCTAGCCACGCACCGTATGCAGGATCGGGAAGTGGTTTCTTAAACGCCGTGCATTTCTTGTAGATCTAAATATTTCCCCGAAAGAAACCACTTTCTTGACATTATTTCTTCAACTGGTTTCTTGATTGCACCTGAAACTGTGTGGGGGCGTGGGTGGTGACGCCTGGGCCTCAACTTTTTTTTGCGTACGTGGGTCGAAACGTCTCAACTTATGTACGACGACCCTGAATGAAGGAGTCTATTATCCGCATTTTTTTTTACATAAGCGATGCCGCAACAACTTGTTGATTAGAGAAAAACCCGACTTTCACCCCAACCTGCGTACACACGGGTGGGGCTTCTCCCCGACAAAAGTTTCACCTTACGTAGGTTCTCGCTCTTTGTTATTTTTGGATTTCTTATAAACGAGTCGAAAATGAGTGAGTGATTGGGCTGATGGAAGGATTCCTCTGCTCGAGAATAATTGAAAATTGATTGAGAATTTGACATTCAGTCGTCTCACTTACGTATCATTCCATTTGGGACTCATTTTCACCTACTCTTTGATCTCTTCAAAGAAAGAAAAGGTGTACATTAATAAGGGAAAAGTTGGGCTAGGTAAAAGTTTTGGTGAGTGGGTTGAAGCAGTTGTATCTATGTACTTTTCTAGGCAAAATTATGTATGTGCGTAACACAATGGACTAATTTGAGACGAAATTGTATAGTATGTAAGGTTATGTCAGACAGGGTAGTGAAGAAATTAGTGGGAGTGGTCATGTTTCAGGGCTGCAGATATAGCTGTCGGGTGTGAGGATTTGTTCAAGGTGGTTAATTTTTGGGTACTTTTCGAAATTTTGGAAGTGGCTAGATTTTTCAGGGTGTTGCAGGTGCAAGTAAAGATTTGCAGGAAAGTAGTTTCTTGCATATAGATATTTTGACCTGGGAGAAAGGCAAGGTGCAAGAAACTACGTCCCGCCGCTGTAAATGCAGCATACAGCGCGTGGCTAAATGACAAATTTCTTACACTTTCTGGCAGTTTCTTGCACCACGCATTTCTTGACTTGCTTCGTTTCCACTGCAAGAAATGTGGCAAACCCGTAAGAAAAGGAAAACTTATTTCCCATGAGGAATTGTGTCCCCCAATTTGGAGAAAGCTGAGGCTTTTATTTACTTATTTCCCTTGGTTCAGGCAACTCCCTTGGAGAAAGTGGTTGAGCCGGGTGTCGTCGACGGGGGGAACGTCGTGGCGGCGTTGGAGGAGGACAAAATATTCCTTCTTCGTGTCTCTTCCACCACGCCACCACCTCCACGACGACCCAGCTTCCTAGCAGAGACTGTCCCCTCGAAGGATGAAGTCAACGAGGTCAATACGACCCCCACGACCACGATTAAGGGAAGAAGCATGTTGGGGAGGAAGAGCTCGCTCGGCTATGCTGACCGATTTCCTCCCGGCTCCCTCCTCCGGAAATGCGTGTCCTCCACCCTCATCCCAGAGGCTGCTTGTACATCGCCCCGAGGAGGACCCCTCCTCCCACCCCGGACGGAACGGACGTCAGCCTCAGAATCGGACCTACTCGGGGGAAGAAAGCAGGCAGACTTGATTTCCGTCACCGTGCCGCCCATCCGCCCGCCCTCGTTGAACCTGCTCCACTCCCACCACGTGACGAGCAGCAGTCCCAACATAATCGCGAAGCCCCAGACGCCCGAGAACTGTCCCAACATAATTATCAACCCCCACATTCCCCCGGCAGCTGACAATTGTCCCGTGCACGGAAGAACGTTGAAGAACGCGACACCATCCGACTTCTCGCCCCCACTTTCCCCCATCCCGTCACCACCCCCACCGCCGGCGCAGTACTTCCTGTCCATCCCAATGCCACCACCACCACCCCCATCCGCCCAGGAAGAACAGGACATGCTCCGGTCCAAACTGGTCAACTCGTTTACACGTGTGATGCACATGTTTCTACCGCCGCACTCGGCGACACCTTCTGTTTCGCCACGTGGGCAGAAAACAAGGAATGAGTCGTTGTCTCCGCGGAATCCGTCGACGGGTTCGTCCTCCATCCCGAAGAAGAAGAATAGCGTCCCCACGGCGTCCACGGCGACAGATTCGACACCCCCAAAAGAGACCAAGTTCGTGTTCGACTTTGACTTTACGCATCACTCGAACCCTCCAACCTTTAAGCTGATGGCGATCCAGAAGGTGGACGAAGATGAGAAGGGTGACGAGGATAATGAAGATAAGCACGATAACAACGCCACGACTCGTAGGACGGTTCATAAACAACGGTCGTCCTCCTCCGGGTTCGTTTGAGTGATGATTGATGATCCTCAAAACTTATTAAAAAACACGTGTTTTACAAATATGTATTTATGTAAATGTCGATTATTTTTGTGTACTTTTTGATGGGATTTGAGTGGGTTTCATTTCATGCTTCACACACGTGTGCATATCTACTTCTGATGCGATTCGTAGCGTAGTCTTGATCTTGATGTGTTGTAGTTTAGCTAGTTGTAGTAGAGTACGAGTAACAATAAGATGTGAAAATAAAAGTGTTCTTTAGTTGGCTGGGGTTGGATTGTATTGTTGGTGGTGTACCATCGTTGTGCTAATATTTCGCACATTATTCGGGTGGATATCGTCTTGATTTACTTGGTGTTGTTTGTTTGTGCTAATATTTGGCACATTCGGGATGGATATTATTGTCTTAATTTAGTACTAACTCTTCCTGCTTCACTAATACGCACGCATTGCTTGGATGATGATGACGACAAATGGTGATGATGACGGTGATGAATATTGCATAACTGGTGGTTTGGCAAGAATGGTTGATAATGAGAGGATTGCTTCTTCTTCTCGGCAGATCTGACCCACGCACCTCGTCCAACACGAGCGAGGGGAGCGACGATGACGAGGAAATCCTGGGATCCGACGACGACGAGCAGGAAGACCCCAAGGATTATTGCAAGGGTGAGGATTGGGCAGTATTTTGAGCTTGGGTTTGGATTTCCTGGGGTATTAGAGCCATAAAAAGAGGAGAATCTACCTGGAGAAGGCAGCAGTCGTATGAAAATAGAGGTTTTGTGAAGAAATTAAGCTTTTAATAGAGGTGTCGAAATATATTGACTCAATTCACGCAAGTCTTACCAAAATCTGGAAATTCTGCAAAGTTTTACACAATTTTGCAAGTATTTCGAGGAGAAATAAGGTTACAACTTTGTGTAAGCTTACAAATCAGATAAAGGGGGTCACTTAATTTTTTAAAAATTTATACAATTATGTTACAAAACGCACGGATTTTACGAGTTACAAATGACTGCGTGAATTGCCTCACTGTATTTTTGAAAAATCTAGAAAACAATGTATTTTTCCTGCAATGGAAAGTTAATTTCTTCACAAAACCTGTGTTTTTGTACGACTGTTACCTTCCCCATGCAGATTGTCGTCTTTTTGTGGGTGTAATACCCCCGGAAATTCACCCCCTTTGGAAAAACGGGGCTCAAAATACTCTATTTTGACCAAGTATCTTGACCACATGGGTGGATTGGTGACATGTGGAGGGTCGTCATCTAAAAAACAACTTGTGTGCACAGGTGGCTACCACCCCGTGAGGATTGGGGACCTATTTCACAGTCGTTACCACGTGGTGAGGAAGCTCGGTTGGGGACACTTTTCCACCGTCTGGCTCTGCTGGGACTTGAAGCGAAGTCGGCAGTACGTGGCGCTGAAAGTCGTCAAGAGCGCGCCCCACTACACGGACACGGCTCTCGACGAAATCAAACTACTCAAATGCGTATGTTCAGAGATAATTTTTGTTCTCAGAATGGAGATCGACCAGCGGATGTGATCCGATTTTGAGCAAATTAGTGGCAAATTTATTTAGTATGAAATTTGCGAAGGACACGACCTCCCAATGGGCACGTTTGGCAGAGATATTTGCATCAGAAGAGGAGAAAATGTAAAGTAACGTTGGAAAGTGTCAAATTTGGCAACTTTAAGACATATTTTCTCCTCTTGGGATGCAAATATCTCGGCTAAACGTGCCCATTTGGAGATCGTGTCTTTCGCAAATTTCATACTAACTAAATTTGCGATCGATTGAGACTAATTTGCTCAAAATCGGAGAGCATGCGCTGTGAGACCTCCATTGTTTAGTTGGTTAGCTTTAAACTAATTAATTTTTGGTGGGTGTTTTTCCAGGTGCGCGAGTCTGACGTGGGTGATCCTCACCGCGAGAAGACGGTCCAACTCTTGGACGACTTTAAGATCACGGGGGTGAACGGGATCCACGTCTGCATGGTGTTTGAAGTGTTGGGAAACAATTTACTAAAGTTGATCATTCGGTCAAACTATCAAGGAATTCCGCTGCAAAATGTCAAGACTATTATTAAACAGGTATATTTCTTGTCTGGATTGTTTTGGGAAGTGGTTAATTATGATTTTGTATTTGTTTTCTTGCAGACGCTTCAAGCTCTGGATTATTTGCACACGAAATGCAAAATAATTCACACGGATATAAAGCCGGAAAATATTCTAATGTGTGTGGATGACGCGTATGTGAGAAATTTAGCGAATGAGGCGACAACGTGGCAAATGCAGGGGGGACGCTTGCCTGGGTCGGCAGGTAAAAGAATTAGATTAATTATAATTACAAAATGGTTTAATGGGAGTCTACTCACGGCAATATTCACATACTTAGCTCGCAAAAACATAGCGTAGGACTCGATATGGTCAAAATCCACACATTTTAATCATTTCTCGGCTCTGGGAATTTATTTTAAAATTCTGGACGAGAAATTTGTAGTGAGTGAGTTGATTGATGGAATGGCGATGATTTTTTGAAGCCGGTTTCGATGAGTTTCAATTTTTCTGAAAGCTTCTTAACCTTGAGATCTCCTCCTTCAAAACCTGTCAAAATATGGAGTGTATATTTTTTAGTTCGCAACTCCCTGCTCTACAAATTTGCCGTTCAGAATCACTACCATAAAATGACAGTGTTAAGTTCTGGGTCGGTCCGTAAGTCAATGCAAGTCGCCCCGTAGAGGAGACAAAGAAGGAAGCGGAGCAAACACTGCATGCATGAATGCATGAACTGCTACCCCATACATACATCAACTGATCAACCAACCATCATTACTCATCAATAGTGGTTATCATGATAAGTGATCGTGATAAACACTATTAATTAATTATTTTAGTTTGAGAAACTCCACCCACAGCGAGTGGCATATCAATTCGAATGTATTTTTGACGCTGAATCCAACGCCATTAATAGTTTTGACCTCCGAGGCCCCCGTGACCTTCCCGTGACCGTGGCAGCCAAATATGGCTTATCCGTGATGTCGCATATCAATTCGAATGTATTTTTGACGCTGAATCCGAATCCGTCAATAGTTTGACGTTAATTATAGAAGTTGGGGTTTATGGAACTGAACGGGAGCGTGAAGCGCGGGAATATAAATAGTTAGCTATGCAGTTACTCCCACACGACGGGAATTTAAGTAATTAGCTATTCAACTACTCCCACAGGGGGAAATCAAATTGTACTGTGACCAGGTTAATTAAAATGCAGTATGACTGGGGCAAACCCTCACTCTGATGTATGTATGTAGTACGACGAAGTCTCCACTGGGAATTATTTAAAGTATAGCATGACGGATTTTTCGCTTTGGGCACACCCCCCACTGGAACTCTAGAACCCGGCCTTGGCCGGGCTATACGCTAGTTTTAAAATAAATTCCCAGAGCAGAGAATTGATTAAAAAAAGTGTGCTAATTTTGACTATTTTAACGTTGAGTCATCGAATCCTAGATTAAATAATTTGTCACGAAATTTGTGACATAAAAACTTGTGTTTCTGGAAAAGGATGAAATTTGTGTTGTAAATTTATCCTACTTATAAATCGATATGTCCATATTCCGGAAGATGACGGAGGTGCGATGCAAAATATGTGCAAAGTTGACGTGCGTGTACTCAATGAATGCTTGTTAAACTTATTAATATATGTTTATCTCTCATCTTGCAGTGAGCACAGCCCCGAAGGAATTCCAGAGTTGTACGTCTACCTCGAAAATGTCCAAGAACAAGAAGAAGAAAATGAAAAAGAAGGCCAAGAAGCAGGCCGAGCTGCTGGAACAGCAGCTGCAACAGTTGAAAGAGGCGGACGAGGATGGCGGCGGGGAGGAGGAAATGACAGGCGGAGGGGATCACGAAGAGTCGTCGTGCAGTGGGGGCGGCGGCGGTGGTGATGGCGCGGAGGGTAAGGCTTGCTGTTTTTAGTGGGTGGGTGTGATTGGAAATTTAATTGGGTGTTGTATTTGTAGGAGGTCGATCTCATAACAAGAGTGGCGAAGAGGAGGAGAAGGAGAACGGTGAGAGGGGGGACGATTCGAATAATGAGGACGTCGATGACGACGAGGGACGTCCCCAGATGAGAAGAGACGGTGGTGGAGACGGGTCTGAAGGGGAGGATAAAAGCTTGGGTGAGTAAAGTAGCAAATTTCAGTGTTGCAGATGAGTTCTAGATTAGTTGGCCTTACTTAAAATCACTATAACTAGTGCATTAACTTGTACAAAATTGAAATTTTAAGCATGTTTTGGACTCCCAGATAAATTTAAACTTTAACAAAATAAAAAAATTGCTAATTTTTGGACAAGATTGTCTACGACTCATTAACAGTTTGGTTTCAAAGTGAAAAAAGTTAACATTTTTGTACTTGTTTGTACGATTTCATCTTAAATTTATCTACGAGTTGAACAATGCTTAAAAACTCAATATTGCACGAGTAGTTGGTGACTATTTCTAGTGATTTTAAAGCCAACTCATTAGCAAATTTCAATTGGATGATGTAATCAATGTTTGGCTATTGTTTTTCTTGTCCAAATAGCGGTTGAAAACAGGTCCAGTTTCAACAACTTGGCCAACGCGATGATCACCATGTCTCCGCTGAACGGGCACGACGACGTTGGTGGCGGCGGCGGCGGTGGGGTCATGCACCAGTCGAAAAGTACGGGAGAGAGCGGACTGGATGCCATGGCGGGAGGCATGATGCAGAATGAAGGTACATATTTGCCTTGAATACTTAATAATGGAGGGCAATTTTGACTACTACGTTATAATTTTTAGGAGGTGTTAGTAGTGGGAGTGGCGGTGGCAGTGGTGGTGGTGCCGCGGGGAGTTCGTCGTCTTCTTCCGCCATGCGTCGCACGACGTCATGTCCCGACTCGAAATCTATCCTTGCTCGGCCAGACCCGGTCAAGGAAATTTGTGATATTCAGATTAAAATTGCAGATCTTGGAAATGCGTGCTGGGTCGTAAGTCGTCTTCTTGGCACTCTTTATACATGCGTCACTCTGATGAATGAATGAATGATGTTGCATGTGTCCATTTTGTGTAGGATCACCATTTCACGGAGGATATTCAAACTCGTCAATACCGTTGTTTGGAAGTCTTACTGGGGGCAGAGTACGGAACTGGGGCGGATATTTGGAGCACGGCCTGCATGGTGAGGACAAAGTTATGAATGAGCTAAATGCAGTGTTACAGTCCCAAAATGTAGTGTTTTATTTCTTGCGAGTTTGCTAAATTCCTTGCACCGTCAAGAAATTCAGGGTTCAAGAAAGTGCAATAAAGTGCAAGAAACATGCTCCATATGGCACCGTATGGCGGGGCGTCGTTTCTTGCACTTGCATTTCTTGCAGGTGGAAATATTTATCCGCAGAAAACCACTTTCTTCCCGTTATATTTTCCAAGTTGTTACTTGCACCCGAAACACTGTTAAAATGTGAGCATGTTTGTTCCTCCTTAGGCATTTGAGATGGCGACGGGCGACTATTTATTCGAACCACACACGGGGGACGACTATTCCCGGGATGAGGATCACTTAGCCCACATCATCGAACTTTTAGGAGCCATTCCTCGACAAATAGCTACCAATGGGAAGTACTCCAGAGACTTTTTTAACAGAAAAGGTACTCAATCCAAATTATAAACGTAAAATCTACTCAGAAAACTAACTATGCTCTCCTATTTTTAAGGTGAACTTCGTCACATTACCCGTCTCAAACCGTGGAAGCTGAATGACGTCTTGTACGAAAAGTACGAATGGAGTGCCGCCGACGCGCACGGATTCTCCTCCTTTTTAGTCCCGATGTTAGAATTCGATCCGTCGAAACGCGCCACGGCCGCGGAATGTTTGCAACATCCTTGGCTCAACTCGTAATAGTTGCGATGAGAAACTGATAAAAATGGAAACTCACAGAAATCTTCTCTCGTCTTCTTCCTTTTCTTTTTTTTATACCGTTTTATTTAACTGTAACTTGAATTCAAAATTAATTAATTAACTAATTAACTAGTAGGTAGGTAGGTAACTATACGAGAAAAAAATACTTATTGATTGTTAATCATTAAAAACGAGCAGCCTGGGAAGAAGTCAATTAAGTCAAAATTATGAAGTATATTAAATTAAAGGTAACATGTAATAAGGAATAGTGCATAATATTTTATGAATTAACGATGCCATTCTCTATACATACATATGTAAATGAGTAGGAAACACGTGTTACGAAATTTATGTGAGTATATATCGTCTTCATTTACATATTTAATAAGATAAGTAGGGATTGTGTTTTGAATTAATTAATTGTTGCTATTTACACACACACACACACAGCCAGTCATTGAATGTAATGTAATGTATTTAATTTATAAATCCCCTGCTACCACTAATTGTTGTACTGAATTGATCATGTAAGAAAAAATTCGGATGAAAATTATTTATATTTACATACGTAAAATCTCTGCTGGAAGTTAATTAATTTATGTATCGTAATATTCTCACAGGAATGAATTTTAGGTGTGTAACTAAGAATGGAGGTCGACGAGCGGATGCTGATCAGATTTTGAGCAAATTAGTGTTAATCGATGACAAATTTGATTAGTATGAAATTTGGGAAAGCCACAATCTCCCAATGGGCACGTTTGGCCGAGATATTTGCATCCCAAGAGGAGAAAACTCGTAGAAAATTTTGAAAGTGTAAAACCTGTGAAATTTACTGCGCGTTTACTCCTCTTGGGATGCAAATATCTGGGCCAAACGTGCCAATTGGGAGATTGTGGCTTTCCCGAATTTCATACTAATTAAATTTGCGATCGATTGGCACTAATTTACTCCAAATCGGAGAGCATACGAGGGGAGACCTCCATTAATCACGGGGTGATGGTGGGTGGGTGTGGTCTTGTGTATGTACCTGTCGTTTTTTGGGAAAATTGATAACTAAAAAAATCAGAATAACGTAAAATTAACTGAAATACGTATGTACCATTGTTTAAAAAAAGATGGTCAGGAAAGAAAATCAACCTGTTTTAATTATGTCCTAATTTATTTGAAAAATTGTAAAACTAATTAAATAAAATTTACGTATGAATATGAATTTGACGAGAAGAGGGAGACGCGACTCTTTGGCCTTTCGTAGCGAAATAAACTCGAGTAGAGGAGGAAAATTCTCATATATTCTGAAAATATTGACTCAAAAACTGTAAACTACTTAAGTACGTAACGAGTAGTGAACAAACAATTTACATGTATGTAACTCGCTGATATAAGGTGTAGGTAGGCATAAGATAAGTGAATATGTGGAGGGCTTATCTAGAAATATGTATGTACATATTCCTCGTCAATATTGGCAAAGTATTTATAAAGATATGTAGTGCTGCTCGGACTATAATGCGTATATTCTTCGAGACCTTGGGAAAATCAACGTGGCGTAAATTTGCACATTTTTCTCGACATGTGCAGAAAAATGGAAAATTTCCAGCAGATTTGTCTGTTTTTTTTCTGCAAAATTTGTCTGTAGAGTAAAATGCACAGGATTTTTTTATGCAGAAAAATTGGAAATTTTCAGGAAATTACAAAATGAAAATTTGTTTCTTTAGCAAAATTTTACCAATGCAGAGACACGAGTTTTTTCCCCCGGGGGACATTTTTAGCCGAAAAATGTGCCAATTTTCGCCACGTGGATAGGCAAAACAATTACTTTGTTGTTCTTCTTCTTCCTCCTCATTGTACATTATGATGGACTGGTTATCATACTTTTTACGGTTATCTTTATCTCGATGTATGTATGTATAATTTGTAGTCTTGTCAATGTTACTTATCTCTTGCGTTATCTTGGTCCTCCTCCTCTCTCCGGCGTAGGCTAGTTTTTTAGGCCATTTTATTTCAACTTTTACTACTATTTTACTACTGCAGAACCCTTTTCCGGGGGGAGGAGCGAGTCTCGGGACAAGTCGCTGTCATTGTCCTGTTTATTTATAATGACACAAAAATATGTAAATCTGTGTAGAGGAGGGCAATTAATTAATAAGATGAAGGTGATCAAGGCTATCAAATTACTGAATAAATATGTAGGACGTAAATAATTAATATTAATATAGTTAGCTAATTAATTTTTGTAATAATGTTAACGGGCAAACTTAATGGTGGGTGGAACTTTGAAATGGTAACGTAACGTATTTCTTCACCACTAAAAACACGACGCTACGCCGATAAACTATAAGAATTTGGATGTAATAAAGTAAGAAATTTGAAAAAAAGTAGTAAGATATTTTTTGCATACTCGTAAATTTGCACGTATTCACACTTTTCACGTCTAAAAGAAGCAGAAGAACAATTTCATATTTCATTTCTCATGCAAATATCCGTAATATGAGTTATTTTTTTGCATAACATGTAACACCCAAAATTTGCACATATTCGCATTCTTAAAACGTTTTTTCATGAAAATATGTATCCTGGAAATATTGCTGAATTTAACACATTTTTTAAATCAAACCAGAAAATTGGAAACGATCGGACACAATTATCACGGTTCATTTGTTGCGTATTTATCCAAATTATGTTTAGCATCGTGATTAATTTATGTACCAATTAGTTTAATCATTAATGTCCCAGGAGCAGAATTAGAAAATTGCTATTCTTATCTCATTTTCGTCTCTTATTACTCTCAAAATTAAGATTTTAAATCTCAAATTCCCGTCTCAAAATTTCCATCCCAAAATTTCCGTCTCAAATGCAATCCATTCATGCGCGTCACTGATTCTCATATTTTTCCGTTCTCAAGTGCGGTAGGCAAAAAGTCAAACTCGACAATCACACGAATCTTGTTGACTTTGTGAAGAACTTTTTGCTCTCTCGGACGACAGATTAATTAATTAATTAGTTAGTTAGTTAATTGCTTAATCCCATGTCGAAATGGACACCCACCTCTTGGGCGACCGTGGGATGCATCTGGTTGACGGTGTAATTCGAAAATTTCGTGTCGCCAAAGTATTTCGCGAAAATACGGACCGTATAAATTCCCTGTGTTTCGCACCACAAGGCGACCTCCTGATCAGTTCTGCGGATGATGACCAGATCGTTCTTTACGACTGTGAAAAGGGAACGTAAGGAAGATAAGCGAATTTAATCATTTTACGATAACGAATCACCAAGATTGTCAAAATCAGCACATTTGGAATCATTTATCGGCTCTGGGAACTTATTTTAAAATTCTGGCCGACAAATTTGTAGTCAGTGAGTTGATTAATGGAATGGTGGTGAGGTTTTTGAGCTAGTTTCGATAAGTCCCAATTTTCCTGAAGGCTTCTTAACCTTGAGATCTCATCCTTCAAAAAGTGTCAAAATCTGGAGTGTACATTTTTAAAAAATTGGGAACAACAAGCTCTACAAATTTGTCGTCCAGAATTTTAAAATAAGTTCCCAGAGGCGAGCGAGAAATTATTAAAATGTGCTGGTTTTGACAATTTTGGCGATAAGTCACGTAATTAATGTGTAATTAATTATCAATTTCTCACAGACAACGACGTGTCCTCAACTCGAAAAAGTATGGCGTCGACCTGATCCACTTTACTCACGCGAAGAACACGGCGATCCATTCTTCCACCAAGGTTGACGACACGATCCGCTACTTGTCCCTGCACGATAACAAATATCTCCGCTATTTTCCCGGACACACGAAGAAGGTGACGACGTTGTGCATGTCGCCGATGGACGACACCTTCCTCAGTGGGTCGCTGGACAAGACGTTGCGCTTGTGGGATTTACGGTCGCCAAATTGCATCGGTTTGATGCCCCTGCTCGGCATCCCGGTGGCCGGCTTTGACCCGGAAGGACTCATCTTTGCGGCCGGAGTTAACAATGAAAGTATCAAGTTGTATGATTTGCGGTCTTTCGAAAAGGTGAGCAATTTGTTAAATTGGTTATCGAAGTGAATTACTAATAACGACTCAATTCACTCAGGCTTTGGTAACATTGTAAAACCCGTAAGCTTACAAACTTTACAAAATTGTTCACGTAAAAAATTAGGTTAAACATTTTTGAAAACTTACTCAGATCAAGGGCGTCCCTTTATTTCGGAAAAGTTTGTCAAATTATGCTGACACACTGATTTTACAAAGTTACCAATGCAATGACTGCGTGAACTACCTCAATAATTAACAACTCCATCAAAATATTTATCAAATACTTAAGTATTTATGATTTAAAAATGTAACACTTGGATTTCTTGGTGAAATTGGATTGTTTAAATGCAATTATTATATTTTTTTATGGCCAAATTTTTTTGGGGAGATAATTTTATAGTATAAAATCCTTGAAATATTGACAAACTTCGTGTATTTTTGAAAAATATAGATACCAGAATGGAATAGTTTTACATACTTGCAACAAATAGCTGAAACATTTACAAAATTATAGCAAGAAATATTGAAAAATTGACATTTTAGTTAATTAAACACCCTTGAAAGTTGTGTGTCATTACAAATATGTAAAAATATGATGGTAATTTGTCTCCTTTTACTTTTAGGGGCCGTTTTCCACCTTTAAATTCGCCTACGACAACGAGAACGAGTGGGCGTCCCTGAAGTTCTCGCCGGACGGGAAGACCATCATGATTTCCACGCACGGCCCCATCATTCGTCTCGTCGATGCTTTTCACGGCCTCCCCCTCCAAACATTCTCGGGCTTCAATAGCAGCAAAACTGCCACGATTGAAGCCTCGTTCAGCCCTGACTCACAATTCGTCCTGTCCGGAAGTATGGATGGGGCCATTCACGTCTGGAGTACGGAACATGGACGAAAGGTGGATAGAATAAATAATTATGGATTGTTCAGAATTAATACATGATCGGCCACCACGCAATGTTTAGGCGTAATCTGTTGATGTGTTAAATTCTGGAGAATCATGACTCAAAACTTTAGAATGAAGGTCTCCAAGCGTATGCTCACCGATTTTGACAAGATTAGAGTCGATCGGTTACAAATTTGATTAGTATGAAATTTGCGAAAGACACGATCTCCCAATGGGCACGTTTGGCAGAGATATTTGCATCTGAAGAGGAAAAAACGCCCAGTAAATTTGAAGATGTAAAATTTGTCGACTTTAATGTGCGTTGTCCCCACTTTGGATGCAAATATCTTTGCCAAACGTGCCCATTGGGAGATCGTGTCTTTTACAAATTTCGTACTAATTAACTTTGTAATGGATCGACACTAATTTGCTTAAAATGGAGAGCATACCACCATTTTATCAGTTACATTTGGCCGATCGTCTAGTAATTCATACATTTCAAAATTTTGACCAAAACTTGACTATGCTTTCCTTTTCCACGTGTCATTTTTAGGTGGCCGTGCTGACCGGGGACCACACTGGACCCGTTCACTGTGTCCAATTTAATCCGAAATATATGATGATGGCGACCGGGTGTACAAATATGGTGAGTTCACAGCACAATTATGCAAATCCATCTCATCAACTATATTTAACTATGCACCGCCATCAATTAACACTTGATACGATTTCTTTCTTGCAGTCATTTTGGCTCCCGGCAATTGAAGAGTGAAATCATTTACGTTTTCCACATCCGGTTATGTACCAAAACAAACCTTACCAAATACTCTCCAAACAAAATCCCACCTCATTTTTATACATTGTTAACGTTATTTACATATTATTTATCTATGACATATATTTATTAATTGACATGTGGCATGACATTAAATTGACAAATATTTAGCCTATTAGCTACTTTTCGAGTAGACAGACTGCCGTTTATAACAAGTCTAAAAAAATACGGTGAACTGTAGTAAAAAACCAAATCCAGAATAAAATATGTTTTAGAAAAGGCAACCAAATCATCTTTTTCAATTCATACTTTACTCCATTTGCAGGATTTTTGGACAGTGTTTCGTTTCTTGCGGGTTGCCATACATTTCTTGCACTGGGAAATAACATACCTGTTCGAAAACACTTTTTCACTCAAATTTCAGTCATCCTGATTTCGAACCGAAGATTTTCATTCACATTCAGTCATTTTCGCTCAAGTTCATTTCATTTCAATTCATCTGACTTCATTCTTACTTCGCCTCATGTATTAAGCATAGGGTGAAAAATGAAATGTGTGAGAAATCTTTCATTCACAGTCATTCATCTGAAATGACGGAATCTTTCACTCATTTTTATTCAAATGACAGGAAATTCATTTTCATTCATTATCATTCTCTATCATAATCAGTTACATGAATGAAAGTGAACAGGTTTGGGAAACAAGGAAATGCGAGGTGCAAAAAACTGCAACAAATATGCACCATCCAGCCACGCGCCCTACGAAGTATTGCAGATTGACGTAGTTTCTTGCACCCTGGATTTCTCCCAGGTCAAAATTAACCACTTTCTCCCCCTTATTTCTCCCAAGAGGTTACTATTGCACCCGAAACATACATATTTATATTTCTGCAGTCATCCAAATAACAATTGGTCTTCTTCTCGGCTGCGTAAGTAAAATTCTTGGGAGTCAAGCCGGACAAAAAAATGTTGGTGAAAAGTTGTGTCGTGCGTCTAACAAGCCGTCCAATTACGTAATGTGACGATTCGTCACCAATATAACGCGTAGGCGAATGAACTCGTCTCGAATTTTGTGTAGGTCTGGTTTTTTCTTATTATCCAGGTCATCGGATAACTCTAGTTGTTAAGTGCTCATGCAAAGCAAAGTGGCCGAAATATTGAGGGGATAATTGACCAAGTTATTTTCTCACGGTTCGGGTTAGTAATAGCCTTATTACTTAACATATTTATGCAAATATGTATACTTGTTGCGTCTTGGTACGAAAATACGTATGTATTTGCTTGCACGGCATAACGTCATTGATCCGCATCCAATCCATTTCACGCCAGGGTTCGTAAATCATTGTCGGGGGTTCGGTTTTGTGCAACAAATCGTCATGCATGCGGGTTTTAACACAGAATTCATACCGAGTGGTGCACGTGCAGCGTCTCGTTTTGGGGTCCAAACGAATTTTTTGTCAGTCTTTGCACATATTTGGAACTAGTCTCTCCTTAATTTGGAGCATTTTGATGTGCGTGTAATACCATGAAATTTGGAAAAACTTTTGTTTTAGCATGTTTTCTTACAAGGGAACATACCGAGGTGTCCAACGAGTTAAGGGTCGACACCTATACCAAAATGACCACAATACATGACTTATTAAACAAACTAAAGGAATTTCCGTGTAAAATTCACTTTTCGTCACGTTGTGACGATATTTGTGACGAGCGCATGACCATCGGGTTGCCAGAGAG
This sequence comes from Folsomia candida, assembly GCF_002217175.1. Classification (NCBI taxonomy): domain Eukaryota; kingdom Metazoa; phylum Arthropoda; class Collembola; order Entomobryomorpha; family Isotomidae; genus Folsomia; species Folsomia candida. Next base: position 836,405 of record NW_019091237.1, read on the forward strand.
GGAGAGGTCAGCCGCTGAACGATCAGGTCGACCACAGAGAAGCGTCGTCGTCTTCAGAGATTTCAAATTTCAAATAACTTACACATTTCCAATTTTTTCAAAATTTCATAATTGTTTCAAAATTTCAAAATTTCGAAACTTTTTAAAAATTTCAATTTTTTTAGAAATTTCGAAATTTCATCAAAATTTCAAAAAGTTTTTCAAAATTTCAAAATATTTTCAAAATATCTTCAAACTTAAAAAATGTTTTCAAAATTAAAAAAATGTTTTCAAAATTTCTTAAAAATTTCAAAATTGTTTCAAAATTTGCAAAAATTTGAAATCTCTGAAGACGACGCTTCTCTGTGGTCGACCTGATCGTTCAGCGGCCGACCTCTCCCTCTCTGGCAACCCGATCGTCATGCGCTCGTCACAAATATCGTCACAACTTGACGAAAAGTGAATTTTACACGGAAATTCCTTCAGTTTGTTTAATAAGTCATGTACTGTGGTCATTTTGGTATAGGTGTCGACCCTTAACTCGTTGGACACCTCGGTATGTTCCCTTGTTAGTTGAGAATTTGAGAAATGTTCTAAATCTTGCTGTATTACAGACAAAAAAATCTCAAAATTAGTGGGAGATTGCATAAATATGCGTCAAGAGATTATCGAAACATGCAATACTTGTAATATTCCGCCCCATTTACTATTTTGATTTCCAAAATTGGTTAAAACCGTTTTTTTCACAGTGGTTAAAACCATTCGAAGTGGATTTTTGTATTCACAGATTTTTTTTTGAAAATTTCTTTAACCATATATGATTTCATTTTAACAGCTAGCATATTTCTCACCTATGCATTTGCAGATTAATACATACATAAATGTACCCTGATTTCCACATGTAACGCAAACCAACACAATCTTAATGCAATCAAAATTTCCTGAAAACCCGGGATATGTTCCCGAAACCCTGCGTGTATTTATTAGCCTTGTTATTAGAGGAATGAGAAAGGGAAAGTCTGGAGGGGAGAAAGTTGTGGAAAAAGTTGTCCTCCTCCTCAACTCAGTCGCTCACCTTCTACCTCCTTATTTCCACTAATTGACAAGTTTTCACTTTCCAACTCCTTCAAACAGCCATGCTCATTGCCCAGAGTGACTGACTGACTGGTTGGCAAGGCAAGGCGAGGTCATCACCTTTGACATCACGGCATCTCAGATTTATTCGTGTCAAAGGAGGAGGAGGAGAAAGTCAATCATCTTACTTATTCCTTTCATCTCTTCACGCGATAACTTTCTCTCATAGGTAATTAGGCATTTCGAACTAAATGAAGGTGACGTCCTTCGCCACGAGAAGTGGCCGTGGAAGCCATAGGTAGGGACATCTGGGGACTTTAATATGGTAGGATAGGGGAGAGACGGGTTTGTATAAGATGGGGAGATGATGCGGACATCGAATAACCGTGGGGACATGGCACAACCCTTCCGCGGCCAGTGACGACGAGGACGAAGTGGGATATCAAATCTGTCACAAGAGGTCAAATCAACTCGGTCTTTCACCACCACGCCGAGGAAGAATTGCATAAGGAAATCGGTGCAGTGTTTCGGGTCAGGTAACTACTTGCAAGAAATGGAAAATTGCAGGTATTTCGGTCGGCAAGAAATGCAAAGCGCGAGAAATTACGACCCCCGCCGGGGTAAATACGGCATACGACGCGTGGCTGGATGGCGCTTATTTCTTGTAAATACTTTTCCTTTCCACTGCAAGAAATGTAGCAAACCTGCAAGAAACGAAACACAGAAATGTGTCAAATCAGGGAAAATACATACTCATGAAATTCTCCAATAAAAAGAAGTATCCTACAACCTGTACCGTTATCAAGTTTAGAACTGCTACTGATGTACCTCCCCATGAGGGCAAGACCTGTGCGTACATCTGTATCACGGTGTCGTATATTTACGTCTACCCAGTTCCCCTCCCTCCCCATGGACGAAGCAAATAAATATGAGTACGAACGGAGAGAGAGAAGAGAAAGCGAGAGAGAGAGAGTGAGCACCTCTTAAAAATTCCGTGTGAACTTATCTCCGAGTGAAAGTAAATGGATTCGCTCCTCGCATCTCGGTTAATCGAATGATGAGTTCCTCCTCCTCCTCCCCCTGCTGCAGCTACTGCCCCCTCTCCATCAAGTAGCCCATGACTCATTCATAAATCGGCCTACCGTCAATAATCCATGATCGCTACAATCACATGACAGAGCCAACCATAATTTATTTATCGCACTGACCAATCAACTAACTAACCACCACCGCCACCAGAATGTCGATATGAGAGCCACTCCTTCCTTCTGAGGGCAATGGGGCCCGAAGTTGGGGGGGACATTAGGATTTTGGGATTGGAGGAGGAGGGCCTTATGGTTTTATTTATTAAACTCTTCCCCGGCAAAGTCCATAGAGTTACATTTTCTGAAAATGGTAATATTGAAGGAGGGCCTTATTAACGGGAAAGACACGATCTTGCTGAATTTCTGGGGGGGGGGGGGTGGGGCAATGTCCCCCTGCTTCCACCGCCAAGGGAATCCATACGATTCACGACAGGCAATTTCATGATAAATCTAGGAAATTTGTCCAAGTATAATGTAAGTTTTACAAAATGTATACAACTTTTTGGTGGGGAAAAGGTTCAGATTTTTTGTTTTTAATTTTTGCCTCGACGTTTTTACTTCACCAATGTCCGAGAGGGGAGGAAAAGGTCATGGTTTGTCCGTACAGCATGGTCAGCCCTTCTTCCTAAGATAGCGTGATGGCCTGGACTGGACGTGGCTGCACGTCCTTCTGCACAAGGCGTCATCATCGTCATCATCATCATACCACCATCTGTCCATCGACATCCACCCACCCACTCGCCACCGACCAGAAGCACTCGCTATTTATTCCCACCCTGGAGAAAGTAGAAAGTAGAAGGTAGAGAAAGAGTGAGACAGCGCGTCCCCGTTTGGGTAGCAGGGCCGCTATAAATATTCCGTCGCCTGCCTGCCACAGGAACAGTGTGCTCTCACCAAGGACCCCACCTCCACCTCCGCCGCCACTGGAGAGAGCCTGACCAAAAAATAGAAGAGTCACAGCAACCACACCCACACTACGGAGAAGCAGAGACCTTCATTAAGTAAGTCAAAACACATCCATCTTGTCAACTATTAAACAAGGATAACTTTTTGCATTCACATATTCAGTCAATTTACTTTCTCTCTCTTTCCTTATTTAATAGCTCAGGAGAGGAGAAAGTATTCAGTTGGTACTGCGACCCTTCCGGAGAGAGGACATGTGTCCCACGATAAAGTCGTTCTTGGTCGACCGGATGTGAAGAACACAGAAGAACAAGGGACAAGACTAAGGGACAGTACTTCGCCTCCACCCTCCTCCTCCTCCCACCACCCACCCAAAGTCACCATCAGGAAGTAACAAGGTAAGCAGAACCATAAAATTTGTAGGTTTCATTTCATCACGAGCAAAATGAAGTAGAAAAATGCAGAGATTTTCTCATATTCGTCTCACATTTCCCCGTCTCGTGTATGCATCGCATCGACCCCCTGGTCACTCATCCATTCATCGCCACACATGACAACTTTTCACCAAAACATTCTTGTTGTTCCTCCTCCCACGCAGAAAAAGATGAAACGAGTTAATTTTAGACTACAAAAAAAAGAGGAGGAAATGGTGACAAGTGTGGTCTCATTATTGCGTAAAATACTCATGTATCATCATTCTCATCCACTTGGGGTAAAAGTGAGACAATCCTTCCTATTTCTGTTCACTCACACACACACTCCACTCAAAAGCATATTTTCTCCACACACACACTCTCTTCCTGGGTCTTCAATTATGACCCGAATTTCAGGAAACTTCTTTCTTTCCCCCCGCACTTTGCCCGATGAGATGGGATGAGAGATCAAAAGTGGGCCTCTGGGTCCAACTTTGTCACACTTTCAGCCACAATAACAATACTACATGGGTACTCGTGCACCATAAAAATGTGGAATATGGATCCACCCACCATGCACCATCATCGCCACGTAGGCAATAATAATTTAAATGTAATTCCATTCAGGAATGAAATTCATATGAGAGACAGACACGAAACAGGCTCAACTTTCCCCATCAGACAACTTTACTTTCTCCTTCACGAGTGAGAGCCTGGAGGACTTTGTCCCCCGTGTTGTCTTTCTCTCAGTAATTGGCGAGTCGTGATGATGTTCTTCTTCTACATGGGCAGCAACCTGTGTGGGGAGGATTATTATAATTAGAACAATAACTATTATATCCTCGCCTAATTGTTATGTTGTGCTGGGAAGAGGAGGAAGAAGGAGAGACTTTGCAAATATTTATTTACGTGCGGAGGTCGGAAACAGTGGGACATGGTAGAGATGCACAGGAGGTTTACTTACTTGTAGATTTTAGAGGTGGGCAAAATCCTATGTTCTTAAGTATTTTGAGCTCGGTTATTCCCAGGGTTTGCATTTTCGGGGGTGTGACACCCACAAAAAGACGAGAATATACGTTGAGAAGGCAGAAATCAGTCAAAAATACGAGTTTTTGTGAATAAATTAGCTTTTTATCCCAGGAAAAATGCTTTATTTAAAAAAAAAATCGTGGAAAAAATGTAGTTTGACAGCGATAAGAAGTTAATTTCTTTATAAAACCTGCGTTTTCGCGTGACTGTTGCCTTCTCGACGTAAGTTTTCATTTTTTTGGGTGTAACACCTCTGGAAATGCAAACCCTGAGAGAAACATGGGTCAAAATAGGGTACATTTTGACAAAGTATTTCGCCCAGCCCTAGACTAAGGATGTACAGGTAGAGAAAGTCGTACTTGTAGTAGTGCAGGGGGCATTTTGTCACTTGTTACGAGCATAAGGCCAATGTTACCATGAATATCAAAGTTGCATCCCATCCTCCTCCTCCTCCTTATCCAAGTCTCAGCAAGCAGCGGAATCTTACATCATTATCTTAACAGTAACTACATAAATATGTGGTCGTTGCAAGTTACATGTGTAGCTCTACGTTTCCTCCTACGTTTATACATAATAGAAACGTGTAATAAGCCATTTAATAGTGCAGATTAGTGGGTCTTACATACCTCCCACTTTGTTATTGCGATTAGTATTCATTCACACATTAATCCAACTTATTAAAACACCTCCGTGGTCTGATAATATGTCCATTCTCGACCCAGAGTTGCACCTCACATTGCAAAAATAGTAACAATGAGGGTTGTTCCCTCCAGGTTTTTTTTTGCAAAATTCCACACATTTACTACCTACAAACACTTTTATTTAGTTCAAACCTCGGCAAAATGAAGGGTTTTTGTAACTTTAAAATAAAAAAAAACATTCCCTTTTCCCCAGCGGAATCATGCATTATGCAGATTTGAGAATCATGAATCCATCGATTAAGCTTTTGAAAAGTGTGCAGATTTTTATTTTTTATTTTAAACTTACAAAAATCCGTTGTTTTCCCGTACTGGGCCGAGTTTTGAACTAAACAAGTCACCTTTATTTAGTAGAATTATTCAGTTTTGCAAAAAAAATCTGCAAAACCCAAGCCTACAAACTTGCGAATTTCTCTGGTAGAAAATGTTCACATTTATGGGATGAGCTACATGAATTTTACGGTACTCAAAAGTTCCTTTGGCATCACAATAAAACATTACATGATTTTCACCCAGTTTGACCTATGGCAAAAAAAATAAAGACAAAATGGTCAAAATAATAATAAATATCCAATAAAAATATAATTCCCAAACTTTCACTTTTTCTCATCTCCCATCAAAAAAAATAGTGACTCTTCCCCCGTCAGAAGATCCACGTCAAACTTAAAACTCGACACTTGGGAAATCCCCAACGTTCCCACCCACGTACGAAAAAAATAAAAAATAAAATAACGAAAGCTTTCACTCAAATTTGTGGGTTGCTTTAAAAAAAAGAAAAAAACCTGGAGAATTGTACTCCTCAATAAAAACGTGCCCTCCTTTAAACGTGCCATCCATCAAATCTCAACCCGCACCAAATTTTATACGTTTCCCTTTGAACATTTCCGAGAAGAAGAAACCTTGAGCCAGAAATTGTACCCGTGATTAAACGATGATGGATTAGCTCCACTCGATTTAATCCGTGATATTTAAGAAAGTAGCCGTTTTAGAAAATCTTGTCTAATTTCCAATCATCTTAAATACATTTCCACATGACGAACCACAGACCGAACCCTCATCATAATCATGGCTCAAATCAAATCAGGAACATATAGATACAAAGTTTCCGAACCCGTATGGAAGTTTTACGGGGGCAAAGTGCGACAAGATGATGATCAAAGCAGGAAGAATTCTTACCTTTTGAGGTAAAACGAGACAGACGATGTATATATATGTACGTACGAGATCATAAAATAAGCTCGTCACTCGTGTCTGATTTTTTTTTATTGACTTTGAAGGTAAAAAAACTGAGAGTGGCTTTTTCTCCGCCGAGCAAAGAAGCGAATCATGTGGGATAATCGGGCCGAAATGGTTACTCAAATTGACAAAGAATTGTAGGTTGACAAACATGACTCCATTTCCGGATGGATATGTACACCCCACTTCCGTACACGATCAGAGTTTGTGCAATGATCACGGCATGAAAACTAATTTCTGAACGACACATTTGTAGACAGTGAGTAGATTAATGGAATATGTAGCGTTGAGTTTTTGAAGCTAGTTTCGACGAGTTCCAATTTTTCTGAAGGCTTCCTAAACTTGAGATCTCCTCCGCCAAAATGGGTCAAAATCTGGAGTGTTTATTTTTAAAAATTGGAAACTGCCCTGTTCTACAAATTTGTCCTCCAGAATTTTAAAATAAGTTCCCAGACTGGAGAAATGATTAAAAGTAGAAGGATTTTGACGATTTTGGTGATGACTTCAAGTCTTATGTTACATTCCTCGATGCCACATGTACAACTCTGCTCACTCACGGACCACAAAAGTGGTCTTTTTGTTCGCCCTGATTCCTCCAAGCATACAGATTTAGTTTTATTTTGAGGTGAAATCGATCTCAGACAAAGCAACCAATTTACTACCACGTTTGATTCGAAGACAACTTTTTATCTCGTTTTATGATGACTTTCACTCTCGGGTGGCTGAGTTGTGGGGAAATAAAAACTATGTACATACGTACGTAGACTCCAGTCTCAAGTCAGTCATAAAAAATCAACAGGTTTTCCATTTCCGTCGGCCACTTTAAACTTTTTGTGAATCTGCGACTTCTTTTTTTCCCCACTTGAAGGAAAAACATGACTCAGAAAAATCTGGCTGACATAATCGTCGCTAACAGTGGCCGCGGAAGGGTGAGGGGACAAATGGGGGGGCAATTTCCCCACGGTTGTTGGGTGTCGCTATCATATGTCCATCTTATATAAACCCCTCCCTTCCCTATCCTACAATTTTAATGTCCCCCGATGTCCCCACGGCTTCCGCGGCCACTGAGGAAACATATGCAAAGGGGGAGGATGCACAGTGCCGCGGAAGGGTGAGGACAGAGGGACAATGTCCCCAAGGTTGATCGGTGTCCCCATATCTGCCCATCTTATGTACGTAAACCCGTCCCTCCCCTAGTCTAAAATGTTAGTGTCCCCCCGATGTCCCCACGGCTTCCGCAGCCCCTGCATCGTCCTGATCTCAGGTAATTATGTAAGTCGGGCTGAGTAAGTGGTGTGTCTCCTTGAGGATCCGCTCTGCTGGGCCGGCCACCGGACCGACGGAGCGGAAGGAGGCTAAAAAGCCGACTAAAAGCTGCATTAACAAGAATCATCATGAAATTAAAAAAGGAGTCATTTTTCTCCTCTAGAGTCTCTTGGGACCGGACAGTAGTGCGTCGTGGGTCGTCGTTGGTCGTCATTAAATAAGACGGCGTTCTCTGCTAAATACGTCCCACGTTTAATTAAATGTTCCACATTATTCGGGGACCCTATTCAAAATACGTCATCTTCTGCAGTGTTTCGTTTCTTGCGGGGGTTTGCTAATTTTTTGCAGTGCAAAGAAAGAAATGCGAGGTGCAAGAAAGTGGGAGAAATGTGCAAGAAATGTGCGCCATCCAGCCACGCATGTATTAACAGCGACGTGGTGTCGTTGCATTTCTCCCAGGTCGAAATATTTACCTGCAAAAAACCACTTTCTCCCCGTTATTTCTTGCACCCGAAACCCTGGTATTTCGGTCTCTGCTTGTGCACAACAATAGAATGGACATCAATATATAGAAGAGGCCACCACAATGGGAGGGAGGACAATTGACTGGCTAATCTCCTTCTTCTTCTTTAGAGAACGGCACCATAATTACTAAATTGAGCTCGTGAAGAATGACGCATTATTTTGTTAGGAATGAAGATGATCTCTTTCTGCCCCATTTCACTCTCTTGCCTTTCCTCCCCAGAGGAATGGATGGGGGCGAAAAAGAAAGACTTATCTATTCTCACCATCACCCTGCTTATCATCTCAAAATCTTGTCCAAATAATTAGACTTGTCGCTTTCTGCCCACTCAAATTCTGTTTCGTTTCCTTCCCCAGGGGAAAAAGGGTGGGTGACACTCCTGATCCATTTTCACTATCACCGTGATTATCATCTCGACCTATGTAATCTTGCCAAATAATTAGCCTTATGAAAGGGTGACACACTCCTTATCTATTGTGATCATCAGCGTGCTTATCATCTCCTCCAAATCAAAGTAATCTTGTCAAATAATTAGCCTTGTTATCTTCACCTCCTCAATTTTGCATGGAACGAAACAACGTAACGAAAGGAAGAGGAAAACAATCGAGTGAATAACTGGAACAGTGAATAAGTACATAATCCATCTCTATCTGCCCCCTCAATTTCGCTTTCCTTCCTTTCCCCAGAGGGAAAAGGGTGGCTGACACTCCTTACTTATCTATTCATTCTCACCATCACTGTGCTTATCATCTCCTCCAAATCAATGCAATCTTGCCGAATAATTAGCCTTGTTATCTTCTTAATTTTGCATTCAACATAAGAAGAGGGGAACTAGGGAGGAAAACAATCGAGTCAATAAATGGGGCCATGAATACGTAATCCATCACGAACCAGAGAGAAAGCAGACACGCGGAGAAATCAGATTCTCAGAATTGTCTCGTTCAAAATCCTAGATTTTCTTCTGTCCCCGTGATGAAAAATCTCGCCTTGCCTCCCTCCCCGTCCCCCAGCTCATTTTCTTGTCCTCCTTCTTCTCCTTCCTCATTTACATATCTTAAATAGGCAACCAACAAGCAGTGATCGGGGCGAGGAGGAGGAGGAAATTGAAATTTGCATAAATAAGAAATGGGGTCTGGTCTCACAGCTCATTTCATTTCTGGTATTTACATGCTGCTGCTGCTGCTGTCAAGGGTGTCCTGTAATTAATATGGAGGTGGGCACCCCATCCGGTAACCTATAAGCCCACCTCCAGTACCACCACCAACAAGTGGCCTGTCTGAAATTGGCGTGGGTTTTGGCGCAGCTACGTGACGTGACGTTGAGTCACTCTCTCATCCCCCGTGATGGACGGCTTCCTCCGGCTCTTCTCTTCTCTTATCTGGCCGTGGCGTGGTCCGTCCACCAAAAAAAACAGTGGCCGCGGAAGGTATGTGAGGACAGAGGGACAATGTCCCCACGGTTGTTCGATGTCCGCATCATCTGCCCACCTTATATAAATCCTGCACTCCCTAATTCTAAAATGTTAATGTACCCACATGTCCCCCCGGCTTCCGCGTTAAAGATACATGTGTAAAGGGAGGATGTACAGTGGCCGCGGAAGCGTGGGACAATATCCTTACGTTTGTTCGATGTCCGCATCATTCCCCCATCTTATATAAACCTCTCATCCCCTATTATTCGACAATGTTAATGTCCCCACGGCTTAGTTTCCGCGGCCACTGCATCTCTCACTAAAACCACTAAAAATACTTACGTTCCACTCTGTGACGGTCTTCGCCTGGGGGGAAGGCAGGCAGAATTACGAGAAATCATTCAATTTCCTCCTCCGCAAGAAGAAGTAGAAGATGACGACACAGGGGAAATGAATAAAACATGGATGGGGCTCGATAAATATATCTATTTTCTTGAGAATCGTCACTTCTTCAGTCAGAGGTCACCTCCTCTCTCTTGGGGTATTTATAAACCATCGGGTGACGATGAGGATAATCCCCCCTTGCCAATCATCATAATCCAGGCTGAATTTAAATCAGAAGAGTTGAAGTGAAACATTGACGTGGTTCCCGTTTAGTAGCCTGAGGTGGAAGTGGAAATATAAACCTTGTCTCAACTTCCCCGTCAACTTGGCAGAGAGACAGAGAGGACGGGGGGCAGAATGAGACTGGATATACTTTCTCCCTCTCCTTCCCAATCTTAATTAGCACCCTTCCTGGCTCGCTAATGATGTGGTCTGGCCGTGTCAGTCTGTCCGTGCTAATTCCTACGACTAGTGTCTCATCAAATGCAAGATGTTCAATGAATGAAATGTTTGTTAGCATATATAGCATCTTCCTCATTGTGGATGCAGTCTTCTTGGGAGTTAAGCTGTCTAATTGAATCAAACTGTAAGCACCTGAAACCCCACTTTCACTCGTACGACTTATAGTCGCCCCAAGTTTGCCTTCTTACCTCGTGACGTGACCTGGCGTTCCATTCTGACCACGATTTAATTTCAGCAAACTTATGACTGCATGACACTCAAAATCGTGAAAGGTCAACTTTCTCCGCAGAAACTGTGTTGTTTTTTTTCTGGAAAAATGAAGTGTACTTATGTATACATGTACCACGTGGATGTGAACATGTACTTAATATCGTACTTATACATTTATTTAATTGGCAATTAGTTAGGAAGTATGTACGAGAATTGACGTGATGATAAGAACGTGTTTACTACTTTCTACTTCCGTTCTCCCTTGGGTCATTTCCATGTCAAAGTGAGTGACTGACAGGTGTCAGTCACTCACATATTCACTATGTCCATCCATCCACTCATTACTTCCTGAAAGTATGATGAGATGCAAATAATTTTCAGAAAAAAAGACCCGGACTTAATGTAATCAGACCTCTCGTTTTCCACTGGTTTCTCAATATTCTAGGATGACACATACATAATAAGTGGCCTTGACACAGAAGAAGAAGGCGCAACAGGAATTATCTAAGCAGTGTTTCGTTAATAGGGTCGAAACCTACTTTTGGTCCGTCCTTACTTTACGTCCAAAAGCGTACAAAAACTGCGCAAAATAATATTTCAAAAGTGTCCAACATTGAAAAATGAGGCAAAATGATTAATATTTACAACTTCTTTCTTAACGACTTTTTTGCAAATCTATGCGCAGATATGTGATCCACCATCAATTTTGAGCGAGTGTATGCAAGGTTGCAAATTTTGGAAAAACTTTTGTTTTCATGTTTTTTATGAGAAATTAACCATTTTTCTAAATCATGTGGTATTTATTACAAAGCAAAATGCTCAGAATTAGTGGGAGATTACACAAAAATATGTCAATGAATTCGAAAATAAAGAACTTGTAGCATTTACCCCATTTTTGACACTTTTGAACATTTTGAACGTCCAAAATTCTGTATTCTGAACCGGTTTTGTGTCGTTATAAAAATCAGAGGGGAACCCTGTACTTAATTCCTGGCAGGAAATCACGTCGACTGAATAATCATCATGTTTCCGAGAAATTTAGTTCTGATTTGTTCCTGTTTTTGTTGGAGTTGCAGATCACGTAGAAAAGTTGGGATCCAATCAGAAGCCAAAGTCCGAAGCCCTCGAGACGTTTGTGATGTCGGAGCCACGTCAAGCGCAGCATTTGACCTCGTCCCTCATCGCGTCCGCCCTGCTCGCCCTCCTCCTCGCGGCCTACTCGCCCCCCACCGTCGCAGCCAACACCTTCCCCCTCATGCTCAACAACCACGTGGTCCGCGACGTCGACGACTACGACGCCGCGTCCCTCCCAAACAACAATGTCATTAATTGTGAGTTACATATTAGTGGACATATGTAAGTAAGTAAAAGAAAGGTCCTTAATATGAACTTGTATTTTTTGCAGATGAGCTCCCATTTTTGAGACAAGTGCGACGCCTGGGGTCCGAGTTTCTTGGGAAAAGGTGAGCAAAAACAGTTACCTGTCACGAAATAAAGAGCGTTTCGGGTGCAAGACCACCACGTGGAATAAATAAGGGGGAGAAAGTGGTTTTTTTGCAGAGAATTATTTTGACCTGGGAGAAATGCACGGCGCAAGAAATGATGCCACGCAGTTGTATGGCGCGTGGCGCAGTATTTTTTGCACTTTCTTGCACCTCGCATTTTTTTGAAGTGCGAAAAATGTAGCAAAACCTGCAAAAAATGAAACACTGGAAATAAATGATTTACATACATGCAAAAATTAAAATAATTTGCATATCTAGGTCGTCCCCTCCTTCGTTGGAGGAGGAGACCGCGGGCGACGTTTGGGAGCCACCTTCCTCCTCCTGGCCGGATTCGGACGGTATTTTCACCTCCTCCCTCTCGAAACGGGCGAGGATGCGGATGGGGTCCGAGTTTCTGGGGAAGCGACGCCTGGGGTCGGAATTTCTGGGGAAACGGAAACGTGGCGCGTTGGGGTCCGAATTTTTAGGGAAGCGGTCACCAGCCTCCTTCCTCCTCCGCCCGTCGCCCGACTTCTCCTGGAAAAGGGCTCGGCTAGGGTCAGAGTTCCTCGGGAAGAGACAACCGTCCCCTCCTCACAGCCTCCTCCCAACCACCAACGACTTTTAATAATCTAGATGATAACCACCCAGTCCTTATCCTTATCATGCCGCAGTATTTTTGTCTAAACATTCACCTCACACTTTTACCTTCTTTTTGCCCTCATAAACTCTTAGAAAACTGGGGTTAAATCATTACTGACCGGAGTAAATTTACGACTCTAAGGGACACTACTTATTCCTAATGTTGTGACAATGGAAAACTATTACCAATCCGGTAGAAAATTACTACCAAATCAATCCCAGTACGGAGTACTTAATATCTGACTCTACCAGTGTATTATTTTCCAGAAGTATGTACCTTTCCCCAAAAATATGTACTTATTTAGATGTGTCCTTATACCTTACCTCCACGAACTACTGGAACAATGCAATGATACATACATGAATAGTATTTAGCAATATGTAGTAGAGCCATGCGGTATTTTTTAGCGTCACGTGGGAAATAATTTCATCCATAAGTAAGTCCTCCTACTAAATAAATAGCAGTCTATCTCTATCTCTTTCTCTCTCTCTCTCGATGTATCTTTATCTCCTAATAAATGTGCTTTCCCCGTACATATTTATGTATCTACTTCTCTGTAATTTAGTGTAAAATTTGACTCTAAAAAATCCATCACTTTTAATGACTCACTTATAAAATTAGATTATGTCAACCTTTCACCCTCGTGACATTATCATCACATGCTTATTTTTGTAGTTATATGTATCTATCTACGTATTTAGTACGTGGCCAATCTTGGCGAAAATGTCACACTGTAATTATACTTAGCTGTATTTATGTAGTCAAAGTGGGTTAATTATTCGTCACTTATTTACTCATTTACATATGTATTTATGACCCCATAATATTGATCTTACTCTTCCGAAAATATAGGGGTAAATTTCCAACTTTTTTTTGGACGGTGTCCTTCTCCTGTGCAGTTTGTGCTTCTATAAAAAAACACTTTGTAAAAAAATGTAGCGCATATGTAAATGTAGCGCAGAGTAGGGATGCCTATGAAAAAGTAGTGAGTAGTGAGAATATCATGGTGTAATTTATTTTATGTGGTTATTTAAATACTTATCCATTTCCTGTTAGTCTATATGTATGTATAGCGTCTCCTCACTGTTGTATGTACTAACTACTAAAATATGTGTGTACACTACCCCTGGCAAAAGTTAATTAGTGTGACTAATTATATGTATTACTTGTGAAATAATAATTATAACCATCAAGTCAAAAATATTAAATTACATGGAAATACTTGTTTTTAAAAATGAGCGATAATTTTCTTGATCATTGAATATCTAGAAGGAACGAGTGGGAGTGGGTGGATAGTGAATACTATGCAAGGTGCACGTTTCATGGGGAAATTATGTAAATTTTGCGTACTGAGGGTTAAGGAAAGATTGGGGGACATTTTGAGACAATGATGAAAATTTCAAAGTTTTTTACATGAGCAAAGAAGTGGGGTCAGAAAATATGTAGTGTCGGACCTCCCCCTCATATTCGACAAAGTTTTGGGTCGCGATTCTCCAGAATTTAACACAGGGATAGATCAAGACTTTAAATTGATTAGGATTAGAAGAAAAAGTCGAAAGTTTAGATGAAAATTCCCAAATTTTGAACACTGTTTTAACTCGTGTTTCTCCAGAGTTTAACATATCGATAGATTTTGGTTTTACTATACATGCATTGATTAGTATTGAGAAAAATCGAGAAACTAAATAAGTTTCGGGTGAAAATGTCCTAATTTTTATCAAAGTTTTGACTCGCGATTCTCCAGAATTTGACACAACAATAGATGATAACTTTGCATTGCATTGTATTTCGAAAAACTGTGGGTATTTATCGTCCATTATTTCTGAACATCATGACAAATAAGAACTGGCATGATTTTAATTAGGTTGACGTGAAATTTTATTATTCAATTTTTGTCCTGGTGGATTGGATAATTTAATGGAATATAGGATATTACATGATCATTTCATTCTCTTAAATATTTACGCTCTTTTCTTATTCTTCTCCTTCCTCCTCCCCCTCGTCGTCGAAGTAAATGCGCCTTCCCCCGAAGAAAAAAGAGAGAGATTCTCCAATCCCCAATCCACGTCTCCATTCTCGTATTACAAACAGATTCATATAGCAATATCATTATTATTATGGTGGCGGCGGTGGTGGCGACGCACAATGACGCCCCACCACACCCCAGAGCAGGAGGAGGGGTGAAGTAGGTAGGTATTTTTTAATACAAATGCAAATTTAATACTATAGGATCATCATCATCGTCATCATTGTAATCACCGCCGTCATGATGATGACCAATCAATGTATATAAATAAGGACATAACCAACTAATTGTCACACCCGAACACGAACAAGGGAACCTTTTGTCAAGCTAGACCGGGATTGTGGAGCGGATTATAGTAAAAAATCGAGCCAAAAATTAGGAATCACGTGGCACTTATGATTCCGTTGAGGGACCCATTCGAAGAAAAATATTGGGGGCAAAGTTCCCACGTGGTTTTGGCCACGTGGAGGAAAAATTTACTCAAAAATTGAACCTTGTTTCTTCAAAGGGGGTACCCTTCAACGGAAAGATAAGGGTCTGGTAATTCCTAATTTTTGGCTTGATTTTGTTATATAACTCGCTACAAAATCCAGGTGTAGCTTGAAAAAAGGTTCCATTGTAAGTACTACTAACTAATTAACTAACTAATTAATTAACTATCCAATCAATAAAATTACGTAACAAGCAAACATCAACGACAACAAGGAAATTGTACACGATACAAAATAATAACAAAGGGGGATTTTATATGAGGAGGAGACACGATAATTTGCACGCATACACGTGCGCACTAGTCGGCAGTAATGATAATTAACAATTAATAGCAAACAGTTTTATTGACGACGTTTCTCTCTAGGTTTAAATCGTAGTAAGTAATATATGTAAATATGTACTGACCCTGCCTGATATTGGATTCTCATTAACTCAAGACGTGAACATGTAAATTATTCTTTAACTGCGCAGGATAAGAGTCGAAATTTAGGAACTAACGTGGTGACATTAAGTATCTGGGTGAGTGAGTGAGGTGAGTGAGTAGCTTGTCAAAAGTAGAAATACATACATACAAAGTCGTGTATGTAACAAATTCTAGGAGGAGAAATTATATGTAAATGTGACACTTTAAAAAAAATTGGAAGTGCATTACTTAAGTAAAACGATAAGTATGTAATTACTTATCATTGGACTCGATGACTTATCGTCGAAATCAGCACATTTATAATCCTTTCTCGGTTCTGAGCATGTATTTTAAAATTCTAGAACAAGTCGTTGCCAATTTTTTGAAAATGTACACTCCAGATTTTGGCCATTTTTGAAGGAGGAGATCTCAAGTTTAAGAAGCCTTCAGGAAAATTGGGTCTCATCGAAACTAGGTTAAAAAACTCAACGCCATTCCATTAATCAACTCACCGACTACAAATTTGTCGTCCAGAATTTTAAAATAAATTCCCAGAGCGGAGAATTGATTGAAAATGCGTTGATTTTTACGAGTCCTATGTTATGTATGAACTTGAGAACATAGCTTTTAAGTTTGGAAATTTGGAAAACAGGATAAACTTGATTTCCACATGCAAAGAAAGTAACAATATGCATCGACCAGGTCACAGAAAAGGTCAAGAGTGACGATGATAAAAAAAACAAAGGAGGTTATTAATTTACTTAGGATTGATTATTAGTAAAATAATACTTGTCGGCGTGTACTGGGTAGAAGATTATTGGTTTGGCTGAGGGTATAAATTTTTAGCACAGGAGTAAAGTAGTAGTAGATAGTAGTAGATACACAATAGTGAAGAGAGGAGGATATCATGGATAACTGTTTTTTTTCTTCTTCTTCTTCTGACGGTTAACAATTGAAGGGCAGGTTTGTAAGTATTTATAATAATGGTATCTTGTAAAATTGAGTAGTATAGTATTAAGTAGTATTTTACGGTGGAGAAGATCCACTCCTATTTTTAGTATCTGTGGTGGTTGGTGGTGTGTGGGTGGGTGTGTGTGTAGTCTATATCATTATTAAGTTGGTGGGTTGGAGGTGGATTCTTAACTCAGATCATCATATTATGCCTTTTTCTTTATTGTTTAGTGCTGCTCCTTCAGTTCTCCGTGGTCTTTGACGCTGCAAGAGGAAGACAGAAATTAGGGGGAATATTCGTGGGGGGGGGGGGAGGAGTTTAATTTGAGACGTTAATATTTTTAGGGGAGGGAGAGGAGGTTGATTTGGTACCTTTGCTGCAATAAATACTGTGCCATGCGTATCTGTCCGGGTGCTCCGGCGATCGTAATGATCCTATCGGTGGCCCCAGGGAGAGCCTCATCAATCGTAATACTCGCTCCGGAATCCGCCCTTATCCGGCGAATGCGGGAACCTCCCTTCCCAATAATTGCCCCCGCATACTGCACAATTAAATATAAGTTAGAGTTGGTTGGTCATAGGTATTACTAACAATGCAGGTCTCCCAGCGTATGATTAGGACAAAATTAGTTTCAATTGATGACATATGAAATTTGCGAAAGAGGCGATCTCCCAATGGGAACGTTTGGCCGAGGCATTTGCATCCGAAGAGGAGAAAATGAGCAGTAAAGTTGGAAAGTGTAAAATTTGTCGACTTTTAGGCGCGTTTTCTTCTCTTAGGATGCAAATGCCTCTGCCAGTTGTGACCATTAGGAGATTGTTTGTGTCGCAAATTTCATACTACTTAAATTCGTGATCGAAATCTTAGAGCACTCTACGCTGAGCGATCTCTATTGTCGATCTGACTGACCTCTTTCGGTATCGTAACTTGATTCGTGGTCCTCTCAGCGTCCGGATATTCGTCATATGACCCACCGGCACCATCACTACCGCCGCGTACACCTCCATTGTTGCTCCCTTAAATAACAATCGGAATACATATTAATTCACCATCCCTCCTCTCCTCTCCTCTTCTTTTATTATTTGTTACCTCCACTCCGGTGACGACTGCCACCACGATCACTGCCTCCTCGCGACGAGGAGCTTCCACTCTCCCTAAGTCCATCTCCTCTCCCTCCGCCACCACCGCCGCCATTCCGATATCTGGAGGAGGAGCCTCTCGACCCCCCGCCGCCACCGCCTCCTCCACCACCACCTCCGGACATCATTCGTCCCCCGCCTCCTCCTCCCCCCATGGAACGCGAGTAGCCGCGATCTCCACCATACCCACCACCTCGCCCTTCCCCAAATCCCCCGTATTGAGCCGCGTACAGTTCGTCGTAGTTGTGCGGGTCGTACTGCTCACTCATCCCTTTGATGGGACTCTAACAACAAAATAAGGACACAAGTCAGTTAAAAAGTTAAGGATGACGAATTAAAAAATAGAACTTACATCCGCCGCTAATGCGACAATCTGCTTGACAGCATTTACCACAACGTCCGATCCACCCACGACGGCCACAACGCGGTCTGTACTTCGAGGACAACAACTCCCATACACCTTAATCTGGGCACCACTCGACTAAAATGAATAAAAAGCAGTGGATTAAATTAAATGCTTCTTAACTGCTTCAATTAGCTAATGGCGAGTTACACATAATGTTCTTAAGATACACGAATGTCCGCAAAATTGATATTCAAAGAATGCCAAAGATGTCTTTAAGTCGTGTCGCGTGTTGTGCAAGATAAGACACGTTTTAAAGACATCTTTGTCATTCTTTGGATGTCAATTTTGCTGAGGTTGGGAGATCCTAAAAACGTCGCCAAGATGTGCGAGTCGTCAGTGGCTGATTGGGATGGATATACTCGTAATCAGTGGCTGCGGAAGCGTGTGGACAATGTCCTATCAACTCCTCATCTGTATAAACCCCTCCTTCCCTTATCCTACAATGTTCATATCCCCACAGCTTCCGCAGCCACTGCTATCGTAATGGAGTCTCACCTCTCTAAGCTCCTTAATTTTGCCGCCTCCCTTGCCAATGACGCAGCCGACCTGGCTGTGGTGCAGGAGGAGACGAACTTCCGCCCCTGAACTGGAGGTCGCAGCACCCGAGTCTGACCCACGGTCACCACCACTGCTCCGACTGCCATTCTTACTACTCGCCTACAACAAAAACGAGATAATCAATTTGTTAGCTAGTTATTTAAGGGAAATAAGGGCTAATAAGGAAACACTCACGTCTTCAAGTAGAGGCACAATCTCTGTCAACACGTTGAAACTGGTATCTTGATCGTCCGCCGCGATCGTGATGAGTCTAAAAGGATCAAACGAGAGTTTAGAATGGATGACGGCGACTTTGACGTCAAATAAGCAAGTACAACTTGTCGAAATACAATATTTTGAGCTCCGTTCTTCTCAACATTTGGATTTCCAGTGGTGTTACACACACAAAAAAATGAAAATCTACGTGGAGAAGGCAACGGTCAGTATAAAATACGGGTTTTGTGAAGAAATTAACTAGAAAATACATTTACTTCATCGACTGTTAAAAAACAAAGTACTTTGACACCAATAAAAAGTTAATTTCGTCGAACAAAACATATTTTCGTATGACTTTTTTTTCTCCACGTAGATTTCCATCTTTTTGTGAGTGTAACACCCCCTGATATCCAATCCCTGGGAAGAAAGCAGCTCAAAACACTGTATTTTGATAAAGTATTTCGACCATCTCTGCAATCAATAGCACTATTTTGAAAACCTACCGTTCCGGACCCGGACAATCTGGCACACTGATTGTTGCCTTGTTCTGTAACGATACAAAATACCGCATCAAATTAAGTACTCCACAATAAATCATTCCTTTACGTACCTCTGTCCTTAAGCGACTAATGTTGCTGCCACCCTTGCCAATAATGCTGCCCGCGTTCTACAACAAATTTACATAAACATTTTTCGTCATCCTTCTTAAATTAAACATAATTCTTATCCGTACCCTGGATGGGATCAAGATGCGAAGTTCATGACCCACATTTCTTGCACGTTTCAAAGGAGTACCCATATCTCTGTCAGCGCTTCGCTTCATCCCTGAAAAACAAAATGACAAAATTAGCAATTTATCTAAACTCCTTAAACAACTTTTCCAATTTTATTTGTGTCACATCACATTTTATTGAAGTAATATTTCAATTAATTAATTTCTGTACAAGACAAGACACGTGGAATTCTTTGTCTTCTTGTGATTCGTCTGCTTATTAACATGACTCGATGAAATGATGATGATAGCACATGTGCGAAATCGATGACAAATCAAGAGAAGGATAAAAATCTTACCCAAAATTTTGTAATTGATGACAGCTAGAAATTTCTTATTTTTCTTAACGAAATAAATAGTCTTACTTGGCCTTTCTCTGTCTGCCATCATCATCTCCGTCTTCCTATCACTAACTCCTCGTCCAATATTATTATCTCGGCTTCTACTCTTCCAGCTTCCTGGTTATTAATTATATATGCCGACAGTCTAAGAAAATATCTAAGTCTCTCGCCGGCATGATATGTATGCAAATTGTAGAATGGAATGCAAAGCTCGACTCCTAAAGTCATACATTTAGCTGATTAAATGAAAATCTATGTATGCAATGGTAATCTGCCTGCATATCAATGTTATCAGGATGCATTAACCTGAATAATACATTCACTAATCTCCTCATCCTCTTCCAATCCACCCAAAAGTCCAGCCCAGACAGATTTTGTCCTTGCTTAACCATGGTTAAGTTGAGTGTGACTACATAGTTACACGTGTAAATAAGGACACTGCTGCAGTGATAAACCGTACTTATCGAGATAAGGCAATTGTTGGGAAATGCACGTGTTAATTTGTTAACGATACTGGGTTGTCGTTTGTTTAAAATGTGCAATAAACTTAATCGACGAAGATAACTATGATTGTTTAACTGAGATACAGTTGAACTTATCGGCGACACGACTTACCTTCAACTCAACATGAGGAAAAAAGGGTTTGCATAATAGCAAACTTGTCGGGTGTGGCGGTAGGGGCAGGTGGGGTGGTGGTGTGGTGGGTGGGGCCAGCCAAGGAAAAAGTCGCTGATACCTCGCCTCGGTTATCTATAGAGGAACAATAACAATACAGATTTTATAGGTTTTTCATTAATTAAACTTGTTATATCACACAGAATATGAATAATTAATTGATGACGAAGTTTGTTTACAAATTTCTGCCCAAATTTATTAAAGTTTCCTTAAATTTAAAATGGAATCGAACAAAGCCGACCAAAATACTGGAACAAAAGTTTAAAAACCTGAAAAATTGATATTATAACGATAACAACTCACACTTTCAATAAGATAATGTCGTCCTCCTCGTCTACTTATCGCCTTCTTAACCTTGTCACTTATCGTCGTCACTGTCTAATAAATTGTTAATCAATCAAGTTCACGAAACAGTCTTCACTCCTTAATTCTCGGCAACAAAATTAATTACTTGCAATTACTAGAAATTTACCGACTTATTCTTTCACACCGTTAGTTAACTTTAAACCCTCGAGTTAGTTATCTTCAAAAATCCCAACTACACACACAATTTAAAGTCTGCCATACCACCGACCGACACCTTTAACAGTACAAAGGTGAAAGGAAGGAGAGAACAATGAATGGGGGACAGGACAGACCGGATCGCCGTTAACGAGATGATTACCCTCCTCGCCTTTTTTTACAGTTATCTTATCGTTGGAGGGAACTTATTACTATTCAGCTGAGGAATGAGTGTTTTTCCTTTATTACAAAATAATGTATGCTCTTCTTCTTCTTCCTTTTACTTCTTTCTACACACTCGCCTGCCTTGGGATTGGACGCCGCAACACAATTCCGCGTCACGTCACGGATCGATCTAACCACCCCGGAGAGAGAGAGAGGCATCACCACCACCAATACCACTCTCTTTTCTCCCTAAATCACCACCACCACCAGTACCACCATCACCACCACCACGGCTAATACCCGGGTATCAGCAGCAGCAAGCAACACATCCCGATCACCCGGCTCGGTATCATCATCATCATTAAAGAATACATGTACCCGTCCGTGCGTGCATGTCAAACAACATTTATTAAAGCGGAAGCTTGTCTTTGTCTTCATGAGAAATGAGTCAAGTTGACGTTTTCGTTTTCTGGATAAATATTTCATTCATTTTTCATGACTGATAAAATTTGTGTATAAAATTAAAAAGTTTTAGTTGATTTCTTGTAGTAGTAAAAGTAATACTTTCGAGGTGATAAAAACTATGGGGGGATGATGATAAGATATAAAAGATAGGCACCATTCGTTTTGTGTTTTGAGATATTATTTGTAATGGACAAAAATGTAGAGAAGTATTGATTGCAGATTTTCTGTTCTTGTTCGTTGTTCGAGTTTTGTGGAGTGAAATAAGTTTGGTAACTCTTCCTGAAGTGAGGACGACTAGGGGGAGAAGATTTGACTAAATCCAGGGTGTCCATCCCTCAAACATTTTACTCAGGTTGACATCATTGCTCGCATCCCGGACCAAAACTTCGACCTGAAAGGGTGTACAAATTAGTAAGATAAACTGCACAACTTATCATAAATTCAGTCAGCCACCTCACTTACCGAGCTTTTCACGTTAAAACCCTCCACCTTGTCGGCCACATAACCGATCAAAGAGTCGACACGGGCCATATTGATATACTCCAAGTTCCCGTCGATACCCACCAAGTCGTCCATCGTTACAACGGGAACGTTTTCAACGGAGAGGAATATTTCGACTAGGGTCAGTTCAGCCACTTCCACCGCCACGAGTAAGTCTTCCCCCACGGGAATGACGTCCATGTGGGTGTGGAGCCAGATATGGGCAACGTCTCCGATCCATTTGTCCTCCACGAGGGCTTTAAACGGTCCCCAAAACCCACTGCTACCCCCGTTTCCTCCCAACTGACCGGCAGCAAAGACCAGGAGCGGATCCAGATTTGCGACGATACGACGCATCTTGTTTAGCCTTCTTTTCAACGCTGCCTTCTTATCGAGTAGTTCTCTTTTCGAGACGTTGAGCCGGGTAGATTCGTCAAATTTGTTTTTCACGGTGGTCTGGAGGTCGTGCGTGAGGAGGTCGCCGACCCGACTCAGCCATACGACTGGATCCCCTGCAACGTTCCCGGAACGAGGAGACTCTCTGCATTGACTCGTCAACCGGAAGAGGACCTGTTCTTGGACACACTCCATGGACGGAGCGGCCATGAGGACGATGCGAGTGTGCAGTTCTTTTAATAGAGCGGGGTCATATTCGGCATTTTTGATGTGCCCCATCGTCACGGTGAGTTGCTCCACCGAGTTGGAGTACAACGCGACGAGTTCGGTCTGCTGTTTTATGGCGTACTGTACTTGGCTTAGTTCAAGGAGCACTTTGGCAATTTCAGTCCTGCAAAAAAGAGGTAAGATAAGATATGGAGAGAAAAAAAACAAGTAGGTCACAGGTCAAAGAATGACATACCGAGAACTCCTAATATTCTGGATCATCGGTATGTACCGCATTTTAAATATGCTTATGGCAGAGATGACTTCAATCGTGCGAAGTTTGGTGGGATCGATGACAAAGTCCTCCTCAATCTAAGGAGAATTACAAGGGTCAAATTAGTTAACAGTTTTATTCCTTAAAAAATCTGTCGCTTATTAATTTACCTGGGACGCGAAGGCAATGCTCCTTGCGCAAAACTTTGCCAGCTCCTTGTTTTCCTGAAAGGCAGAGATCGTCATTTCTACCCGGTTGGAGAACGCACCCCCAACTCCCGGGTATTGCAAGGCCGTCTCAAAATTTTGTGTCATCCTGAACGGCACCACTTCCGGCACGCGGAGCTTGGCACCTCGACCAAATACTAAGCTAAAATCAACATGCACCAACTTCCCGTCTTCCACGTCGACCAAAATATTATCCAAGTGGCGATCCCCGATCCCCATGAGATACCCGATGGACGCGGAGATTCCAGAGTCTCGCGTGAAGCCTGTGCCAAACAAGAGGTTAAGGTCACACAATTACACACCTCTCACTATTAATTAGGCATACCTTTGACCGCCTTGAACCATCCCTTGGCACTCGGCGCACCGAAAAACATTTCTCTCGAGATTAGATCTTTTGGAGCCGAGTTGGCCAACGAGTGGTAGACTTGTTTCAGGGTAAAGGCGTCAACGTTTGTGCGATCCCGTCCAACCACCCCGTAGGATGCCATCTTCTTCCAGAACATCTCGGAAGTCCGCTCTCCCGGCATCGTTCGGTTCAAATGCCGCTTGTACAGTTGGAAGACTGGTGTGGCGCGCTGAACCATTTGGATCAAGCCGCCTCGGTTTCCTAAAAAATAGTAACAAAAACCCGTTTTAATTTGTACAAAACCCGTTTAAATTGTGTACAAAACCCGATCTAAATCTGCACAAAAACCCGGTTTAAATTTTCACAAAATAGTTCCTCTACTCTAGATAACCACTTACCTAACGGCGTGACTGCATACGTCCAAACGGGCTCTTTTAGGAACGACTGGCTCAAAGTGAGTAACTGCATCATGCTGGAATCCACGTTCAAGTTCTCGTTCCCTTTGACAAGATACTCGTAACTTTTCCCATTTGAGGCGAAGAAACGGACCTTCTTTGGCCGTGTTTTCGTCGGCAGGGAGAACACGACGGGGTAAATGCCCGCGATATGAACGCAACCAGGCATTCCCAGTAGAGTTACGGTTGAAAGAGTGCCCCACTCCTGCATAAATAAACTCACATTTTAATAATCACTACTAAAAAATTAGCACATAGGCATTTAATTAAATCCTGACCTGAAAGGCGGCCAATTTTGGGGAAAGATAATCGAGCTGACTCCTCATCGGGACGCTGGACTGGAAGGTGTCACAGTGTTCCAACAACTTGGTGAAGCTCCGAAGCAGACCATCCACACTGGTGCAGATTCTCAGGGAGACAACCAGCCCCGAAATGATGACGTGGTTCTTGAGCACGAAGGCTGACTGGGCGGGGGAGCAAGCCGTGTCGGTGATATGGCGCCACATGTCTTCCAAATAGGTTACAATCTGGACATGAAAAGAAAGTTAAGAGAATCCTACGACAAAACCATCCTGAATATCGTTGTTCGTGCAAAAGTTATCGGTTGAGAAACCAGTCGGAAACATAAGTTGTAATGTAAAATGCATCCGTCAACTTCTGTGGTTTCTCAACTGCCAACTTTTGCCCGAACAGGGACGATATGACTTGACATACCGGGTCAATGTAGGCCGTAACCTTGCGGGGGTCAGGGTCCCGGACCATGTCCTTCTTTAACATGTTAATCCGTCGATGCCAGTCGTTCAGGATCCTTTGCATCGCGTTGGACCAGAGCTCTTCGGCCGAGGTGCCGAGTCGGAGGAGTTCCCTGGCCAGGGTGTCGACATGGGTGGATATCCCAAGGTGGGATCGAGTCACGTATTGACGAACGGGGTACCCAGCCTGCTTATCGGGGCAGCAGGGAGGGTGCATGATAAGTGGAAGAGGGGGATAGTACGGCTCCTCATTGACGTCGACCACGCCGTAACTGGAAAGGTCGAAAAGTCCTTTCCTAAAATCAAAGTCAATTCACCAAGTTAGTAGTGTAATTTTGGTGGTGAGTTGTTCATTTAGATGGAAAGTCACAGGGCGTATTCACGACAATCTTGGCGAAATCATCATAAAACGACAAGTTTTCAGTAAACTTTTTGATGGAAAAGTATGGGATTTGAGTTCACAAATCGCCATATTTTTATTTCACAAACTATTTGCTGAATAAGTTACGATACGAAATGTCGTGAGTACGCCCATAAACATTTGATCACAAATTTAACAACCACATTTAATGGAGACGAAAATTAAACTAATTACCGTCCCATCGACGCGAAGCTGGCTTCTCCCTCGGATCTTGACGAGTCATGCGCCCACAAGTACATGGCAGTCTTTTCCGGAAACTTATCCAGCATGGCTTCCCTTAACACGGGGACTTGAACAATGGCCGGAAGAAAATCTAGCCACCGCGGATGCTTGAGAATTTCTCGAAGATCACATTCGAGCAGTGTTTCTACCCTCTCCATTCCGAGACCAAGCTTGATGAGAGAAATCACGCGACAAATGGTTTTGACCAGAAGCCCATCGCGAGTCACCGGGCTCAGCTCCAAACCGCGTGGACTGAAACGTAAGTAGTTAGAATAAGCGTTTAAAGCTCGCTTTGGGGACGGTCCGGCACAACCATTCGTACGTCGGGTGGAAACTTCCTACAAAAATAAATCATAAAATCGTCAAAATTGAAAAATAGTTATTTAATTTTGTTTACTCTTTGTGGGTCACTTTTGTAAACCCGATAAATTTAAAATTTTCAAGGTTTTCATAAATATTTTGACAAAAAAAGCTCTTTCCCTCACCACACTTACTTGGTCATAAAAAGCATTTCCTAACTCCAACCATGCCTCTGGATGGTCACCATGCTGCTCCAGAATGCGGTTCAAGTGTCGTACCAACGGCGATCTGACATCTTTCTCCCCAACCCCACTCTTCCACCCCATTTGCTCCATTAACTCGTTCAAGTGGTCCGGATGGGGTCCCAAGTTTCGTCCAATCTCCAACAGCAAATCCAGCACACCGGTGGTCACGATTGGAACATCGTCTTCCTTCGTAACTTTAGTTATTATGTTCTCTCTCTCGGGGTCTCGCAGGAGGAGGTCTTTATAAACTTGCATGGCCTCATCGACGCAGCCGTGTCGGAAGAGCAGCTTCGCCACTAACTGACCCAAAGGACGGGCTTGCTTTTCAAAATCTAAATTGTCCGGAATCACCATGTTTGCCCCAGAGTTTAGATCTTCAGCCTTGACTTCCACGCCCAAACTGCGTACAAATTTTTCCACCCAGACGAGATTGCCGGCAGAGAGCATTTCTTCTCCGAGACGGAGCCAAATGAACCATTTTTCGAAGACGGGCACACCCGGGAGGAATCTACGACCAAGGCATATGTACATAAGTCAAACTATCACTTATCACAGAATAATGAGGCGTTTCACGTCAACCTTAATAATTTCGTAATTATGTAAACTTACGAAACTTACGAACTTCTTTTAAAGAAACTTAGGAACATCTTTAAGGCAATTTACAAACTTACAAACAATTACCAAGACAAAAGACATGTTTTTTGGTTCGTACGCTGATCTTCGTAATTTTACGTGGTTATTACGAACATACGAAGGCTGACGTGAAACGCCTCAGTGAATACGACACCCACCTTATGGCATCTGCCGCTTTGATCAAAACCCACAAGTCTAAAACTTCTCTCTTGTCCATCACTCGGTCCAAGTCCAACGCGTTGTAGAGCTTTCTCAACCCTTCGTCCTTTGTCCTGAACATCTTTTGGAGATGGATTATCTCCTCGTCCAACAAGGTTATGGAGCAACTCCTGCTTCCAGTTTCTGACGGCACGAGAAAGTCTAAAAAGGGTGCTTGCAGACGGGGCTGATCTTGCTGAAGAACAAAGTCGAGTTCCAACATTCTTGAGGCCCTTGTCGTAATCAATTCTTTGAGCTCTTCATTCGCCACGTGGGCCTCGTCCTCCCAGATTTTCATGGCTTCTTCAAACCGACCCTGCATGTAGAGCCAGGCTGCGCGCTGCCAGCTCTCTTTCCCACACAGACCGGCACCGTCTGTAATAAAGAAACGGGTCAATTAAATCGAAGGAAATGGAGAAAAGGAGTAAAAGTACCTTTCAAATGGAACAGGGCGACTTCCCCCTTGGCCCGTTCGTCCCCCATGGAAGCGTGGAAAAAGGAATCTTCCCACTGGTCCGACACCCCCGCGCAGTTGAGCACGTCCCATCTAATTCTTTTCAACCACTCGAGACAGGAGCCACGGTTCACCATGAAATAGCCTCGGATCGCCTAAATTCACAAGAGGATAAGTTGCTAAAGTGGAACTGGATGGTTCATCGCCAATTAATTATGAGTATGCATTTCTAATAGGAGATCGTTTCATGATTTACTTACGTCCGGCATCTCCGCGCCATTCATGAAACAACTCCCGTTCCCCCAAAGCTCGAGTCCTTGCTCGAGTTGGAATAGAAAATCGAACTTCCACCCGGGCACGACCCCCTTTTCCTCCTTAAACACTGTTTGTACGAGACTGAAAAAGTCAATCGGCGATCCCAGCACCGTCTTCAGCTTGGACTGTATCACGAAATCAACGGCCGCACGTCCGCGCCATGGAGGCTCGGGAATGGTCAGACTCAGTTTCTCCCTCCTTTCGTCGTCGCCCTCGTCCAGCGACGCACTGCTTGTCCTTCTCTTCCTCAGCGTCGA
Source organism: Folsomia candida (assembly GCF_002217175.1). Lineage (NCBI taxonomy): Eukaryota > Metazoa > Arthropoda > Collembola > Entomobryomorpha > Isotomidae > Folsomia > Folsomia candida. The sequence goes on from NW_019091237.1 coordinate 864,477, forward strand.
CGTCGTCAGTCCGTATAAGTAACTACAGAAGTCGGTCGGCATGAAGAAGATTTGACAATCCTCTTCCACATCTGTCTTAGCATTAGTGGTTCTGTCCATCCATTGAAGGATGTTGCACTCATCGCACCTCCGTCGCCGACTTTCTCTCCGATAAGGAGTCATCGTCAAGTCGCGAGGGCCCCAATTCGACACAACGAGAGCATCACCACGTACAGCGACCTTAAAGAGTAAAATCAAAACTTGATTATCAAAACTTTATCGTAAAATTATAAATTTACAAGACAAAAGTCAGCCCAAATTTAATTCCACTTTTCGATTCTCTGTAAACTAATATGCAGTGTCGACCACCACCGCTTAAGATTGGCGACCACTTGTTTTGTCAACCAATCGATTGCCGACGACTTATTTGTCGAACCATCAGTCATTTACGACGAGTCAAACTAGTTGAAAAAATGACTATTTGATTTATAGTTATATACCTGGACCAACAGGGGTTTCATGTCGGGCGGAACGTCCCACGCGAGGCGACCCTCCATTACGTGCAGCTTACAAAACGAGACTAGCAGTAGTTGAAGATCGACCTACACAACAAATCAGACATTAAATAAATACCAATATTACTCATACTAATACACGTATGCATGTCCCGACAATTATGTCTTGGTCAAGGACGTCGCAGGACATAATTGTTGCACTCTCAACTCACCACTTTGACATACGGCGACCCTGGCTCCATCAGAGTATCAAAAATCATCTTAGCCTCCTCCAAGTATGGCCAATTTTCCGGGACTGCCCAGCCCTGCTCGTGTGTCGGTCTTCCCACGGGAGAAGCGAGTTCATCGGGTGGGGTGGTCACTTGCTTCTGAAAAAAATGAGGGGGAACCAGGCCCGACGTATTGAAATCCTGTCCCACCGCCAAGTTCAATGTGGGCTGCTGCACCCGAGTGCTGGGACCAGGCTGTTCTTCGCCACCACCACCATAAGTCGCGTCTCTTCTCGGCTTTTCTCTGACCACGAGGGGATTTGCGGGTGGGGGTAGTGTCCTTCCTTCCCCGCTGAAGGAAACGTCATCCCTGCCAGACAACTCGTCCAGAATGTTACCGTGATGGTCCCCATTCGAGATGCATAAGAAATTGACCAGACGTTGGAAGAATTGTTGTCCCGTGGTGAACACGGTGGAAGCGTAAGTTTTCGATCCGATGAGGAACTTGATTATCCAGTGGAGTAAGCGACGCTTATCTTGAATTGTATACAAAGTGGAGGAAGAGAAGAGAATCTCCTCCCAGAATATGAGCAAAGCCTTGAAGAATCTGAAAGACAAGGGGGAAAATTAAGAAATGAGACTGATATCTATTTAACAGATTCGACAACTCATCGCTAAAAAGAGCACATTTTTAATAATTTATCGGCTCTGGAAATTTATTTTAAAATTCTGTAAAATTCTAATTCTGATAAATTTGTAAATAGAGCAGGGAGTTGCCAATTTTTTGAAAATATACACTCCGGATTTGGACACTTTTTGAAGGAAGAGATCTCACGTTGAGGAAGCCTTCAAAATAACTGGAAACTGGTTTAAAAACTCAGCGCTATTCCATCAATCAACTCACTGAGGGCAAATTAGTCAGTACAGAATTTTAAAATAAATTAGTAAAGAGCCGAGAAAGGATTAAAAATGCGTTGATTTTGACGATGAGTCCTACGTTAAGTATGTGAGAACCTACTTGGCACCCGGCGACCCTGTCGAGTATTCTGAGCTGGAGAGGCTGGCAACCCAGTGAGAGTGGGCGAAGCAGTGGGCTTCCAGCAGGTTGAGGACGGTCCGAACCTTCTCCATGTCACGAGTCTCTCGGCGCACGAGGGAAACTAACATGTCGAAGATTGATGGTTCCAAAGCGTATAACGTTAAAATTGAGCCTCGCTTATTCACAGCTGCAAAAACATAATGATTAATTAACTTGTTCCACACAATACATAATTAATTTCTTCTCTTTTTATATACTTCACTTGCGCCATAGTTAAACTATACCATTGGCGCAAATTGGACGAATAAGCTTATTCAGCTTTAGACATCAGACGACAAACTTATATTCAAATATTTGTCGCCTGGTGTCCAGAGCTGAGAAATAGACGCTTGACCGACACCTTTAATTAAAACCTGATTAATTAATCAATCAATCAATCAATTAACTCACCAAGATCTGATATCCCCGAAAGCACGAAGTAAATGGGATCATCATCTTCATCATCATCTTCATCTCGCTCCAATTTCCCAATGTGCCAGGCCCACACTTTCTGCAAGAGGGGCACGTTCCTCGTCTTGAGCAAGGTCTCGACCAACTTCACCCGTCCCACCGACTCGGACATCTGATCCACAAACTCGACCAGATTGTTGGCAATCTCCAAAGTGTCGTCGGGCAGCTGTGTGGTGGAAATGGCGCCCTCCAACCACCCGCAAATGCCAGCCCACATGGTGGACACGGCGAGATGGGACCATCTTTGCCAGTGATCGTCCCTCCGCATGTACTTAATTTCAGTCTAGAATCATTAACATTATGTATGGTTAACTAGGGTTAAGCAATTAATTAATATTAAGTGGCGCACCTTAATAAAGTTTCTTGTGTTCCAACCATCCACACCAGGCGACAATGCGATCACATTATTTGTTGCGAGTAGCAATTTGTGTGCTACGGTGTTACAGACCTTAATCGTCCCTACACGGCCAGCCATCATGTTGAGGATGTTTATCCCGATTCCGATCACATGCTCGCTCAACTCATTGATAAATGGTTTGTCCTCAATCGCTTTCAAGTCCAGGATGGCGGTGAAAGCTCTGAAATAATAAATAAAATCATAGGGCGTTAAAACTATGTCGATTTATGAAAATCGATTGATTTCCTCGCCCCATACTACATCTAAAACGGTAGAATTTAACAAAAAATTCGACATTTTGTACCAGTCACCTCATCACCGTGACCTTATGACCTACATATAATGCCCATCTACGAACTTAACTCCTCCCGAAAGATTAGAACATGTTGGTAAAAACCACAACTCGAAATTCATATTCTAAAGTTATTGTGGAGATATAATTACAGATAGACCAGACAAAACACGAATAGACAGACAGACAAGACATTTCCATAAAGATGTTTCACCCCTTAACAATTAAGTAACGCTGCCCTCCGTATATATGAATATTCATTTAACTCACCTCATGAGGAGCATCACGCGTTTAAAGTTAACATCCACGCCGAGCATGGCCTCAGTCTCCATGTCCTCCGCCACTTGTTTGATCAACGTTCTCGTGAAGGCAACGTCCTCCACGAAGTGTGCTTTCAAGCATAGTAGGAATGTATAACAGAAGTTCGACATGTCGTCAGAACACGCGTCGTCTAACATCCAACCAATAACGACGTCGACAAAGTCCTGTCACCAGAATAAATAAAAAACATGATAAATTCACACACAATTTCTGGGGCAATCGGATTTGTTGAGAAGAACAGAAATCGAACCCACGTAAATTAACAGATAAGACCACAACTTACCGGAAAACATGCTGTTTCCAAATCCTGTGAAACTGAGATCGTATGCGCATACATGGTACACATCAATTTAAAAAGAAGCGCATTTTGGCTGCCCAGGGTATCCACCACGCTCAGTACGAGGGACGCAAGCGCCCCCAAATCTTCCCCATGCAGACGGGACACGATCTATCGATAAGAAAACAAACGTACTCAATGATAATGTATTATTGCTGAAGTCAAAGTTGAAAAGTTCACCTCATTGAATGTATCATGAACAAGGAGTAAATGTTTCGGGGGGACGCGACAAATCTGTTTAGTCTTCCCTCCCTTGACCAAAAGGATATTGAGGAGCCACTGCATCACACGGTTTCCTCCACCTAAGGGCTCCAAATTATGCAGAATGTGCCAAAATTCCGTAATTAGACGTCCCATTAGTTTAACTCCCTCTGCAGACCATTCCCCACCTGAGAGAAATATTATTAGTTCATCATATCATCTCAGAATGGAGGTCGACCAGCGTATGCTGCCAGATTTTGACAGAAAACTAGTATCAATCGATGGCAAATTTAATTAGTATGAAACTTGTAAAAACACGATCTCCCAATGGGCACGTTTGGCGCAGATATTTGCATCCGAAGAGGAGAAAACGCGCAGTTAATTTAGAAAGTGTAAAATTTGTCAACTTTACTACGCCTTTTCTCCTCTCCTAATGCAAATATCTCTGCTAAATCTGCCCATTGGGAGATCGTGTCTTTCTCAAATTTCATACTAATTAAATTTGCCATCGATTCAGACCTCTCCAAAATCTGACAACATACACTACGGGAGACCTCGATTGTCATCAGTCATGCCGCATTTCTTAATGTATGCACTACTCACATGACGCCAGCCCCGTCCAAGTATCAAACAGCATTTTGCTGTAGTGGGTAAACCTCTCGCCAATGTCATGTCTTTCCTCCTCCGATGTGGCCAATCGTTCGAGCAAAGTTTCCACCGCGAGTTGAAACCCTTTCGGTGAATTGACCCTGGCAATGATGGAGATGAGGTCGAGGGACACGTAGGTGAGGATGTTCTCCTCGTTCAGGCCCTCTCTCGGTATTAACTGACTCTGTACGGGTGTTTCGTCGATGAGAAGTGTTCCATCTTCGAGATAGCGAATCCTTGAGGCCTCAAGGAGGCGACGATAGACGTTCATCGTTTCCATTGTGCGAAGGAGGTTGATTACTTCGTGCCATGCAGCAAGGTTCGGGTTAAAAAAATATCCACCTAAAAGACAAAGGAGGATGATAAGTAAAGTGAAATGAAATCTTAGACTTTGTTAATTTTCGAGTGAAGTGGACCAAATGGTGGGAACGGAAAATTTCCAAGTGGCCGGGGCAGAATTAATTTGATAAGGGTCAAATTGTATGTTAGGGTTATCTTCTGCCTCGGCCATGAGACTTATGGCCGGGGTAGAAGATAACCTAACAGACAATTTGACCCTTATCAAATTAATTCTGCCCCGTGACATACGCTCCCATGCTGGGGACTTGTGGCTGAGGCAGAATTAATTTGATAAGGGTCAAATTGTCTGTTAAGTCGGGTTATCTTCTGCCCCGGCCATAGGTCCCCAACACGGAACTTATGGCCAGAAGATAACCTAACCCTACCAGACAATTTGACCCTTATCAAATTAATTCTGTCATAAGGTCATGTTGCAAAAACTTGGAAATTTTCCGTCCCCCTTATGTCGCCCCCTTCTATCTTACCCCTCTTTTTCAAACTATCACAAAAAAAACAGTCTTATCCCCAGGATCGCTTAGTTTTACGAGTTTCGAATTAATTATTTGACAGAAATTGACAAAAAGTGGAAATTATATAAAAACTAGGAGCAAGAAAGTAGCGACCGACTTCTTTTCCAGCAGGAGTGAAAATGAAAATGTGAAAATCTTTCTGCCTGCCTGCACCGAATCCCGGGCAACAAACTCTGCCGTCTGAGACGACTTTTTTGCACACTGTGGGCTCCAGTTGGCACCCAAACTTTACAAAAGAAATTGATAAGCACCCCCTCGTCTCGATAAGTGAGATATAATTAGAGATAAGGCTTCCTTAATTTGTTTTGTTCGCGTGACCCAAAAAAGGGGGGATTTCTGAGGTCAAGAAAGGTCACCTGGGTGCGAGCTGATGGTTTGTAAGGTGGAAAGTAGGAAAAAATCCAAATTCTGCTCGCGGAATTTCACAGTCAAGTCAAGTCTTGACCTGTCTTGGTTTTTTCTCGCCAGAAACTTCTGGAAATTTTAATTCGGGAATTTCAACTTGGAAATTTTAGTCTCGTCATTCATTTCATTTTACTACTGCGACCAAGCACAGTCACACATAATCTTCTTCTCTAATCTTTGACAAGTTTTTGAACAATTAACCATGTCTTCCTCGGGGGGTGGTGGTGGTAGTGGGAACGGGGATATGGTCAATCTGCACGATCCCGACCTTGAACTTATCGACCCTACGCCGGATATTCACGCGCTGTTCGCCCACTTCAATAAGGAATTCTTTTCCGGCGCTTTGGGCGCAGTGACGGTCGAATGGAGCAGCAGGATGACGTCGTGCGCTGGATTGTGCTACTATCTGGGGAGGCGAGGGGGTTGTCGGATTAAGCTGAGTAAGCCGCTGCTCACCCTGCGACCAAGGACTGACCTGGTCGATACGCTCCTGGTAAGAGACTTGATTAGATTTTAACTAATCTATATACTTAATAGTTAATTTAGGATTTATGATAAACGTTGTTCTTTTTCCAGCATGAGATGATTCACGCTTACTTCTTTGTAAAAAATGGATTCACTCGTCTCGATCGGGACGGTCATGGGCCTGATTTTCAACAGTATATGAAAGCAATTAACGAAGCGGCGGGGACTAAAATTACGGTAATTAATTTAATGATAACTCGTCGTTAAAATCAGTACATATCTAATCATTTCTCGGCTATGGTAATTTAGTTTAAAATTATGGACGACAAATTTGTAGAGGGTGTTCCCATTAAAAAAATATACTCCAGATTATGACAGTTTTTGAAGGAGATCTAGAGTTTCTGAGGCCTTCATAAAAATTGGGAATCATCGAAACTGGTTTAAAAAGCTCAATGGCATTCCATTAACCAACTTACTGACTTCACATTTGTCGTCCAGAATTTTAAAATAAATTTCCAAAGCGGAGGAATAATTAAAAATGGCCATTTTAGTGATGAGCCCCTGAGTCATTAAGAAAATTAAATATCGCTAGGTTTAGAATTCTCTATAATTAAACTTTATCTCTCTGATCCTCAGGTGTATCATACCTTCCACGACGAGGTGGACCATCACCGACGTCACTGGTGGAAATGCACTGGACCCTGTGTCACCCGGCCGCCATTCTTCGGGATCGTTAAACGTGCCATGAACCGAGCTCCTGGACCGAATGACCTCTGGTGGTCCGAGCATCAGGCGTCTTGTTCCGGCTCCTTCGTCAAAATCAAGGAACCAGAAAAACCGGTCAAGGTGGCGAAACGACGACTGCCTGGAGGAGCAACATCTCTTGTTGGATCTGGTGCTGTTGTGGGGGGAGGAAATACGATGCCGATGCAACCCATCACTAAATTTTTTACTCCTGCAAATCATGCCGGAGGAGGTGAGTAGTTGCATTAAATAACTGTTCATTTGTGGTTGATTTGTTAATGTATCATCACCAAAATCCACACATTTTTAATCATTTCTCCACTCTGGGAACTTATTTTAAAATTCTGAAGGACAAATTTGTAGTCAGTCAGTGAGTTGATTGATGGAATAGGGATGAGTTTTTTAGCCAGTTTCGATGAGTTCCAATTTTTCTGAAGGTTGCTTAAACTTGAGATCTCTTCCTTCAAAAGGTGTCAAAATCTGGAGTGTATATTTTTAAGAAATTGACAACTCCTTACCCTTACAAATTTGTCATCCAGAACTGTAAAATAAATTCCCAGAGCCGAAAAATAATTTAAAATATACTGATTTTGGCCATGAGTCATGGAGTAATATGCTAAACGTATATTTTTTATATGGTTCCAGTTGCTTCAGCGTCCTCCTCATCTCACGAGATTACTGAGATTACTGATCACTCCACCCCAATGAGTGTGGACGACCCTATCACATTATCCGACAGTGACGACGACGACATCGATTCCGATCTGCGAAAAGCTATCGCGCTCTCACTTGGTAGCAGTCTTACTATGAATGGTCAGTCATCATCATCGGGCAATCGACCGTCTACAAGCAACGCTGCTACTGCTTCTGTCGCCGCTGGAGGAGGGGGACCATCGACATCTCGAAATACTCAGGTCTACCAGTCCGTGCCTTTTCCGCAGCTTCGTCCGAACTACAGCAACCCCTCGACCACAAGTTCGTACAACTTCCCAGGGGTCGGACACCGTCTCGGAAGTTAAGAAGAAAGCTGAATACGTCGACCACACAAAATACCTGATCCCACCCACCCGTCAAGTTTACAAACCGCAAAGAAATCCATACAATTTTTATACAATTCCTACCTCACCACCACCACATTCCATTTTACCAAACAAGAAGTATTTTTATTTAGTAACCAAATTCTTAGTTCTGTGCTGTTAGGTTATAAAACCATTATAAAATTAGCATGATAAGTTAATCAAAGTATGTTTATTTATGTACAAGGAGTTAATACTGTTGCCCTTGTTCTTTGTAATTAATTAGCGGCTGAGAGCAATCGGTGTGATCATATGAAATTCTAGTTTGTCAATAACTACATACGTACATATAACGTGAATAATCTCTTTGTGGGATCACAATTCTGAATGATGAGTAATCTGCTTCTCTTAAATAAAACTCAGGTTTGTAGCAGAATGAAAAAATCGAGTCTGATCAAATCACCGTTGTTAATTGCTTGTAAATGTATTTTAACCATTCACATTTTATGCATAACTTGTGTTTATTACATGTTGGATAGATGTTTATTTGTTCATTTATTTCTCATCTTTTCATAAGTATTGATTCGATCAAGCTTTTTGGGCGTGGTGGAATCGAGCACTCAATTTCATACTATATTCCCATATTTTCATGAAAATGTTCCATATTTCGTAAATATTTTGAGCATAATTATTTCTTCTATTCCTTCAAAAGAATAAATTTTTCTCGATATTTCGACGACTTTATGACACGAGAAAGATTTTCTTAAACAAACGGATCGAAAAAGATTTTGAATTATAAACAGAATTGGGTATTGAATTAAAACTCTAATTTAGCGAGCTTAAAATAACCCTGAAATCTATATTTTTATATTATTGTCTGGTAAAGAATGTTTTAAAAAATGTATATATACCCAAATAAGTGCATACATAAGTAAATGAGGATGTGGATGTAGTAAGTAAGTAATTTGCGAAAAGTGTGTGTGGATTGTTGTCAGTCTGAATATCGGTGATGAGAGGAGATTAATTGTCGCGATAGGAGGATACAATTTAGTAATGAGATTCCACTAACTGCTCCTCATTCTCCTTAATAATATTCCTACTTCTTACTACTTCTTCCTATTGCAGACGAGTGAGTGAAAGTGTGCTGTGAGAAAATGCAGACTTATACATAAGTATCTAAGCTAGGAATTATCATCCTCGATCTCTTCTTCTTCTTCGCGTCCTTATCTCTGCAGATCTCTCGTCTCTCAGCCATTTACTTATTAGCTTTATGGTAGATATTCAGTGGACATCGTAAAAACGTCAAAACATGCGACATCCTCCATCAATCAGCACTCACTCAGTGTCCCACGGCCATATTTTCCATCATATGCCTTATGGGATCGTCATGTATGTATGTCCGCCCGTCCGTCCGTGTGAGATACTTTATGTATCCGATGAACCACTGATAAGTGTAAATGACACCAAATTTTATAGATTGTGCAACATAATAAGTAGATTCAGGTATGGATTCATAACAAAAAGTTGAACTTTTGCATGCAAAACTTAGATATTTTTCATCATGCACCGAACCAGGCCTTATGGGATCGTCATGTATGTCCGTCCGTGTGGGATACTCTATTATATGAACCACTGATAACCCGTCATTAACGTGTAAATAGCACCAAATTTCATAAATGGTGGATGAGAGTGCAAATAAGGGGAAAGATTTAAGAATATTCTTGAAAAAAAGTGAAATTTTGTCATGCAAAAATTGGTGTCCAATAATTGTCACAATTTTCGAAATAAAATAAGTACCCATATGCAAATTTGTGTCTCAGGCTGCATCAAGTCGATCTAGTAAAGATTTTCTTCTCGAGAATAGTAATAAATATAGAATTGCATTGCATCTGAGGAGCTAAAAGTGAGTAACTCTCTCTGCAACTTATTAGTGTCGCATGCATGGTGGTAATTATTCCCCAAGCACCTCATTTGCATAAGTATTGCAAGTATTTAGTCGTAAAAATGGTGCACATGCAATGCATTCACTGTATCGCGAATTCGCGACGACGACCATCGATCGATGCAATGCAACGCGTGCTTGCCTTCCGGCCTGCAAAATTACAAATACTTTTTCCACAGTGACTGACGCTGCGATTGGCCGATGTACAGATAGATAGATTAGATACATATGTAAATGTGTAGCTAGATAGATATGCAAATTTGTGTCACATGCAATTCAATTCATCCACACACACACGCTTGCATTGTCATAAAGTCTTAATCTCATCGGCATCTCAACTATGCGGCTAATGGTAAGCTGATAAATACAAAGTTTACTTGGGGTTGGTGTTTTTAACCTTTATAAAATTTCGAAGGACATCGTTGTACATGGCTGGGGATGGGTTGACCTTCTGGGGGCATGAATTTAAATGGGGGAATAACTAACTGGGGCATGTGGACAAATTACATCTCTCAATAACTGGGCGACAATATTACTACCGCTGTATTTACTACGGTATGGTAATATGCATGCTGGCTATAAGTTATTATCTCCAGTTGCGGTGATATTTTATTACTAGATAATGCGTTGAAATTGTGGATTGAGCAGGGTTATTAGATTATGAATATATACTACCATTCGGTGATGATAAATTGTCACTGAAGCGGTAGAATTGCATATGTATGTAGTACCTCCGCCGGTAACAATTATATCCACAAATTGTTGAGAGTTGTGTACAACTAGTAATTCTACGAGTGAGACGATTTTGAAGGAATTTTTGTAACCATCAATTTTTCTGCATGATGAGACGACGAACAGACAGAGATCCATTGTCTCTCTCGACGCGAGGGTACATATACCACAATATATCTTTGAAAAGAATGCGCAATACTCGAAAATAAGTAGGTGCCCTTTGACTCTGAACTAACTGTCCTCCCGTCAATCAAACGGGAACGTCTACAGACTCGCTCGATGATGAGAAACATGTTCTTTTCAATTCATCTCTAAAGTTGTGTAACAATGGGCAGGAAAATGTGTGAGTGTCATAATTTCAGGAATAAATGCCTCCCTAAAGGTGCCTTTTATACTAACTAACTTGCGCCATAGCTTAATTAATTATAACATTGGCGCAAGTACGTATTCATGTTATCACGATATTTAAGTACGTACATACGTATGTAGCACATTGATTTCACGTTTTTAGTTCGAGCAATGCACGCTCCCTGGTCATCATCATCTGTCATCCGTCACCCCCACAACAATGCAGCCCCGAAACAATGGAGTACCTCTACTACATCCGCACCTCATTCTTCTCCTCACCCCGTGATTCATATATTCACCAACAATACCATGATTCATAAGCAAATCATACATTGTATCACGCCAAATTTTAGCAAAAAAAACAATCCTCTGATTTTTAGCCCGAACCAGGGCTTATGTAATCGTCATGTCCGTCCGTCTGTCCGTCCGTCTGTCTTTCGATAACTCTCGAACGAGTTGACGGATTTGGACCAAATTTTGTACAGACATGTATCTGGGCAATGCAACGACCGAGTTCGAAGATGGGTTCGATCAGAAAAGTTTTGGACCGGTGGGGGTCATCGGAGTGGGTGGGGTATTACGCACCAAAATTTCAAAATTGTCGTAGAAAGCTGAAATTTGGCACAGAGGTTGCTAATGGCTCCTAATAGATAGAAATGAGTTCAAGATGGAAAAATTTTCATTTTGAGGGACCCTAGGGGGTGACCCATACTGATTTTTCAAAATTGTCATATCGAGCTGAAATTTGGTGGAGAGGTTGCTTATGGGTCCTAATGGAAGAATATGACATGACATTGGTATAATTTTTATCTAGAGCGACCCTATGGGGTGACCCATACCGATTTTTAGAAATTAACGTAGAAAGCTGAAATTTGGACCAGAGATCCTTACTGCTTTCTCATGAAATAATATGAAGTTATATACATATACTGAGAAACATGGGTTTACTAATCCTGGTTCGGGCTAAGCAAAGCTGTACTGATAGGTTTTTTCTTCTCTGTTGCACTTCAGTTACAGAAAGTATACGGAATAAGAAATAAGAAAACCAGTTCTTCCAGAAATGCAGTCCAGTCCAGTCCTCGGGCAGGCACCCCACCAACAATCCATCCTCCACCACCATTAAAGACATCCCAACCACGCTCTTCTTATTCCCACTGTGGGAACGTCTGCCGCATTGTTGGAGAGATCATCTCACACGTACGTATATAACGTAACAGTTTGTTGCCTTTCTTTCTTTACCATCTTAAGTAGTCGCTCTCTGCTACATATTTCTATTTAGCAAGTAAAAAAAGGTATCCACACAGAAAAACCGTCCGTTCGTTCGTATATAATCAAACCAACCACTTTCCCCTCTCGAATATTAAGATGGATATTGTATTGTTGCTTCTTCTTCTTCTTCAATATTGCGACTTGTTGTTGTATGGGTCGAGAATCTGTAGGTAGGGGATGAAGCCGATCGTCAGTGACTGCGGAAGCCGGGGGACATGTGGGGACGACATTGCCATTGTAGGATATGTAGGGGAGTCCGGGGTTACAGATGATGCGGACATCCAACAATCGTGAGGACAACACTGTCCCTCTGTCCCCTCACGGCTTCCGCGGCCACTGATGCTGCTGCCAATGATGATGATGGTGATGATGGAGGAATTCACTCCTTGAAGAATTACATTTTATAAGTATACATGAGAATATTGTTGTGTTTAATAGCCGACTTCTTCTTCTTCTTGGCGTGGTGGTGTGGTGGTAGTCATTTGTTAGTTGTCGTGTAGAAGGGGAGGACTGAGGACGACATGGACGTTGCAGCAGCAGATTGAAGAGAGGAAGCAGGTGGATGCATCGAGCTAGCAGATTATAGATTGCACCCCGTGTGAGAGAACGTATAGTCATATCCGGTTTTGCATTATATATATGCGCCCTTTAAAAATTATTGTTTGGTTTTTGAGTGTACACACGTTTTGATTTCTGAAGAAAACTGAACAGAAAAGTTTGAAGTTTTCTGTTTTTAAGTGGAAATATAAAAGTGAATTGGCTGGATGGAGTCCTCGCCACCGACGACGGCTTGCAGTGAGACGCGAGGAGAACTCCGGAGATACAAGGGAATCAGGTTTGCCAACTTTTCTCTAATCTTCTCGCCCAACCGACGACCAAGACGACGCTGCTGCTTTTTTAGCAAAGTTACTAAAATCCTAGCAAATTCCAATCGTTGTCCGATCCAAATTATACTTATGCCAAAATTTTCCCCTTGTTTTACGAATAATTGCAAAAATTCCGATCCTTGGCGTGCACCAAATTAAATATGCCAAAATGTCGTCTTGTTTCTTTCCCAATACTTGCAAATTATAATAATTCGCATCTCTCCTCCTCCAATAAATCTCACCCGATAACATCTTATCTTAAGGTGACCACTCCTCCTCCTCGAATAAAACAGGTCTGTACATACATATGTACGTACATACATACATCTGCATGCGAATAATATGCAAAGTGAATGGATATATAATTCCACCCCGTTTTTTCACCTGCACCTCCTCCATCCAGTCTTCTTCACGTCAAAGTAATTAATTATCTGTACCTCGAGCGATGATACAGAAGCGTCACTCGCAACGAAATAAGAATCTTCTGACACCTAACTTCACGACGAAAAATCCAATCCAATCCACAACCGACATTTATACTTAATCAGTGGCCGCGGAAGCCGTGGGGACATGTGGGGACGTTAGCATATTATCAGATAATGGGGGAGGGAGGGGTTTGCATAAGATGCGGACATCGAATAACTGTGGGGACATAGGGACAATGTCCTCTCGCTTTCGCGGCGACTGACTGGATCGCTTAATCGAGACGATTTATTCTTATTTATCCGAATCCCATTATTGCATCCTTCTTTTCTTCCTCCTCCCAACAAAGACGACTCCACGGCAGCTCCTCCGCTCTCGAAATAGAGCAACAATAATTAAGTGTTGTTCATTGTGTGCGTCATTATCTTCGTCGTCGGATGGGATTCAGCCTGGCTGACAACAATGCCAACCAACTAAACCACGTATGCAAATGAATGGAAATATGTAGAATCGCGTAGCGCAAGAAAAAAAATAAATAAAGCGATAGGAGTGACACTCGATCCCATTTTTGAGATAGAGAAGACAAGACGCTTATGTTCTCTTAAAGAGGATTTAAAAAAACATGCGGTTTTTCACCTTCGGGTGGTCTTCTTTGTCCCGACTTTGTCCTATTTATTGTCCTGAGACGAAAAACCGTCATCATTTTTATCATATATATTTAGAACTTGTAGACTCATCTGCTGTCCCTAACCCAACCTTGTTCTATTGTCCTTAGATTTTAGAAGCCAAGACGGGACAATTTTTATGACGTGTAGAACCTGTGGTCTCTCTGCATTGTCCCAACTTTGTCCTGTTTATTGTCCTTAGAGGAAAAACCGATCATTTTTATCATGCAAATGTAGAACTTTCTTTACGTTTCATCTACTGTCCCTACTTTGTCCTATTGTCCTTCAACGGGTAGAAGTTCAAAAAGGCATGATTTTTACCATGTGTAGAACTTACCGACTTCGCGTGGTCTCTCTGCATTGTCCCAACTTTGTACTGTTTATTGTCCTTAGACGAAAAACCGACTATTTTTATCATGTTCATTTAGAACTTGTCGACTAATCTGCTATCCCAACCTTTTTTCTATTGTCCTTAGACCGTAGAAAGCCAAAAAAAATCACGATTTTTACCATGTACAGAACTTATCGTCTCATCTTCGCCATCGTTTTGTTATATTTTCAGATCGTCCAAAAAGTCGCTGCACTCCTGCTCCTCAGACTTTTACATGCGGCGTGGCGCGGACGCGGATGAAGATGCGGAGGACGAAGCGGACACGCTCGTCCTGGGGCCGCGATCACTCTCCCTCGTACGTAGCGATAAGAATAATAATATTATTACTAACTTGCGCCATAGTTAAGTAGCTACTGTAACATTGGCGTAAGTTATACGTCATAATACAACTTGATAATATCCGTTATAGAGCGCCCTTGTCCCGAAGGAGGTGGTCAAAAAGTCGCCGCATTCTTCCTACTCCGCCCTCCTCACGCCCGACCCCAACCGGATGTCGCAGCTCGAAACGTTAGAAGCCAAGGTACAAATGTCGTCACCATTAATTAATTAATTAACTCAACTAATTAATTACTAATTAATTAATTAATTAATTAATTTTTCTAGATGGCCAGCATCGAAGTCTCCTTAGCTTCCGTAGCGGCCGCCGCATGTGCCGCGGCCTCTTCCGCTGCCCCCATTCCAGGCACGTCGACGTCATGCTCCTCCCTCCATCACGTGTCGGGCAGTAGCGGCGGGGGCGGAAGCGGTCCACCGCGCCGCACGAAGCGCAGCCTGCTCGGGTCTGCGCGGTCGCAGTTGGCGTCCTCCTCGTCGCGAACGGACCTCCTCCTCCTCCACAAGGAGGTGGAGAACCTCAAGACAAATTTGAAAGATAAGGACAACCTTATCCTCAAGTGAGTGAGAGTCAGATAACATGCTTATCATACATACGCTAAATTCGCCCTTTACAGTTTGCAGACGCAACTCCGGAAGCTGTCGAAACGGAGGGGAACGCATGGTTCCATTACTTCAACAGATTCGGGCATCCTGTCCCTCCGCGTGTTGTCTGAGTCTGAGCGCAAAGCGGCCGAGGAGCGCTTGGCCGCCCTGGATCGCGACATGGAACAGAAAAGGGGCGATATTCACTCGATCAATCAACGTTTAGGGAGACTCCGACCGTCCGAGTGAGTCGAATTATTGGGTGTCTTTATATGTATTCAATGCTTGCGCCAATGTTATGGTTTAAGTATGTGGCGCAAGTTAGCAAGAATTGGAGCTAATTCATTGCATGATTTGTCGTTAAGCTCGCTTATCGAGTGCCTTTATACTCGTTCTATATGCAGTGACTTGCGCCAATGTTATATTTTCAGTATGTGGCGCAAGTTAACAAGAAACGAAGCTAATTCTTTCCATGATTTGTCTTTAAGGCTTAAAGCTCACTTATTTAGTGTCTTTTTATACTTGCTCGTTGCATATATTTACTCTACTTGCGCCATATGCAATGGTTTAACTAGGGCGCAAATTAGCAAGAACTGGAGCTAATTGATTGCATGATTTTTATTTAACAGCAACATCGACACTCGGATCGAGCAAGCCGAGCTGGAGTATGAACTGGAACGGGAAGAGTTGAACTTGATGAACTTGGCGGAAGAGAGGCGAAACCTTCACACCATCCTTGACGACAACGACACGGCGCAGAAACGTGGCGAAAACTCACTCTTCACGTAATAATAAATAGATAAGTGGTTATCGATCCTGGTAGATATACTTATTGTTTATGGTCATATATGTAGATCGCTCCCGCTGAACGGTACGGTGTCCCTCCACTCGTTCGAGATCGTCCTGGACGCCGGGAGTGGTGCGGACACGTCCGGCTTCACCGTGGGCAAACGGGAGGATCGCGCCGGAACCTATGTCACGTGGACGAGGGAGGATCTGAAAACGTTGAAAAGGGGCGATCGGTACGTTGTGGAAAGGGACTTACAAAGGAGCTATCTCAGCGGATGCGATCCGATTTTGAGGAAATTAGTGTTAATCGATCACAAATTTGATTAGTATGAAATTTGCGAAAGACGCGATCTCCCAATGGGCACGTTTGCCAGAGATATTTGCATCCCAAGCGGGGAAAACGTGCAGAAAAGTCGACTTTCCAAATTTACTGCGCGTTTTCTCCTCTTGGGATGCAAATATCTCTGCCAAACGTGCCCATTCGGAGATCGCGTCTTTCGCAAATTTCATTCTAATCAAATGTTTTCATCGATTGAGACCAGTTTGCCCAAAATTGGGGAGCATCCGCTGGCAGACCTCCATTCTGACTTAAATGTTAACATTGGCGTAAGTCGGAGCTAATTTGCATAATTCCAGGATCGTGGAGATCAACGGAACCTGCGTGATATCGAAGGGTGTAAACCGCCTCGAAGAGTTCTGGCTGGATGAGGACAACAACCTCTCGGACGACGTGGAACTTACGGCGCATCCCTTGCGCGTCGTCGTCATGCGCGCCCCTCCACCGCCCCCACCCCCACGCGGGCCGAACAGGGAACTTCACGTAAGAAGGAAAATTCTGTCTTAATTCTGATCTCAATTAAGCTGACGCCACGTGCGTTATGGCAGACGGTGCGTGAAGAGCTGTCCCTCGTGACGGCCAAGTTGGAGCAGGTGGTGAAGGAGAAGCGTGAAGCGGTGGCGTTGTGGAACCAGTTGCAGGGCGAGGTCGAACCCCTTCTTCGCCTCCGCACTGACACCGAGCACGTGACCAAGGAGAGGGACGCCCTTCGCACGGAAGGAGTCCGCCTCAAGCATCGCATCTCGTATCTCGAGGAGCAGGTGAGTATGACAAATAAATAATTGGTCTGGTATTGAAAATGATGGTACTGACGCCATGTCGAAATCGAAATCCAGGTGTCAGAGATGATCCAAGAGAAAGTGGGCTCCTCGGCGGTGACTGTGTTCCAAAAGGGGTCCACGCGAACAACGATTGTTGGAGGGTCCGACCGACCACCCAGCGTCACATCAAATTCAACCTCAAAGTATGAAAACTCGCTCATTTCCCTTAATTTTGTATGTATTTAATTAACTTGTACGACTCACATTTATTGATGAATAGTTATTTAAGATTTCCAAAAAAAAGAAACAATGAAATGTTTAATTAAAAATATGAATCCATATTGTTTAATATTTTAGAATCTTTTCTTTTGAATTTCAATCCTCAACTTTTGTAAATCCAATTTGCTTAACAGAAGTGGTTTCGTATACGTAAAATCGTCCATATTGAGAAAATGTAGGTATTTGTTTTACAAAATTGCCGAAATATGCACAAAATATAAGCATTTTTTTACAAAATAGGTATGCTAAAATGTGCAACTAAAATCATATGCAATTTACTACAAATATTGAGAAATATATAGAAATTTTAGTAATCTATGCGAATTGGGGGACGCGCGACTAAATAACTATGTATCCCTTTTTAACAGGAGCCACCCTAAGGACACGAACGGCGACCACCACCACCACTCGACCCCTTCCACCACCACGACGACCGCCAATAACCACCGCATGATCGGCTCCGCTCTCCGGTCTCGACTCTGGGAAACCTTTCGCCGCGCTACAACCTCCACCGATTCACGATCCGTTTGCTCCATCGACTCCTCCAAGGCGGGCACGGAGGCCGGATACTTTTCCAAGAAGCGCCACGGCGGCAAAAATAAGTCCTCTTCCTCCGCGCCCTCGAAACCTTTGCGCCTTTCCCTCCAGCGCGCCACATCGTCCTCCGAAGTTTACATGGCCGAACCGCACAACAACCACCACAACCACAACCACAACAACCACCATGGCGTCGACCTTCACCCGAACAACAATGGCGCCCCGCTTCTGCGCCGGTCGAACGACCACCAGTCGGAAAATGCGCTGCTCGCGGCGTGCAGTGAGGACCGCGGTGGTAAAAAGAGCAAGGCACGTGGGAAGGGGAGTAGTGGGGGTGGGATTAGATGGCCCTCATTAAGACCGGCGTCCTCCATGAGTTACGCTATGCCGTCCGCGTCAAGTAATGGACAGCATAATAACCTCCCCCACTACTGATAAGCACACTTCCAAAAATATTGATATTATTGTTATTATTGGTACCACAATTCCTGCTAAATAGTTAAATGTATACTCAAGTTAATATGTTTAATACAAGTTGACAATATAAAAAAGCAATAAAGAAGACGTATGCCAAAGAAATGCAAAGAGAGAGAGAGACAAATTTTTCGAAAAAATAGCACCTCGCATCGCAAAACATATCGCTAAAACGAAGCATGAAAGCGGTACCTTTTTCCCACGCACAAAAATCCATACTTTTTCCATAAGTATATACATATTTTATGACGCCACTCACGAGACAAAAGTCCGTCTCAGTTTTAAGTACGGCTCTATCCTCTCATCATCTCGATATTACTACAAGTATTTGCTCGGCTTGACATCTTGTGACCCGTCGCAAAATTTGCATTCCAAATTTTGCAAATTTTTCTTTCTTCTGTGAGTATATGAATAAAATCGTGTCGTGTGAAGGAATTAAAATGAATTTCAAGTTTATGCATCTCCATCGTCGTGGTCGCTTTCCACCCGATTTTTAATTCTTCACCCAGCCATGTCGTCTACATACATATTCGATCTTGCACTCGATCTACATACATAAATATGTACATACATAAATGCGTGCACAAAGATCTAAAAGTGCACTTTTAGATCTTACATGTGCATACAGCACACTTTGCATTCAGCCATTCAATCCTATTTAGCACCCAATAACCTTCCATTCAATCCAATCACACAGTGCAGCAATTGTTACCTTAAATTCATTCCTCGCCCTAATCCGCACTATTATTTAATCATTCATTTACCTTTATTCAACTCCATTTAAGGGAAAGAAAAGAAAACAAGGGAAATAGCAAATAATGCGCGTCGTGTACCAATATTTTTTATTATTTGCAATTAATTATCCTCCACCGCCGCCGCCGCTGCCATTAAACTTATTTAATCTTGATAACACAATAACTATCGCTACTATTATTAGATAACACTACCAGCACCAGCAGCAGGGGCACTAATTACCCAATTAGTTACTTAAACACTACACATGCACAACAATAAATACTGCAACGGATGAGATAACTCGACAATTAAGCCAAGTTTAGTTACTCGCATGCACATAATAATTCATTTCATTACATACTTTTGCACATTGTTGCATTTCATAGTTAAGTTATCGCATTTCTTCCCCCCATGCAAAAATCCCCCCGCCCATCCATCAGTCTCTCGTCTCGAGTATGATTTATCGTATAAACAAGGGCTCCCATACACGTAATATGATCAGTCGTTGTGCCGTACTCAGACGAGACGCACAGCTTTCTTGAGATTGGGTAGATTTTTGCACAGTTTTTTTTGCAAATTCTTGTTATTAATACGAGACTTAACGGAAGGGAGGAAGGAAATTGAAAAGGGAGGAAGTGCGGAAGGAAGTAAAAAAGTCGACCATATACCTATTTACATATTTGGAGTTATTCATAATAACCAGATAAGTGCTTAAGGAGTGGAGTGCATAATGGGAAAGTTGATTCGCACTGAACAACACGGTTTTGGTCTCGTAAGTCGCCGTCTTCTTTTTACTTACACAATAAAAAATTACCATAATTACCATTTTATTTTTCGCGATTATTATTATTATTCACTTTACAAGTGATTACTTTACGATGTGAAGTAATATTTGTGTAAAAAAAGAGGCTTTCCGCCACCGTACCGCAGTGTGGACAATGTGGCAATCAGGAACAATAGATAGACAAATTTTGTGAGAGATAATAAAATAGAAATCAATTCTCCTGTAACGCGGCGTAATAATGAGGTGTAAAGTACATAATTTAAATGATATAATATGCTAATGTAGATAGGGAGGCAGAGTGAGACAAAGGTTTTAAAAGTGTATACTTAAGAACTTCTTATTAAGAACTGTTTCGTTTTTTGAGGGTCTGGTACATATAATTTGTTGCTCTGGAAAGCGAGAATTGCAGGAAATGCGAAGGTGCACGAAAGTGGGAGAAAGTGGGAGAAATATTCACTATCTAAAATATTCCTCATTTCTTAAACGCGTAAATTTCTTACACTTAAAATTCTGATAAAGTCGCATATCTACTCCGTTCTGGTATTGATTTGGTAATAACTTCTTACCCGATTGGTAGTAGTTTGTTTCTGAGTGGAGAGTTTTACATTACTGAACGGTAATGTCCGTTAATACTCCGTTTGCGGTAGAGTTATACATGTACTCCGGGCAGTAATTATTAAACATTAACCACTTTCTACCCGTTATTTCTTGCACGTGGTTACTTGCACGTGGAGGAAGCATTGAATCTAATACTTATTGATTCCCTTCCTCTCTTTCAGGCCAGAAAAGTGACCCTGATTGCCGTGCTTGTCCTCTGCGTGGGCGTCACCGCCGCGAAACGTCGCCCCAGAACGAGATCCGTCCTCAAACTGTACAATAACGAGAACTACGTGGGAAATTATGTGGACAATAATAACAACGGTTTCCGCCCGGGAATCGTTCTTAACGAAGGAGGCGGGGGCGAAGGAGGGGGAGGAGGAGGCGACTTCTACAACGACATCATCACCCTAGGAGACGCTCCTCCTTCCTCCCGCGGTACGGACGACGGGGGCGCCTTCGTCGTCACGGGAGGCTATCAAGTCTCCGACGATGGTGGGGGCAATTATTCACCCTATTCTGGCGACACCACCCCCCACTCGCGACCCCCGTACCATCCCCACCCTCCCCTAAAAGCGCACTACCATCAAGACAACAGCAACCGGGTGACGCCGCCCACCTCCCAGAAGACGCACCACCCTCACCGCGGGTACAGCAAGTTTATCCCCAACCTCCCCCAGCACAAGAGCCCCCTCCCCCACGACCACCCGCACCACCACCACCACAAACTGCAGCAAGGTTACCAAGGTCATAAATACCCCCACTACGATTTTACCCCCCAAAAACAGGAAGGCTACCCCCACCAAAAATACCCCCATGTCGAATATCCCCACGAAGGTCCTCCTCCACCTTCATCCAACCACCCACAGCAGGGCTACCACTTCCAGAAATCCCCCCAGAACGATTATTCCCCCCACCACCACCACCACCACGAAGGTCCTCCCTCGTCCTCCACCCCCATGTCCAGTTATCACTACCAGAACGGCGTCATGCACCACGTGACTGGGGGATTTTCTCCGCTCCCCCCCACGCGACACCTCAGAATGTCCCCGCCCTACCACCACCACCACCACCACGCTAAACACCCGGGTTTCCGAGGGTACGGAAATTACGGGCCGTCTTACCGCAACGGAGTCCAGTACCGGCAAGACGGCGAAGAGGCAGCAAATGTCTCCGTGGGATACCCGTATTTTAGATGATAACCGCCGATAAGCTTAATGATAATCGTCAATCATACTTTAAAGATCAAGACGGCTGCAAATGATATCCGTATTTCAGATGATAAGCTTAACGATAATCGTCGTCGTCATACTTTCAAGATCTCCAAATGTGCACGTTTTTACATATTCTGCACAAACCCAATTACAAAAATGAAGTTCAAGTTCGCAAAAATATGGCAAAAATTTTAGCACATGTACATAATTGCGTGCATGTGGTTTGTTGTACACTTTGCTTGCACGAGTCACTCACTCTCTTCTTGACTCGACGAATGTTACTTGTTATTGGGCAGATAGAAAAGAGAAATTTCAAACACAAAACTAAAAACCAAAGCCAAAAACCACACGAGTAATAAAAATGATAAAAATTGAGAAGGAACAATGTTTCGCATGATATGTAAGTAAACGTACAATTTCATTCATTTCGTATTTACATTTTACATGTACGTCACACCGCATGGGTCGCGAAAAAAATTGAAGTACACTAAAACCCTAATTTCATCGCCAAATTGTTTGGGTTCAGTTTCAATATTTTTTTTAAAACAGCAAAATCACGATGAATCAGGATGACTTTCGATAAATTGAAATATTTTCTCTGGTGTAAAATCGAAGGGAGTGAGACGAATCAAGTGTGGGATGATAAATATGTACCAGTCTCAAGTCTCAATTTTCCCAGTTTATTATTTTGCATAGTACTTGGGAGTCTGTAGTCTCAATTTTCCCGATTTTGTATTTTGTATAGTATTTGGGAGTCATAAGTCTCAATTTTCCCAGTTTATTACTTTGCATAGTTTTTACTTGCAACTAAGTGGCCATCTCAATTTCCCCGTTTATTTAATTTACATACTACTTGGTTGGAAGTCACCGTCTCAATTTCCCCACCTTATTTATTTGCATACTACTTGGCAGTCATCGTCTCAATTTGTATAGTTTATTGTTTTGCATACTACCGTCTCAATTTCCCCTCTCATGCAATATTCCCCTCGTTTTAATGGAAACTTTCTAACATACGAAGTTCTAGAGGCACAAAATCATCTAATACAGAGGTTTTTACGTCTCAATTTCCCCTTCCAACCCAGTCACCTGGCTTGTCTCAATTTCCCCTTCCAACCCAGTCACCTGGCTTGTCTCAATTTCCCCACTTTTGAGGAGCTACATAAGCCTTTCTACGTCTCACCTTCCTGTTCCCAGTCTCATCTCAATTTCCCCTCTTCCTTGAGGAGATAGGATTGAAAAACCATGTCTCGGGTTGTCCACACACTCTACCCAATCTACCCCCCACCCCCAAAATCCCCCCTCCCCCCAAAACTAACACCTCCCCTTCCCCCCAGTT
Organism: Folsomia candida; assembly: GCF_002217175.1. Lineage (NCBI taxonomy): Eukaryota > Metazoa > Arthropoda > Collembola > Entomobryomorpha > Isotomidae > Folsomia > Folsomia candida. The sequence continues at coordinate 887,821 of NW_019091237.1, forward strand.
TGCTTGGTCCTCATCGTCCCCACTGGATGCCCCCCCACACAAGCAATACATGCAATTTCTCCCAAACTCTCGTCTCTCTGGCCTCGTGGGAGCCACCTTTGGGCGCACGTGGGAAGGAGCGTGTTCACCATGCTCTCTCCTCTCGCAGGCTGCACACTTCCTCGGCTGCTACACAACCGGTCACTTCACTCCTCACTTCCTTCTCCACAAGAAGTTTTTAATTTTAATTGTCGCTAGAGTTAAGTGGTCGACGCCATGGTCAAGTACTCCAGGGAGCCGGACAACCCGTCCAAGTCCTGCAAAGCCAAGGGGTCCAATCTTAGGGTGCACTTCAAGGTAATTTAACTTATTTTAAGCCGCAATATTCATCACTTATCATCTTTACAATTCGCACGGCTTATTTACTTAATACTTAATTAATTAAGTAACTAACTGGTCATTATTATTATTGTTCATAGAACACGAGGGAAGCCGCCTGCGCCATTAAGCGAATGCCCCTCCGCCGAGCTATCAAATACTTGAAGAACGTGCTCGAGAAGAAGGAATGTGTCCCATTTCGACGGTACAACGGCGGTGTGGGGAGGTGTGCCCAGGTAAATAACCAATAACCTCCTTAACAATTAAATTATCTCCTAATTAAATTACTTAATTGTGTTAATTATGAATTGACAGGCGAAGCAGTGGGGCACGACGCAGGGAAGATGGCCCCAAAAATCGGCCGAGTTTTTGCTCCACCTCCTCCGAAATGCAGAATCCAACGCGGACTCGAAAGGTCTCGATGCTGACCGTCTCGTCATTGAGCACATTCAAGTGAACCGAGCCCCCAAAATGAGGCGTAGGACGTACCGTGCTCACGGAAGGATCAATCGTAAGTTTCGAAATACTTAATTCTTAACTTAGTGACTCAATTACTCGACATTTTTAATGATTTCTCCGCTCTGGGAATTTATTTTAAAATTCTGGACGACAATTTTGCCGTCAATGAGTCATTGATTAATGGAATAGCGGTGAGTTTCTAAACCAGGTTCAACAAGTTCCAATTTTTCTGAAGGCTTCTTAACCTTGAGATCTCCTCCTTCAAAAAGTTTCAAAATCTGGAGTGTATATTTTTCAAAAATTGCAACTCCCTGCTCTACAAATTTTAAAATAAATTCCCAGACCGGAGAAATCATTATAATTGTGCTGATTTTGACGACTTATCATCGATTCCTACATAAGCTAACCTCTCTTCTCCTTTTCCTTAGCCTACATGAGCTCCCCGTGTCACATTGAGGTCATTCTTTCCGAGAAGGACGAAGTCGTGGCCCGCGCCAAGGAGGAGGAACCCGTCAAAAAGAAGATTTCCAAGAAGAAACTCAACCGACAGAAGATGATGCAGCGAGGAGAGTAAAAATAAATCTACGTAAATTTCCACCATTCTCTCGAACCCCCTCCACCTCATCCTCGATAACAACTTATCAATTCCTCCCTTGTTGGTGATGACTTTACAGAAAAGGAAAAAATAAAAATGTTGACACTTTTACAACCGTTGAAACAATTTCGTAAAAAGACGCATGGCTTTATTTATTCATTCATTTACTCTCTAGGATTTTGCATATACCTGAGATCTCAGTTTTGTAAATAGTCGTAGTACATAGGATTTTTTTCATCTACTTTTCTCTCTCCATAATAAATAGTACAATAATTCATTATTAGATTAGTTTAAGTACAAACTCGTCGTAGCAAAAGATATAAGAAGAAGAAGGAGAGGAAGGAGCGGGCTGGAATTCTGCGACATTTGCACTATTTTTTTTGTAGTCGGCTTGATAAATATGATACGTTACAGGCGAAGGGATATATTTATATAATATAGGAAATTTGTATAAATTATTTCGTTCACCGGGCGAATAAGTAGTGTTTTGGTGTTAAAAAAAACAACCAGACTAGATTTGTGTTCTATCAACTCCTAAGTTTTGATCTTGGTTATTTACATACACGGGAAATTTTGTAGATTATATGAGCACTATTAAAATACACATTTATGAATTAGAATAGTAGTTAGTCCGATTCGTTGTTATTCACCTCCGGAGCGACCCAGTCACTAGATTTGTCCGTCTCCATCCCCCCAAGTGTTGACCACCTCTGGTTATTTACACACGAAATTTTGTAATTATGAGCACTATTAAAATACACATTTATGAATTATGGTAGTAGTCCGATTCGTGTCGTTGTTTTACAGGTCGTGATGATGATTATTATTCACCTCCAGTCACTAGATTTGTCTTCAACTCCTAAATTTTGATTTGACCACCACCTTTTCTGATTATTTATACACGAAATTTTGTAATTATGAGCACTATTAAAATACACATTTATGAATTAGTAGTCCGATTTTTGTTACAAGTCGTGTCCTCCGTTATTCACCTCCGGCGCGACCCAGTCTTTCACCCCTTTCGCACAGAGGACCTGAGCGAGGCCTTGTTGGTCACCGAAGTGGGCGTGGACGTGGGAGAAGCACACCTCGTAGGGGGCGAGGGCAGCACCATTGATGACGACTTTTCCCAAGAGGCTGATCAGTTTGGAGGAGATGGTGTCGAAGGAGAGGATGAAGTGGGGCAGGGTCCCGTTCGGGAGGAGTTTGGCGGAGATGAAGTCCTCCAAAAAGGTCACGTTCGTGGAGAAGGGAAACTCGGCGTTGTGCAGGCGCGACGTCACGGAACCGGCAAGACTGGATGGAGCGCAGGTAAAATACTCGAACGTGGCGGATGGGTTGTGCATGTATCTGGAATGGGTAGGATAAATTGTGAGGTGAAGAACGGAGGTCTTGGGAACATTGTAAACTTACAAACTTCTAAAATATGTGTAAAAGTTTGCAAGTTTATAGAATTTACGGATTTTGCCATGTTATCAAGGACTGCGTGAATCGTGTCAGTGTGTATTTTACCCGTTTTTATACAGGGTACGAAATTGAGGGTGTAAAAACAGGTAAGTAAAATACACGCTTAAGCAATTCACGCAGTCCTTGGTAACATTGCAAAATCCATAAATTCTGCTAACGTATAAACTTCACAAATATTTCGAAGGAAAATTAGCTCACAAATTTTTGTAAACTTGCTCAGATCAAAGGCGTCGTAGTTTTATATTGTAAAAGTTTGTAAAACGGTGGTACAAACCACACGGATTTTACAAAGTTACTAATGACTGGGTGAATTGCTTGAATAATTAAATTCCTTGATAAATAAACGTACGTGAAGACGGGGACGGAGTAGCACTGCATCATGACCCAAATGTGCGGCGCTGTGATGGAAGCAGACTGCAAGTTGACATAATTTGCGATGGGGAGGATCCCTCCTTGGTGGAATGAGCAGAAGTACAGAGCAGCCAAAATGTTGACCACCAGGGTGAGGAAAAACCAATTGTTGAGCATTCTGTGTAAAATCATACGTCAGTGTACACTCAAAATTTTCAATTTTCAATAATGTTCGTCTCTTGTTTACTAGCAATTAATTCAGTATTAGTCATATTTATTACCTGCCAATGTCGATCTTCTCCCTTTTTACAACCTCGGGATCTTTACCCAGCTCGCCACACTTGTAGAACACGTCCCCAATCACGGCAAACATGTGGGGAAGGATTGGCAAGAGGAAGCGGATCTCTTTGTGACGGATCAGACTGGAAAAAATACAGGCACAACTTTCTCTAATAAGCAATCTCCTTAATTAGTTGATTAGTTAATTAGTGAGTATCACCTGAAGCAGGATATGAAACCCAGAATGACGGTCCATTCCTTCTCGTGTAGCCGGAGTGAGAGGGAGACGAGAAGGGGGACGACGCTGAGACCGAGGATGGATGGCACCCCAGAGTAAAAGTACCAAAGGACGTGATGCTCCCCAAACTGGGCTGAGTCACCCTGGATAAAGTTGAACTGGATGAATCGCAGCCAGGTCATCATAGCTTTTCCGTACACGAACGAGTCAACAATTGCACCCACAACGATCACACTCAACCTGTTCATTAAATAATTAAAGAATCTCTTAGTATTTTACTCCCACTTTATCATCACTGCTTTTTAAAATACTTCGTCAAAATGCAGTATTTTGAGCTCATTTCCACTTAGGATTTAGAGTTCCAGGGGAATCAAACCCACAAATAGAGGAGAATCTACGTGTAGAAGGCAATATTCGGTCGAAAATGCACGTTTTGCAAGAAAGTAACTCTTGTATCGCTGTCAGAATATATTATTTTTTAACAAGGCCCCAAAAAATGGGAAATCTTAGTGAGTCAGCGCAATCACAGTTATAAATAAATTTAGATTGAATAACTTTTGCATCACCGCTCTCGGTATCATTTTTCCTGGAAGCATTAATTAATCATTAAGAATAATTGCCCCCCCCCCTCAAAGGTTCTGGAGCAAGATTATTTGACACTTTATCAATCTATAAAAGACGTAGATACTTAATGTCAAGCAATCGTGGGTCTGGAGATTTCATCAGAATAGGGATTAATAGGATATTGAAATTTATATATCGAAATTGTAGACTTTCAACTCTTTCTAAATTTAAAATTCGCAGTTCACAATATCATATCGATTAATTTAGCCAACATCTCGTTCAATAGTAAAAACGTCATCTTGTAATCTCAATTAATTTAATGAATGCAAGAGTTCATGCGTATGCAAAACTAAATTTACAGTGGACCCAGTAAAAATTATCCCGAGCGGTGATGCAAAAGTTATTCAATCTAATTTTATTTATTAACTGCGATTGCGCTGACTCACTAAGATTTCCTTTTTTTGGGGGCCTTGTTTATTTAAAACTTGTAATTGGTTGTCAAAGACATTATTTTTACTGCACAACCGCCGTTATTATCGGCACCCTGAATATTTTTATTAAATTTTTGATTTTCAAACTTGAATAACGCCGTTATTTCTCAACCGATTTAGGTCATTTTGCGCTTAAAATATCCGTAATGACTTTGACTAAAATATTTTCAATAAGCGAGCATGCTGAGATACACCACTTATGAATCATAAAAATAAATATGTTTTCAGGGGAAAATTTTTGCACATTTTGGCACATAACTTAGGTAAAAATCAAAAATTCGCCAAGTCGACTAGCACATCTTTTCTAAATTGTCTAACAATGATCTGTGCAAAATTTCATCAAAATCGGTTGAGAAATGACCGAGAAATCGACTTATGTCACTTTTTTTGGGTGGGGTAAATGCATACTTAGCAAATTTTTTTCGTTGCCAGGTATTTGCCTCACTAAGAAAAATCGTGAAAATGCAGTATTTTGATAGTGATAAAAACTTGATTTCTTAAAAAAACGTGCATTTCTTGACTAACTGTTGCCTTCTCCACGTAGAGTTTCGTCTTTTTGTGGGTGTAACAACCCTGGAAATCCAACCCCTTGGAAGAACTAAGCTCAAAATACTGTATTTTGACCACCCCTGGTCTCTCACCCAACAAGAATAGCAGCCGGGAGTCGATGGGCCACTCTCATGGGAAAGAACAGTTTCAACACTTCCCAAACCTGCGGTATCCAGATGACCACGGCGGTCGGACGGATCACAAAGTTCAACGCGACGACACCCACCATCGGCACGATTTGGTCTAAAAGCACAAAGTTAACTTCTTAATAAATTAATTACTTGTGTCCTTTAAATAATGCTACTCACGCATTTGCATCAAGTACATCGCGATGCAGTTCAAACTCATCTCTACCGAATTTGTCAATGTTCTTGCGCCGCAGTAGAATGTAAACCAACACGTCAACATGAAGGTCAAGCTCCATTTTGCGCTCGAAATCCCGAATCGCGATGTACAGTAGAGGAAAAGGCTCCAGTCACCGAACGCCGTCAGAGTCGCCATCGCCAGTCGCGGAATGATCAACTAGACGACCAATAATATAAACATTATTAATCCATAATAATTAAGGATATTAATTAACTCTTCAAATGGATGTCGGCCAGCGTATGCTCTACAATTTTAGCAAATTAATGTCAATCGATTGCGAATTTAATTAATATGAAATTTGCAAAAGACATGATCTCCCAATGGGCACGTTTAGCAGAGATATTTGCATCCGAAGAAGAGAAAAAAAGTAAATTTGGAAAGTGTACAATTTGTCAACTTTACTGCGCGTTTTTCTCTTCTTCGGATGCAAATATCTCTGCAAAACGTGCCCTTGGGAGATCTTATCTTTCGCAAATTTCATACTAACTAAATCTATCATCAATTCCCACTAATTTTCCCAAAATCGGACAGCACTCGCCAGTCGACCCCCATTGTCCGTCAATCCGTACCAGTGCATACGGCGAGTCGGCCCCCATCCACTTGAGCGTTTTGTACAAGGCCGTGATTACGAAGGGGAAGAGATGGTTGCGCAGGCCGACGAGCCACTCCCACGTCAAGTGACCTCTCCCCCATGTGTACACGTAGGCCACCTCCGTCGACTGCCACGCTTCGTCAGGCACAAACTCCGTCTGGATCAGGAACGCGGACAACCAGCGGAACAAGAGACACACCATCAGATACTTTCGCTATACGAAAAAATAAACAATAAAATTTTGTAAAAACTATTCCACAATTTTATCAATTTTACTACCACCCACCATTCCGATCCTTTTCCAAAGAGGAGTGGCCGCCATTGTGAGCACCTTCTTCTTCTGACTTCGCATCATTCTAATATGCAAATTAGTTAGTTAGTTAATTAATTAATTAATTATTCACTAAACCTAATTCTGTTCACCTGATGATTGTGGCGAGTGTTCTCTCATCCTCGGTGCTGGTTCTGCGTGGATTTTTCATCTTGACCCGACGAGCCCCCATGACAACTGAACGACCCTTATTCTTAACGACTCAAGAGCGGGTCAGGCCGGCTTGGCGACGGCGGCGACGACGAGGCGCGGAGGGTGTGGTCTTATCAAGGCAAGGTCACTTATCAAGGGCGCTGTTCTCCTCCTCCGTGACACTTCTTCTGGGGCTGAAATGACCTCCTCTCCGTCAGCGCCCTGTTCTTCTCCCCTCAGAGAAAACTGACTGACTGACAAGAAGGGGAAAATATGTTCAAACTTGGCCCCTTCCCGCCACCCGGCAAGGGGCAAAGTGAGACTATAGCGCATGTATTAACTTTACTTGCTGTCTCGGAAATCTAGTCAGCTGAGCAATTAAATTAAATAAATGGCGTAATTATCTTTGACATTGTTGTGGAATTAATTAAAGATAAATTATATTATCATGGGTAGCTTTCGACAAGGTTTTGGACGTCTTTCTCGCACTCTTAATTGGTATCCGAAGCATATGAATTCGGGTAAGTGATACTTTTTTTTAATTTTAAAAGGTTTAATTGTCAATAATTTACATTTAATTGCTGATTTAGTACTTTAACTGAATAAATAACCTTCTTTTTGGTTTAGGGATGAAACAAATGCAAGCAAAGCTTCGTTCTGTAGACTGTATTTTAGAATTACACGATGCCAGAATCCCATTTTCCGGAAGGAATCCAAACTTTGCACAATCTCTTGTCGGTGATAAGCCACATATTTTAGTACTGAATAAAGTCGACCTGATTCCACGTGAGACTGCTCGTGCCATCGCGGCGTCGCCACTTATCACCTCCTCAACGCCACATATTGTGTTCACGAATGCTAAAAATGATCAGGATTCGGGAATCAAGAAGGTTAGTTGAGTTAATTAATAATTAAGAAGATTAATATGAACAATTAAATTAATTAGTGAATATCTCATCATCCAGATAACACCTCTAATGCGGAAACTAATCGAAGAATCGGATCGTTACCATCGCACGAATACGACTGAGTTTCACGCCATGATTATCGGTGTGCCGAACGTGGGGAAATCATCGCTTATCAATATTCTCAGAGCTAGGAATATGAAGAAAGGTTCGTCCACTCGACCAGTCGATTAACTTTAATGACGTTAATTAACTGCGCTAATTAATTATGGGTTAGGATAAATATTTATTTATTTGCGTAAACAACTTTGTTTCTTTGTCAGGTCGTTCCCTGAAAGTCGGACCATCCGCCGGAGTTACGAAATGTGTCCATGAAAAAGTGAAAGTTTCCGAAAATCCTACAATCTTCCTTTTCGATACGCCTGGAATTCTAACCCCTAAAATTGATGGGGATGAGACCGGACTGAAATTGGCAGTTTGTGGTTAGTAGGATTAAACTGTAGATTGATTTTTATGATAATTATTATAATCATATAGTTAATCATGTTACTAATTAAGTTCCCTGCACTCTAATTTCAATTAATTGTGGTATTAATTAATGTTATTTAACCAGGAAACCTGCCTGACCACGACGTTGGAGAGATGTTAATTGCGGACTACATTCTTTACGTTCTTAACAGCCGGAAGAATACTCGCTACGTGACCTGGATGGGGTTGGACGGACCTTGCGACTGCATCACGACAACCCTTACGAAAGCCTGCATTCATTTGAATATTATGTATACCGTCAAAGACTTCAATGCATCAGGTGGGTTATCATTCGCCACATTAAATCCATATTTTAAATATTTATCTAAATACTATGTCAAAATATAGTATTCTAATCTCCGCTTCTTCCCAGGGTTTAGTTTTCTATAGCTGTTACACCCACAAAAAGACGAGAATCTACGTGGAGAAGGCAGCAGTCATATGAAAATGCAGGTTTTACGAAGAAATTAACGTTTTAGAGCTGGAAAAATACTTGATTTTCACGATTTTCTAAAAATAAAGTATTTTAACAGCGATAAAAAGTTAATTTCTTCATTCAACCTGCATTTTCGTCTAACTATTGTCTTCTCCATGTTCATCTTCGTCTTTTTATGGGTGTAACACCCCTGGAAATCCAAACCATTGGAAAAACAGAGATCAAGATACTCTATTTTCACATCATGCAATTTACCATGCAATTTACATCACTTTTTCCTCTTTCTCTTTTTACAGGTGGCCTCATTAAAAAACCCAACTTTGACATCATGGCTAAAATGTTTATCGAAAAGTTCAGAGCTGGCGACTTTGGCAAAATTATTCTCGACGAGATCGACCACACCGGAGTACACGATTCCCATGAAAAGATGCACCTTCACCCCAACGAAACTTGGATGAGCAGTAGTAGTTCTACGGGCTGAAAAATAAACGACACTTAGCTAATCATCCTAACAAGAAGAATTAATTAACACCATTAAGTTACGTATAATCATGAATTCTTATGAATCATCGTTCGTTATCATGAGAATTTATGTATTGTCATCATCATCATCACTTCCATGAAATAAAGACACGGTTATAATTTTACATGACAGTTCAGTTAATCTTTATTCGTCTCATCATCCTTCTCGCTAAATATGGATTGTCATCAAAAAAATTGCAAATTCGCAAATTTCTATTGGCATTTACCTATTCAGCATCAAGTGAGAGTCTCTCACAACCTAAACTCAGCCAGCTGCTGACAGTGTTGTTGACCAACCCCAAAAAAACTCTCACTACATACTTTACTTTATTTACTTTTTACACTCTTAAATAATTATAGAATTAATTAATTAACTATAATTTTACTGCCCCCTCTTTCACAGGAGGGTTGTCCCTGCTGCCTAAAGGACCACTGGGGGTGGGGGGTTGGTCAATAGTACTTGTCAGTTTGCAGTTGTTCTTCTGTTTCTTTTTGGTGCTGGTGCTGTTGACTTGTTGACCTTTTTGAGGATGACGACGACATAGTGCAAGAATGTCGGGCAATTTTGCAGTGGCATTTGCAGTACAACCCAAACGACGTGGGGGTCGTGGGGGTGGAGGTGAAGGGGGTGGCCCCAATCCGACTGATCTCTCAAGTTTCTTCGAATGTCCGGTTTGCTTCGATTACGTAAGACGTTGGGCAACATTATTTAATCATTTTCTCAGTTTTAGGATTATGTGTAGTTTCATTTTTTGTAAAATTGCGACTTTTACTTTATTTTTAACTCATTTTTGTATTGTTTTTTAAGAGGATAATAGTTTTAGGATTGGTTTTCTTGTTAATTAATGACTGTTTTCCTTATTTTTGCAGGTTTTACCCCCCATTTTCCAATGTCAAGGGGGGCACCTGGTTTGCAGTATGTGTCGCCCTAAACTTAGCTCGTGCCCGTCATGTCGAGGCCCGTTGGGTGAGAGGAGTAGCAAAATTTGACCTTATCTATCATCCATATTTGAGTTTCTGATTTGATATCATATTTGATTATCTATTGGGCGCAGGAAACATTCGTAACTTGGCGATGGAGAAGGTCGCATCGACGGTATTCTTTCCCTGTAAGTACGCCTCGAACGGGTGTCCCGCCCTTCACCTGCACCCCGATAAGGGAGAACATGAAGATAAGCTGTGTGAATTTCGACCCTACGTTTGTCCCTGTCCTGGAGCGCAGTGCAAATGGAGCGGATCTCTCGATGGCGTGGTAAGTATTTTGTAACTGTTTACTTACTGTTATTACCGATATTAGTTGATATTGTTGATATTAATTGATATAATATTATATTTATTAGATGCCGCATTTATTATTGAGTCATAAGTCAATCACCACCTTGCAAGGTAGCCATTTATGTAATTAATCAGTAATTAACTACCGTGTTAAAATTAAACCTTACGACAGATGTGTATTTTCATTTGATGAGGCACGATGCAAAAGTATTGTAAATATTTTTATGATTTTAGACGAAAAACCAAATTAGACTACAAAAACTTCATGAAAAAGAAAAATTTTTAAATGCCAGAAAAATCACATTTGTTAATATTTCTTAGTTTTTCTAAATAAGTTCAAAAATAAGTCAGTATTTCGCCTATTTCTCAAACCTTAGGCATCTAAAGTTTATAATAATTATGATGATTCTCGACAAAAAAATATAAAAACAATACAAAAATCGTACAGAAATTGTACAAAAAATGCAACTTTGAAAATGAAAATATGCCCTAAAATTCATATTTTCTTTACCACAGGCGAGGACATCGTATTTCTGGCGACGGACATAAATCTCCCCGGTGCTGTGGACTGGGTCATGATGCAATCCTGCTTCGGCCAACATTTCATGCTCGTCCTGGAAAAGCAAGAACGACCCGATGGCCACATCGCTTTCTTCGCCATCGTCCAACTCATCGGCAGTCGCAAACAGGCGGATAAATTCGCCTACCGTTTGGAATTGACTGGACAGCGGCGCCGAATGACGTGGGAAGCGACGACACGATCGATTCATGAAGGAATCTCCTCCGCCATTGCTAAATCCGATTGTCTCGTCTTCGACAGCGGAGTGGGGGGTCACTTCTCTGAGAGTGGCAATCTTGGGATTAACGTGACAATTTCCATGGTAGGTCAATATATGTGTCCACAATATCCACCATATTAACGTAGGACTGAATTAGTCTTCACTAAAATCGTCAAAATCAACACATTTGTAATCATTTCTCGGGTCTGGGAATTTATTTTAAATTTCTGAACGACAAATTTGTAGGAAGTGAGTTTATTGATAGAATGGTGATGAGTTTTTTTTACGCCAGTTTCGTTGAGTTCCAATATTTCCATAAACTTGAAATCTTCTTCAAAAAGTGTCAAAATCTGAAGTGTATACATATTTTTAAAAACTTGGCAACTCTCCCTGCTCTACAAATTCGTCGCCCAGATTTTCAAAATAAATTCCCGAAGCCTAGAAATAAGTACAAATGTGCGGATTTCGACAATTCTCTCTAATTTTGATTCATTAACTCTTTCACAGTTGACGAAATTGAAAAAGCAGACGTCATTCCTGGCCGAGACGGTCCCTTGTGGAGGTGGTGGTCAAGGTCAAGGACAAGGCCCTGGTCAAAATCAAGGTCAATGTAGTGGCGGACATCCTTCCACGTCATCCTCTGCTATGGATTGAGTGACCACGACAAGAACAGAACAGAACAGAACACAAGTCAACTTTATTATTGTTACGTATTTAGATTAGTTATGTATTAGTTGTACAAATCTCATCAATCTCTCGACACCGGTGTGAATGGTGGCGTTGTGGAACCGTGTGTGGTGGGGGGTACCATGTCCCCACAGAAAGGATAATTCCCTATCCTTCCCCCCCCACAATCTTACCGCCCCCACGGTTTCACACGCCCCTCAATAATCAATCAATTAACAACACGAGTCAAACCTTTTTGTGATCCATAACCCAAGTTTTTCCTCAGTTATAAATAGTTCTTAATTAATTAGTATTCAATTAATTAAATAGTTCTTAAATTAGCAGTACACGATGTCAACAAAATCAGGAAATTTGAGGCATTCCAACCCTAGCGTTCTCTCTATTTACCAAAGCAAACCAACCATTCCATTTTTTGCGGAGGGTTAGGTGATGAATATTTTTTTATACATGCAAAATTGAAATTGTACCCAATTTAAAGTTTATTTTTTATGCCGGTTAATCCACAAAGTGTGCAAAAAATATGTAGATTATTGCTATTATTTGAATCGATATGAAACCTGAATTAAAAATAGATCACAGTTAAAGTTTACTTATCAATCAATCGAGCAATCAATTTATTTATTAAATGACATCATGCATAATCATAATTAAATATTGTGTTACATTTATTTATTTATTTATTACAGATCGTATTTTTACTAATTACATATTAATTATTATTATTTATTGAATGCGATAACACAATTGGAGAAACGCCACGCGACTCAAAAATATTTAACTAGACGTATTTAGAATTATTGTTTTTATTTACTCGGTTTTTTACAATTTTGTCCACACACCTTCCACTCAACGTAGGACGGATATCGTCAAAATGAGCATATTTTTAGTAATTTTTCGGTTCTGTGAACTTATTTTAAAATTCTGGACGACAAATTTGTAGAGCAGAGAGTTCCCAATTTTTTGAAAATGTACACCAGATTTTGACACTTTTTGGCGGAGTAGATCTCAAGTTTAGGAAGCCTTCAGAAAAATTGGGATTCGTCGAAACTGGCTCAAAAAACTCAACGCCATTCCATCAATCAACTCACCGACTACAAAGTTGTCGTTCAGAATTTTAAAATAAATTTCCAGGGACGAGAAATAATTAAAAATGCGTTAATTTTCGTGGTTCGTCATCCAATCCTACATTAAGGGTGCCCCCACCCCCCACAAATTCCCCCCAGTCTATGTACACGTCATCCTCATCTTGGTCGTAATACATACTAGCCATTCCGTCCTACAAGCTAATAAATGCCCTCGTTCGTCACTACTCCCTTCATAATACTTGTCATGGTCCCCGCCCCGCCCCCTCAAAAAATGTGGCCCCCTTCACCGAGTCGATTTCTGTGTCGTCGTCGAGGACGAAGAAGAAGCGGCCACCCTGCACCCGCCGTACTGACTGGTCGCCGGTGTCGTCGTCGCCGATCGCCCACCACCACCCCGCCTCCTCTTCCTCCTCCGAGTACTCGTCACGTTCGCGGACTCGGACCCCACCGACATGGGGAGTGGATTGGAACAGTCCAGGCCAGAGCGGAAGGTGCGGATCGCGTTTTTCAAAACCTATAGGGCAAACAAATAGATACAAATTGTTATCTTGGTGTCGTCTTTGGCTCATAAAAATGCTGGCCATGCCATGCCCGATAACTTATCGGCGATAAGCTTCTTCCAGCCAGCCAGCCAGGAGATCACTTTCTCCAAAAAATAATAGGATCCCCTCCTCCTCAACTAAACAACTTTCTCCACTTTCTCTCTCCAAACCAACTACTTATCCTTACCGTCGGCGTTTGTATGTACGTATGAAAACCTCGTGGGGACAGTGACGCAAATATGGAACATGATTTCGTTTTTTGTGGATTTTCTACATACATTTCTTGCACTGGGAGGCAAGAAACGCAAGAAATGGAGAAATGGGAGGTGCAAGAAAGTGGGAGAAAGTGTGAGAAATATGACCCGCGCTGAGGATGAACTACTACAGCAGCGCGGCGTAGTTTCTTGCGCCCTGCATTTCTCCCAGGTCAAAACATTTCCCTGCAAGAAACTACTTTCTTCCACCTGATAGGCTACATGTCGCTTATCGATTCTCCTCACCTTATCTCCCGCATTCCACGCCATGACGAACGTGGCGACATTCTGATCCCCACGTTTGACCCCCATCACCAAATAGGCCGCACCGGGACGTAGCTTGGACGCGCAGCAGTTATCCTTATGGTCCAAGGTGAGCTCACGCCCCGCACTGGCGGCCCCCGTTTCGCCACGTCCCGCGGGTTTAAACCATTTTCCGCGACGCCACTCCAACTGCGACGTCCCCCCGCGGGAGAGACGCTTCAGCTTGGCTCGAAACACTGTAGAAAATCTTCATGAAATCCCCCCAAAAAATGGAAAATTTATGAATTTTCTTACCGAAATCTGCTCGGCAAAAGTGGTCCACGATGTTTTCGCAGGTGTGCGCCTGGTTACAGGACGGGCAGTCGGGCTCATCTACAGATAAGCACAACAGGATTAGCATAACTATATACTTAAATTATCCACTTCTTATCAAACTCCTTACCTAGCAGTCGTTCCGAGTTGTTCGCGGCGCCTGGTTTGATGCAAAGGTCGCCATCGGGAAACTGGTCGCAGCGGAACATGGATGGCCAAGGGTACTTGTAGGTCAACATGCGCGGCTCGCATTTCGCTTGGACGCCCTGAAGAAGAAAAAATAGCATTATTAATATTATAGACGACCTTTTCTATTAAACTTGCATTGTATTTGTTATGCTTTGTGTGGGTAGAGCCTGCATAATGAATTAATGAGAAACCCTTGAACTCATGCTAGGGTTTCTCACTATTTAGGCTCTACCCTCACAGAACATAACAAATGCAATGCAAATAATATATAACAAATGAGGCCGTCCAGCGTATGCTCTCCTCCGATTTTGAGACTCAAAATAGTGTCAATTCATGACAAATTTGAGTAGTATGAACTTTGCGAAAGACACGATCTCCCAATGGGCACGTTTGGCAGAGATGTTTGCATCCAAAGAGGAGAAAATGCCTAGTAAATTTGGTAAGTGTACAATTTGTCGACTTTAAGACGCATTTTCTCCTCTAGGGGATGCAAATATCTTGGCCAAATGTGCCCATTGGGAGATCGCGTCTTTTCCAAATTTCATACTAATCAAATTTTCTAAGAATTTACACTAATTTACTCAAAATCTGGTGGGAGACCTTGTCCTCTGACCATTGTTAGTTACTTGACCACTGTTAATTAGGCTTGGTTATCTCACCTGGCAAAGCGACTGGCACGGGTAGATGGGCCTGTCCAGGCAGATGGGGGAGAAGAGGGAGCAGAGGAACAATTGGGTGTCGGGGTGGCACTGCAGGCCCAAGAGGGGCACCCAAGACCTCGCCTGTCACAAAAAACCCAAGCCATTAGTCACTTATCTCTATGTGCATGCCCCACATTATCCTCCTCCTCCTTATCCATCCACATTATTATTATGATGATATGTAAATGTGTGCATGACGAGTGACACGCTGCAGACGGAAATAATCTCTCTCTCTCCGTGCTGGAGATGCACAATCAAAATAAATAACCAATCAATCAATCAAAGTCATCCCATTTTGCAACACAAGTCCTTCTTATCTCTCGCTCAACACCACCATCAGCACCACCATCAGTGGCCGCGGAAGCCGTATTGGGGACATTGGGGGACAATGTCTCCACGGTTGTTCGATATCCGCATCATCTCCCCATCTTATATACTATAAACCCCTCACTCCCCAACTCATACAATATTAATGCCCCCAGATGTCCCCACGGCTTCCTCGGACACTCTGTCCTGTTTCTTCTGTTAGTAAAGTCGTCCCCAGTGGCCGCGGACAGAGGGACAATGTCCCCGGGTTGTTCAATGTCCCTATTTATCATCTGTCCTTGTTATACAAACCCGTACAACCTCCCTTATCCTGCAATGTCACTGTCCCCACATGTCCCCACCTACTGTTTCCGCGGCCACTGACACGAGTCAAAAGACATGACTGACAGAGTGCATACTACAAAGTGCAGAAGTGAGTGCAGAAGATGCTAAATCTGTACCACAATTAAGAAGAAATGGCATTTTAGCTGGGCAGAAAAGTCGAGAATTATTATGATAAGAAGGCGAAGAAGAAGAAGAAGAAGAGATTAGCTCATTTTTAATCACCCAATGACGTAGATGAAACTCAATCTCAGAAGAAGTGCATCTCCCTAATTTGCATAATCTCTAAACCAGATGCATATGTACTTTTGGGATGAATTGACCTCTGACCCCGTCCATACTATGGCTGCATTTATGGTAAATTTCTGCTGGTACTTACATGGTAGTCGGCCTCCTGGAGGGAGTCGTGACCCAGGAGGTTGGGCACCATCATGTTGGAGTAGTCGAGATTCCGACACAGCGTGAAGTTCTGGGGGATGGTGAGACAGGAGAAAGCGTTCCCGTACGTCGCCCTCTCCCCCCACGAGGAACCCCCCTCCTCCGACCCGAGAAGACTCCCCGTCGGGGAAAAGTAGGCCTCCTCTCCCCCCACGAAACTTAACAACTCTCCGGTCGAAATTAGGAAGTAAATCACGGCCAAAGGTGGCATCGTCATCGTCGTCGTCGTCACAAAGACACACAAAGTTTCTGAAATTCGACACGCAGTGTGACCAGTCGTCGACACACGGAAAGTTTCTGGATGAAATTCGACCCAGTAGTCGACGCCTTATCAAACTTTCTCAATTTACCACGATTGCATGAATTTACTGCTCAATTCGTATGAATTTTTGTCCTTCTCTCGAGCCACTCAGATGATGTATGATATCGTGCTGTGTTCTGGATGAGTGTGTCTCCTGGTCGAGGGTGTGAGGGTGACTGAGCGTACATACGAGGATTTTGCCAGAGAAGACCCATTTACTCGGTGCAGCAGCAGGAGTGACTTGATGAGTGATCGATGATGGCATTTTTCTTCTTTCCCCACCAATAAATACCTCCTCTCCTCCAGCAGAAGAAGAATCATAATAATCTCTCTCCACCAGAGAGGAGTTCATATAGCATACTTTATGTACTGACTCCTGGTTTGTGGACGCGACGACGGACAACGGAGCGAAGTGGAGGAAGGAATAGACCCCCAATGGGCCTTTTCGAACAGGAAGGGGAGCCAGACCAGTGTACAGCCTGACACGAGCCAGACGGGAAGGAAAACGCCTTATCAGAGTCATCGAGATGGATGGTGTCGACTGACAATGCACATGTCAGACATGTTTCGCACGGATCTTCATGATACTAGCACTAAAATCTCAAGGAACTAAACACAAACAATAGTTAGTATGAAATTTGAGCACTTCTGCAGAATTCAAAAAGTTATGAAGGTTTTAAGTTTGCGAAAACGCGTATTTTCACCATGCGAAACTATACAGAGTTCACCTCTCTGCTGTCCGATTTTCTCCTGCGCTTCTCTTCACTAGGTCATAGGTTTGCACTCAAAATTTGATTAATTAATTTCCTAACCAAGTTCTCATCCGATTTTTTATATTTGGCTTTTACATAATTTTTTAACACTTATTAATGTTTAAAATGGATTCAACTAATTTCTTATAAGTGGAAATTATTTTTCAAAATTGGTTCAGTCAGAATAATGGATTTTTATTTCTTTCGCGTTGAGGGTCTTTAAAGATTTAAAGATAAGAGTCAAGACAAGACAAGATTTAAAGAGATATAAAGACAAAAATCTTATGACTTTGTGTGATGCTGGCCCTTATCACACAGGGAACTTGGTATGTTTGGTTTTTTATTGTCAAATAAGTTTACAAATATAAATATGCAATGTGAAAGAAATTTAAATGAAAATCGATCCTATTCTGAACAAATCCTTAAAAAATTCCACTGATAACAACTTAATTTTTATTTTAAATATTCAAAAGTGTTAAAAAATTATGTAAAAGCCAAATATAAAAAATCGGATGAGAACTTGGTTAGGAAATTAATCAATTAAATTTTGAGTGAAAACGTATGACCTAGTGAAGAGAAGCGCAGGAGAAAATGGGACAGCGGAGAGGTGAACTCTATATAGTTTCGCATGGTGAAAATGCGTGTTTTCGCAAAATTAAAACCTTCATAACTTTTTGAATTCTGCAGAAGTGCTTGAGTTTCATACTAACTATTGTTTGTGTTTAGTTCCTTGAGATTTTAGTGCTGGTTTCAAGAAGATCCGTGCGAAACATGTCTGACATGTGCATTGTGAGTGCACTCCTGGCTAAAGAATTATTATCAAGTGTCAATGAGAACTTGGACGTGTCACTCAGCACCAAACGGCAGGGTTTCGTCGGGGACAAGTAGGACCACCACTTGGGGGAAAGAAAGTGGTTTCGTGTCGTGCAGCTATTTTGACCTGGGAGAAATGCAAGGCGCGAGAAACTACGCTATACTTCATACATCGTATATTTGTTGCGATTCGCATTTCTTACGTGGCTTGTTTCGCACTGCAAGAAATGTAGCAAACCCGGAACATTGGAAAGTGACCATTTGCAAGAAATAAAGTGGTTTCTTGCTGCTATTCTGACCTGCACTAAATTTAAGGCGCAAGAAACGAGGTGTAGCTGGATGGCGCATACTTATTTCGTGCACCTCGCATTTCTTGCGTTTCATTCCATGAAATGTGACAAATCCGGAACACTGCTGACTCCTCTGGAATCATCATCTCTTGAAGAAGATGAGATTATGAAGACAGCCAAGTCTTGTTGGGGTCTGGTGATGGGGGAGCAATTAGTGGTGACAGGCTCTCTCCGGGTGGCGTGTGTGCCTCATTTTATGGCTCCCTGTTTTGACAGCTTCTTCTCTCTCTCTTCTCGTAGCTGTGTCAACATTGTGGACATGACATAATCATAATAATCATCATCTCCCACTACTACTACACTACTTGACGTTATTATTGTGCATGTGGTGGTGGTGCTAAAAGTAATAAAACAAAGGCCAAAATTCTCACTTTTCCTGCCTTCCTGCAGCTGCAGATCCATAAATGTGTGTGCACCAGACGCTTGAGAAGCCCAGATTTTCGAGCTCCTCTCACTTATTCGATCATCTCTCTCTCTGAAGTCTCTCTCTCGTACCAATTTACAACTCGGCTACCACCACGTGGTTGGTTTTCGTTAATTAATAGCGTAATAAATTAGTGAGTAAAAAAGGGTCTTCCTTTAAGTTTTAAGGGCTCGCGTGTCTGCTGCCTGATGGCTTTAAGTACTTACTCGACATGTGTACATATGCAGTCGTCCTGCCCTGATGGCCTTAACTTGTGGTGGACAGGTGACACACTCCTCGTAATCCCTTAATCCGACCCACCTGCACAAAAAGTACGAGTCAATAATGTAACTAGTGTCGCCCGTCACGTCACTCCTGCTTAATTGGCTCGCTCCATTGTCACCACTCTCACCCTGACTGACGACGAGTCAATAAAATCAAATTATTATCTGTAGCGTGTCTTCTTCTTCTTGTCATAATTGTGGGTTTATTATGCGTCTATTTCGGACACAATAAGATGCTCTGTCAGCTTTTATAATTTACTGCATGTGTTTGTGCAGGTCTATGTTTAGAGTACTCGTACAAGTTATGCACAACTGGACAAAATTGGAGGCAACATGAGACCGTTCTTTACTGTTGTACAGTTGTATATGCTACACGGACACGAATACTCCTCAGCTAAGTACATATGAGAAATGAGACAATTCATGCAGGGCTTGGTAACATTGTTAAATCCCTAAAACTTACAAACTTCTACAAAATTTTAGAAATATTTCAGAGGGAAATTAGCTCACAAATTTGTGTAAATCAAATCAAAGTTGGCGTCTTTTAATTTTGTAAAATTATTTTATAAAACGCACGAATTCTGTGTGAACTTTTGCATAACTTTATTCATCTTTTCAAGGAAAATTAGCCTACAAACTTCTGCAAACTTGCTCAGATCAAGGGGTTTGTAAAAGTTTGGTTCTGATTTTACAAAGTTACCAATGACTGCGTGAATTGCCTCAGTAATGTCGCATACTTAATTCGCAACCTGTATGTTTTTAATCTGTCGTGATTACGCCGATTAAAAAATGAGGATGATCTCGAAGTACTTCTGACACGCCTGCAAAATTTGGATATCAACCGAATAAAAAATCCAGCCTTGACAAATATCCGTATTAACTACTTGAATATAATTATTTATTGTTACTAATTTCATCTTTATTACAAAAACGACTAGCATAATGATAAGTTGTGTATAAAAAAGTCTTTTATTTTCAAGTCCCTGCTTCTTCTTGACTAAATATGTAACTCTACTCGCTCAGCATGCAACACGTGAGGTGAGAGCCCCATTTTCTTTCGTCTTGTCATGTTTTCTCAAATATTATATGCAACTCAAGTCCCTCTAGCTAACACTCTATCCTAAAATAAATAAGTACAAGAGCTCACTAATTCGGGGGATTCACTAGAATTCGTACCGTAACATGTTTGCAAACTATTTAGAAACTGGCGGAAGTTAGCAAATGTTTAACAATATTTTTGCAAACTTGACAAGCTAACTTAGCTAACTAAGAACTTGATGACTCGTCAAAAAGTCGTCAAAATCAGCAAATTTTTAATCAGTTCTCTGCTCTGGGAAGTTAAATATTTTAATTCTGGAGGACAAATATGTAGTCAGTGAGTTGATTAATGGAATGGTGTTGAGTTTTTTAAACCAGTTTAGATGAGTTCCTATTTTTCTGAAGGCTTCCTAAACTTGAGATCTCCTCGTACAAAAAGTGTCGAAATTTGGAGTGTATATTTTTAAAATTATGGGAACGACCTGCTCTACAAATTTATTGTTCAGAATTTTAAAATAAATTCCCAGAGCGGAGAACTGATTGAAAACGTGCTGATTTTGAGGATGGGTCATCGAGTCAAGTGAACGTGAACTTGTCCTGAATGAGACAAATGTTAAATCTCATTGTTGTAACTGCTTATTGTCTCATCCGACCAGATTAACGGTGGTGGTGTCGCCATTGGCACTTCCATTTCTTGTCTTGCTTTTTCCCTCAGTGGTCAACGGGGGCCAGGCGACGTCCATTTCCAGCTCGTATAAGATCCTCTTGTACGCGCTCTTCTTCTTGTTCTTCCCTCCAAGACAATGACCCAGCCGTTTGACACCACCTTGTACCCAGGATCCCTGAAAATATGCAATAATTTAATTAAGTAATTAATTAAGTAGGGTAAAAAAATACTCGTAATTAACTATAGGGGAAGAAGCGTACACAAACAATGGAGATTTCCCTGCGTATACGATACGATTTTGAGCAAATTAGTTTGAATCGATCACATCTTTAATTAGTATGGAATTTGCAAAGGACAGATCTCCCAATGGGCACGTTTGGCAAAGATGTTTGCATCCAAAGAGGAGAAAATGCGCAGTAAAATTGGGAAGTGTATAATTTGTCGACTTTAACGTGCGTTTTCTCCTCATGGGATGCAAACATCTTTGCCAAACGTGCCCATTGGGAGATCTGTCCTTTGCAAATTCCATACTAATTAAAGATGTGATCGATTCAACCTAATTTGCTCAAAATTGGATCGCACACGCAGGGAGACATCCATTGTGAGACGTATAACGACGGGACATTTTGACCTACACGTTAGCTAACGAAGATCTTTACACCTTTAAAAATTGGATATCAGTATCCGAAAGTAAAGTTTGAAATTTTTGGGGACTTATCGCGCAGACGGACCAACAAATCGAGCCCAATATAAGCTCGTTAATTACCTCCAAGAAGAGAGACAGGGTCAAGTTGAAGACTGGGAGGATGAGGAGTCTGAGTCGAAACTTGTCCGTCGGACTGTCCCCACTCCCCCCGACGGGCATCAGGTGAAAGAAGGAGGAGAGGAAGGAGGGCGGATGTGCAGCCAAGATCAGCGTCACCAACCCCAAAACTAACACCACCGCCACGAACGCACCTACAAATAGTACAAATTCACTACAACTTTGTAACAAAACATGTAAAAACAATGATATAACGACTCATACAAAAAAACAAATAACTCAAAAAATTAGAAATTAATCTTTCCAATGAATCATTATGACAATAGGAAATTTAGTTGTGAAAAATCGTGGAAAAATTTACAAATCTGAACCAAATTAATTAGTTTTTATAATTTGATTACAAATTTTTTGAGTGTTTTTTTTGAAGCAGCATGAAAATAGGTTCTTCCCCCTCCCCATTTCACATACCATTCATATAGAAGGGTTTCCTAAATGGCGGCCCCTTTGAGAAGACGACAGCCAAGATCAAGTACTGGAAGGAGGAGACCGAGAAGATCGTCGTCGTCTCCCAACAAAGCGTTATCAGTTGGTCGGCCGAGGGTGGCGTCAGGGCGTGGAACCACACCTCTCTTTCCAACAGCTCCATCGCAAAAGCCTGCAACACACGTACACATACATTAACAAGGGAGATCTCTTGGCGTATGCTCTCAGATTTTGAGCAAATTTTAATGTCAATCGATTACAAAATTGATTAGTATGAAATTTGCGAAAGATACGATCTCCCAATGGGCACGTATGCGGCAGAGATATTTGCATCCCAAGAGGAGAAAACGCACAGTAAATTTGGAAAGTGTAAAATTTGTCAATTTTAAGGTGTGTTTTCTCCTCTTTGGATGCAAATATCTCGGCTAAACGTGCCCATTCGGAGATCGTGTCTTTCGCAAATTTCATACTAATTAAATTTGTCATCGATTGACACTAATTTGCTCAAAATCTGAAAGTATATACGCTGAGAGACTTCCATTGTCAGTTAGTCTCTGCCCCCTACATGTTCACAATAAATTATTTCCTACTCGCCTGCACGCCCGCCGCGACGACGACTTGGGCGAGAATGGAGAAGATGTTTCTGAGGGAGACGAGGCTGGCGGAGGGTCGGTCGGGCACGAGGGTGGCGGCCGGCTCCGTCCTCCCCATCACGATCGCGATCGACGTCGTGATCCCCAAGTCCACCCAGAGAAATTGAGTATCCGCCAGGTTCGTTTTGTGCTGTAGACCACCAAGCAAATCGATAACCCCACAAAATCTGAATAAGTATGTAAATTACGCACCCTGTACAAGATGAGGACCGAGGAGAACTGCACCATCGAGTAGAGCGCCATGTACTTGAAGATCCCGAACGACGTCACCAACGCGCAACGACCTTCCCGAATCAACTTTGGCACGCAAGAAATGTCCCCAACTTTCGAGGTGAAGGGCGCCGCGACGGAGGCTTCCGCTTCGGAGAGGGAAATGCCCACGTGCGCAGTTTTCAAGGCGGAACAGTCGTTCGCACCGTCGCCGCACATTCCAACCTGGTCAAAGAAGTAAGTTGAGGGAATAATTAACGAAGGAGTAGTGGATTTTTAATCGTTTCTCGGCTCTGGGAATTTATTTTAAAGTTCTAACCGACAAATTTCTAGGCAGAGAATTTAAGATTTTTTAAAAATATGCACTCCAGATTTTGACACTTTTTGAAGGAGGAGGTCTCAAGTTTAGGAAGCCTTCAGAAACATTGAATTCAGAAACATATCCATTAACACTCGAATAAAGGTTGACTTGACTTGACCTGACTTGATTGGAACTCATCGAAACTGGCTCAAAAAACTCAGTGCCATTCCATTAATCAATTCACTGACTGCAAATTTGTCTTTCAGAATTTTAAAATAAATTTCCAGAGCCGAGAAACGATTAAAAATCCACTGATTTTGACGACGCGTTATCCAGTCCTACCTAAATTATGCAAATTATTATACAACTCACCACATATCCAATCCCCTGCAACCTTTCGACGAGCTGACTCTTATTCTCCGGACTCATCCTGGCATAAACGGCCCCTTTCGCGACGATCCTGTCCAGCACTTTGTCCTCGCCTTGTTCCACCAACGCGCTCCACGTCCCCCGCCCAGCACGAAGACATAGTTCCCTCCCCCACCCCCACCACCCTCGTCGTCCCCTTCCCCTTCATCCCCCTCGTCCCCCTTTCTCCCCTCCCCTCTAAACGTCACCGCGCCATCGTCCCCCACGCCCACCACCACCACGCGGACACCCTCCCCCACAATGCCGCACTCTCTCGCGACACTCACCGCGGTCAGCATGTTGTCTCCCGTCACCATCACGGAGCGCAGACGGGCCGCCGTCAGTTCGCGGATGACGCCCATGCTCGCGCCCTTCACGCTGTTCTGCATCACGAGGAAGCCCAGAAAGGTCAAGTTTTCTTCCAGCCCGGGTCGTGGGGCGCGCTGGAGCTGGTGCCATTTGAGGTTGCGGAGTGGTCGCATGCCGAGACCGAGGACGCGATACCCGCGCACGGTGTAGGAGTCGAGCGTGTCGTCGTAATTGGTGGGGATGGTGGAGGCCAGACAGAGCGCGCGGATCTGTTCGGGCGCGCCTTTGCAGTAGAGAACCATTTCGGAGGAGGAGGAGGAGCGGACGATGACGGACATTCGTTGGAGTTGAGGAGTGAATTCGAGCTCGCGTAAAATTCCGAGTTCGATCGAACGGCGGCGTCCGCTTTTTACGATGGTGGGAGTGAGAACGTCGAATTTGCAGGTTTCCTCGACACCGCTGGGGACAACAAAAGGGGGAATTATTAAGGAATTAATAACCAATTACACGTGGGTGGAGAATATACAATAAGTATTTTGAAAGAATGTACAGTATTTTGAGTTCCGTTTCGTGACAGTCATACTAAAATTATTATTAGAGTATTTTGACAGCGATGAAAATTTAATTTCTTAAAAAACACAACTTTTAGTATAACTGCTGGTTAATTCTCATCAGATATGTACACCCACAATAAGACGAGATTGTACATGCAGAAAGCAGCAGTCATGCGAAAACCCGTGTTTTGTAAAGAACGCAACTTTTTATCGCCTTAAAAACACTCAATTTTTTAAACATCGTGAAAAGCATTCCAGCCATAAAAAGTAAGTTTCTTCACGAATCCTGCATTTTCGAACGACTTTTGTCTTCTTGACGTAGATTTCGTCTTTTTGTGAGTGTAAACCCCCCCGGAAATCAAACAGTTTAAAGAACCGAGCTCAAAATACTGTACATTCCTCCAAAATATCTTATCCACCCATGCAATTTGATAAGTCACCTCGCTATGGGTTCCTCCAACTCCCACCCCGTCCCCTCGAACATTTTCAAGTCGAGAGGGTCCCCTACCAAGCGGCCGTGAATGTGGGTGAGCGAATGGCACGCGGCCATGGCGCGGAGGAGGTCGGACTCATCCCCGAGGCTGTTGGGATGGTGGAGGGGGTCGCAAAACTGGACGCAGGGCTCCTTCCCCGTCACAGGAACGACGCCCCACATGTCCAGGCCTTCCTCCGTCAATGTTCCCGTTTTATCGAAGCAGATGAGACCCAACTTCCCACAAAAGTTTATCCTGGGTGGAGACGTGCAGAAGATGGAGGCTCGTTTCAGCCGCGCCTGCGCGTACACGGTGCCCACGGTCATGGCGGCGGGGAGCGCGGGAGGCACCACGATCGTCAAAATGTCCAGGACTCGCAGGAGGGTGACGCTCCAGGATGCCTGCGATAAGAATATGGCAAACTCAACTTTTTTGAATTGGTTTCAGAAACAAATTCTATCTTAAAAATATACTTGAAAGTATGGAAAATCGAAGTTTGTCATGATACAACAACTATTTTTGACTAACAAAATTGTAAAACTTATCAAAATCGAAGAAGTAAAACTAGATTTTAGTGAATTTAATTAATACTTATAAGCTTTAACGTAGGACTCGATGACTCGTCATCAAAATCGTGGAAATCATCACATCTTTAATCAATTCTCCGCTTTAGGAATTTACTTTAAAATTCTGACGACAAAATTTGAAGAGCAGGGAGTTCCCCCCCCCCCCAAAAAAAGAACGTTAACCATAAACTAAATTCTGATAATATTTAATATAGTTTCTGATTGGGTTAATTCATCTTCGGGAAAAAATAAATGTTCAAGAATTGAGTTGCTGAATAAGTAATTGTTTTTCATAAAAATGTTGCAAAATTTCCGACTGAAATTCTATTATGTAAAATTTCAAAAAATATAGCGTACCCCTCGCTCGACATAAATCCAGACGCAGTACGTCATCCCGATCGAGGCGAGGATGAAAAGGACGCCGACAAATTTTAAGGCGTCCGCGTAAAACTGAAATCCCAAAGGTTTCGGGAAGAGGATGGAATGGATGAGCTCGCCTTTCGCCGTGTTGAACCCGGTCCGCACCACCACCGCAGTCACACTCGCGCCCAAATAGTATCTCGTCTGCAGAACCTCCGTCCCTCCGAAGAGCGTGTGGCGCCGATGCTTCTCCTCCCCCCAAACGTCGTCCACCGCGAGGAGGGCGCTTTTCTAGGCAATCAGGTAAAAAAAAGATAAGCTACATAAGTATGTAAATTTGACATCCTGCATCCGTACGGACTGATAAGTATATATTTCTATGAAATTGTGGAAACATTTATTTAATATTTCCACGTGCAAATACGAGTTTTCTGATAGGTTTTTGCTAAAATACGTTTCTTTAATTGCACGCTTTAATTTTTGTCTGTATGCCCAAATATTTTAAAGACAATTTTTAATCTAAAATCCTCTAAATATTTTAAACCTTATTTTTACAAAATTTTTACCAAACCAAATATTTACCCAAGTTGAAAATCTCGAAATGTAGAAAAATATAGAAAAGCTAATAAAATTTTAGTAATGTATTCAAATTGTGGACCACACCCTCCAAATATTTGAAATATTTCATCTCCTCCAAAATATTGTACCTGCACCGGCGTCGACTCTCCCGTGAGGAGACCTTCATTCACGAGACAACTGCCCCCCGTCAACACCGCGTCGCAGGGAAGGACGCAGCCCTCGCGGGGGATGAGGAGCACGTCCCCCGGCACCAAATCCTTACTGCTGACCAGCACGCCCCCCTCGTGACCGCGCATCCGCACCCGAACGCTGCCCACTTCCGACGTGGCGGCCATCCGTCGCACCATTTCGGCCTGTCTGCGCGTCTCGACGAGGGCGATGCCGATGGAGAGGGCGGAAATGACGAGGACGCAGGACGCGTAGTACGTGTAGTCGTCCAAACACCAGAGGATGACGGATCCCAGTTGGAAAATGTAGAAGGGGTTCAGCACCTCCTCCTTCAAAAGGGATGGCCAACTCTTGACCTCAACTTCCATACTGTTCGGGCCGTGGAGGGAACGTCTGCACGAAATTAATGATAGAGTTAATAATTAAATAGTAATTAATTCGTGGATGCGATTTCTGGCCAGTATGTGTAAATGGGGGGAGGAAAACTGGATTCTCATGTTCACAATTTTGTGGACTTATTTTTAGGAGAAAAACCATGAGAAAAATTTAAAGGATCTTCTTTTAAGGTGAAAACCCACGAGAAAAAATTCGGAGGACTTTTTTAAGTGAAAAAAAAGCAGGCGAGAGAATTTGGAAAACTTTTTTCAACGAAGAAAAGCAGGCGAAAAAATTCGGAAAAGTTTTTTCAGTTAAGAAAACCACGAGAAAAAAAATTGGAAAACTTTTTTTTAATGGAAAACGATGGAGAAAAAATTAAAAAACAAACAGAAATCGCACAAATCAATTAAAATATAGCACAGTTTTCGTACCCCGCCTCCCTCTCGCCCTCCCCACTCAACCCTTCCCCATAGCGGGTGAGGATTTCGTTACAGGTGAGTCTCTCGAGCCCCTCCAAGCGCCGGAAGTGACCCTCCCCCTCGTCCCACACCCACTTGTGGTGACGGTGGATAAAGTAGCGATCGTTCGGAGGAGGAGTCCTACCAGATTCTGGGAGGAGATGGGTCGTCGAATCGTCGTCATGTTTGGTGAGGTGAGAATCATGCTGATATTCTTCCATGGGGGATGGTCTCCTCCGACCCCCACCACCGCCACCACCATCGTCCACTCTGTTCCTGGTCCAAACTACGGGACAAATGGCTTCGTCTTGGACTTCGTTCTGCACAAAAACAAACAGATTCTTTACTTAACAATGACTTTAAAAATTTCTTTACTCTTTTCTAACTTGCGCCATAGTTAAAATTTGTTACATAACATTGGCGCAAGTTACTCAGAGATGACCAAACCAAAATACTTTGTGAAAATGAAGTATTTTCAGCCCCGTTCTTCCCAAGGTTTGCATTTCCAGGGCTGTTACACCCACAAAAGGACGAAAATATATGTCGAGAAGACAACAATCGCACGAAAATGCAGATTTTCGTGAAGAAATTAACTATTTACTGATGTCAAAATACTTAATTTTAAAAAATCCCGAAAGCAATGTATTTTTCCAGCGATAAAAACTGAATGTCTTCGAAAAACCCGTATTTTCATACGACTTCTACCTTCTCCATGCAGATTCTCGTCTCTTTGTGGGCAGGGTATTCCGACCTGGGTTTTAATGGGTTTTAATGGGTTTTAATGGGTTGTAAATGAATAAAACCCACTGGGTTTTACCATGTTAAGTGGGTTTTATTTGGGGTTTAATGGGTTTTATTGGGTCTTAATGGGTTTTATTGGGTTTTAATCGAGTTTTACCTTAAAACTATATTCTAAAAGTTAAATACATCTCCTATATGTTAAAAGACGTTATCTCAATTCATTCTAAAGCAGTTTATTTCATTACTATCATAATATATGAAAATTCGGAACAAAGCAACAATTGACTCCATTCTTTAGCATCACAGATTTCAAGTGTTGTAAAACAAAAATAATTTCCGAATAGATACAAATTCCGAATAATTGTTGTTAAATTATTACTTAAAACTATTAAAACCCAATAAAACCCACTTAAACCCAATAAAACCTAATAAAACCCATTAAAACCCAAATAAAACCCAATTAACATGGTAAAACCCATTAAAACCCATGGGTTTTATAATTTTTGATTAAAACCCTGGGTTTTTCCGAACCCTGTTCGTGGGTGAAACACCCCCCGAAATCCACCCCCTTGAAACAACACAGCTCAAAATACTCCATTTTCACAAAGATAAACACGCCTCCCATTTAAAAATTTCTATATTAATCAAACCACCACTCACATTTTGTCCAAACGTGGTCAACAAGACCTTCTCTGACCTCCTCAACTCGACCCTTTTTCCCTCCAAGGTCAGCAACAGTTTGGGCCTGAGGGCCGCAATAATTAACCAAGGCACCCCAAAGGTCACCACGTTTAGGAGGATAAACACCATTCGGCGCAGTCTGGTTTGTCGATACCCTTCCAAACGTCCCTCCCCATCCATCCAGATAACCTGAACATGGTCCTCCTCCCCCCCTTCGCCTCCGCCTCCGCCCACCTCCACGTCAAAGTCGTCGTCATCCTCGTCCCCCTGTCCCAGTTGGATGTAGGATGGTCGACCCATCCTTATCGTGGAGGGGGCGACGCCACCCACCCACCACTCACAAACACCACTTAATTTATGTCTTATCGAGACGATAAGTAATTGTTCTTGTTATAAGGCACAAATATTATTTATTACGAGGACCGATTTGTGATCTGTCTCCTTCTTCTTAACTTTAATGCATTGTTATTTATTTATTATTTAATGAGCGAGCAACAGCTGTGTGTCAAACAATTCTGCTGCCTGCAACTAACTAACTTAACTTAACAGGTTGCTTAATATAATGTAATGTAATGTTGTAAATTACAGTTGGTTTAACCAACTTGGTTAAGACTTGGTTATAAAAATGAAATGAGATGAAAATGAGTCGTACTACGCATATTATTTATTAAATTATTTTTATCTCCTCATCGGCTGTTGATTTAATATTTATGTAAATCCAGACATCCATTAATTCCCACAACGTCGTTAATCCTCTTAAATAATGTACATACATATGCAAATTCAGTATGAATATTACGTTAAGTGGGCGGTAGCATATCTTTTGCATGGAAAAGTACGAAAAACAAATGCATATTTATTACATTTCCGTGTTAAGATTTGTAAATTTTAGTTGGCAGAGAGATTAAGATCCCTATTTATGACCACGGTTGCTTGACAATAAGAATCTTAGCACTGTAATACGGTTGCGACAAATGGAGCATTTCGAAAAAAAATCATTTTTTAAATCGTTGGTACTTTTGCGATGGTAAAAAGTACAGAAAAGTACCAACGACTTTGACCTCGAATAACTTTTGAATAGGTAGAGATAGGGACTCACTTCTCAAGGATGAAATCATCCTAATTTTTAGCTTGATTTTTTAAGCTAAAAATCTCGAGTGTACTATTTCGGAAAACTAAAACGTTTATTTCGAAGAATATCTCCAAAATATAAGTTTTTCAGGAATTTCAGAGCCAATTCTTATCTCACAAAATTCTATAATATATCAAAGTGATTGTATGATCTAGACCGATCGATTGACACCCCACGGGAGGGTGTGAGATCACTTGACCCGGATTTGACCTAGGGGGTCATCTCAATCTTTCAACTTAGCAACGGTCCACTCATACCATTTTTTCAGTACATAAAGATTAAAATTTAATTTTTTCAAAAATGAAAATTTGTGTTGGAAACAATTCATTTGTCGTAACATAGTTAGAAATGTAAAGTTGTCAAGCAATATTGATTTATGACGTAGTTGTCTCAAAAATATCTCGCAGCAAAAATACGGCGCGAACGCTTTTCATCCTGGTTTATTTTTCCCAAAAAACATATGTTATTTGTTTTGGGGGGACACGCATTCACTATGTCTTGTATTGCATTTGTCGTGAAATTATTTTTATTATTCATGTATTTACTCAACGCACTAAAATCTAACTCAATACACAGTTGGTGGGTGGCCCTCACATAACAAATCTTGTTGGACTTGTTCACGCCAATTTTTTCAATTTTTAAAACTATTTTCTGAGACTTTGAAATCGAATTTTGAAATTATGGCTCACGCCATTATAGATAATTAGCGGATTAATAAGATAGTTTTGAAATTTTTCAATTTTCATGAGCCAATTTTGCTGAGGTACAAATTGAATATAACAGGTGGTCTTATGCTTTTTACATATTTCTTGTACCTCAGCTTTCAAAAACCACCGAAATATTGAATTTCTTCTTCGAGTAGGACAACAACGGAATTATCTATAATGGCACGAGAAAGAATTTTGAAATTCCGTCTGGCAGCTGAGAAATAATTCAAAATGTGGGGTTGTGACGTCATTGTTGTGACGTATGCTATGACTAATGGAGTCTCACGTTAATGAATTAATTTGAAAGTAAATTTTTTTGAGAGCATTCAATCAAATTGTTTACATGCATAATTAAAAATCATCATCATTATCAAAAAGGTAACAAAAAACGTGTCATGTTTAAAATACTCGAGCGTCGAAAGGGTTGTATTTGCTTTAATATTTTTAAAGTCCAATGAAAAATACAGGAAAATTAAATGGAAATATGAAAGCGATAATTTTTGCACTCATTGCATTTTTGTACAATTTCCATAAGATAGAAAATTAGGATAAAAAAAACTGTATTTTCGTCCGACTGTGTTGTCTTCTTCACGTGGATTTTCGTCTTTTGGTGGGTGTAAGTTACACCGTGTAACAGCCCTGGAAATTTAGAACGGAGCTCAAATTACCGTACTTTGATAAGGTATTATATTATAGTACTTATCTTTTGATTTTACTAAGGCGGCGACTAATGACAGATGTCAAAAGTCACCAGGACAAAAGTAAGGCGGCAAAAGCCAGAAATTTTAAGGACACAGCTGTATCGGAGACGAATTTTCACTCTGTAATCCGACTGGAGACGAATGCATGTTTCAACTTTTCTAGTCTTGCCCAACTCCACAGAGGACAAAATGTGGTCACTTTTTCCTCTAATTTATCTCCCACTGGAAAATAATTTAGCTTGAAAACATGTTTGAAACTGGGTAACAATTATTCTAGAAATTGATAGTGCATGAAAATTTTCATTTGATAGATTAGTCATAAAGATATTATCGTATTTACAGTAAATGAGACCCTTCCTTTTCAGAACAACTCCGTGTTTTCCTGGTATTTTAAGGGCAGTGGCCCCGGAAGCCGGCATCCGTTAATATTGTAGGATAGGCAGTGGCCCCGGAAGCCGGCATCCGTTAATATTGTAGGATAGGCATTGGCCGCGGAAAGCGGGGAGACACGTGGGGGCAATCCAATTTCAATTAAGATCAATGATTAAATCTATAACTAGTGCTAATCAAATATGTCACAATCAGCTAGATTTTGATTTGCATGCAAATTTATGTCCCCACGTTGTAAATGATCTTATCCGCGGCCATTGCCTATGACCACCACTGTATAAGGAAGGAAATCTGATTGAATAAAATATTTTTGGGTGGAATAATGCTCACGATAAGGAAGTGAATGACCACATTCGTCAATTTTTAAGATCTGCTTATCATGATAAGATGCGAACTACGACTTCCGGCCGAAGTATTGCTTCAGCTTCGAGTTCGTTTCGATATGCAACCTGAGCCCTGCATGATTTCAGTATGATGCACAAAGTGACCTTTCTTCTCGTCACGATGAAATATGTCGTCGTCACCGGCTGGTCCAGCCTTTCATTTACATATGTCCATACCTGTTCAATAATTTAGTTTTCATTCAAAAGTCAGTCATCCCAATTTCTGATTAATGATTTTCATTCACATTCAGTCCTTTTTTCTTTCAAATTAATTTCATTTCACTTCATCTGACTTCATTTGTTACTTCGTCCCATGTATTAAGCATAGGGTGAAAAATGAAATGACTGAGAAATCTTTCATTCACAGTCATTCATCTGAAATGACGGAATACTTCAGTCATTTTCACTCAAATCACAGAAAATTCATTGTCACTCACCATCATAATCACTCAAATGAATGAAAGTGAACAGGTATGGTTCGATTTAAGTGTGCTGCACAAAGTGACCTTTCTTCTCGTCACGATGAAATATGTCGTCGTCACTGGTCCAGCGGTGCATTTGTGTCGGCGCATGGAAAAATGGGAGCGAGACGCGAGCACAATTTTATACACAACGGAATTCCTTTACTCCCTAAAAATCGTCATGGTCAAAAACGTAACAAAAATGCGTCCTGTTTACAATTCAATACTTCAATTATTCCATTTTTATCTGAATACTTAACTTGTCATAAATAGTGAAAATATAATACAAAAATCAAGTATCGAAAGAATTTAGTCCCTTGATGGGATGCTGACTTTACTTTGGTGTGTTATTCAATTATGTCATTTTTATCAGTCATAAGGATCATTATTTTGTAATAAATCGCGTAAGTACAAACATCTTAAGCATGGAAAAGAAGTCGTCACTTGATGGAACCTTGTTTGGGGGATGAAGGACTTCATTCCTTCTTCAAATGTCTCTCAAGACTGTCTTTCTGCGTGTACGACGTCCCACAGTGGTGGGGGCAGGGGTGCCGGATTTTGTCAAATTTAATAACCAACCCACATTAATTACTCACTTACTATTAGATTTTACTACAATTTTTCTATTTATATAACTAGTCTCATTCATTTCTTCGGCTGTTTAACAATCCATTCTATTCAATTTGTCGTCATCATCGTCCAAGAATTTCCACCCCTCGTTCTTCTTTGTTATGAATTCAGTAGTACCAGAATTTTTCATGAACTTGATAAACAACTGGAAATGAGCTGAATCCAAGCCCAACTAACCAGCTTTAAGTGCATCGTAGACTACGATCTACGATGCGATGAATCTCAATCCCCAATCCTTAATCCGGGATTGACCAGTCTCTGATCGTAGTCAAGCGTTCGCAGAAAAACAGTTCCTCTGACAAGTTACACGAAGACGTGTGCACCGGAAGTTGAAGGACATCGGCGTGTCTCCAGTGCGGAAAGAAGTTCGGGACGCAAGGGTGACATATGTTCGACATCTGAGGGACGTCCACCTCAAAATCCGGCACCCTGCCCCCACTCGCGGTCAAATCGTTCACGCAAGAAAATCCAATCTGGGGACACACATTTGCAGCGAAGTTCATCCCCAGAGTTAAAGTTCCATTTGTCCCTCCCAAACAACCATAAAATGACACCGTTTATCCATGCACTTATGTTTTTATATTCTCTATTGACACAAATTGATGATAAGATTGTTAATCCTCATCCGACTGATAAATGTAGGGCATAATTGAAATTATTAAGGTGTAAACATGTTCCCAATTTTTGTTACTTTTTGACCATGAGATTTTTAATTAGTAAAGACATTCTGTTTTTATATAATAAGTCTGCTCGCTTCATCGCTTCCCATTTTCCATGTGCCGACATCATGCAAGGCTGGAACAAGTGACGACGAACTTCATCGTGACGAGAAGAAAAGTCACTTTGTCATCGCACTTAAATCGTGCTTCGGGTTGCAATATCGAAACTGACGATAGGTGAGGAAGTTAATAATTCTACAGGAAGTCTCCCTTTCATCTTATCATGATTTAAGGCCCATCTTAACAATTGATGAATAGTCCATTCACTCAATTCACTTCGCTTATCGGGACATTCCCCAAACCACCCAAAAAATATTTTATTTCAATCGCGATTTCCTTCCGTAGTTTGCGTCAATCAATAAGGCAATGACCCGTGATTAAGATAACTTAGACCGGTGCGACAGTGCAATTCTCCTATACAAATAAAACCCAGCTCATTGTTACAAAATAATTGCATATTTACAACCACCACAAGTTATAGATTTTAATCAATTATTGATCTTGAAGTTGGATTGGAAACAATATTACAATAATTCTTTATGATAAATGTATGAAGAAATTGTTCATGCACTATCAAATTTTCTAGATAGATAAATTTTTTGGGGGTTACCCATTTGAAACATGTTTTCACAGTTAAATTATGTTCTCCGTAGGAGAATAATTAGAGGAAAAATTGACCCCAATTTTGTCCTCACTGGAGTTGGGAAAGACTCGGAAAGGTTGTAACTTTATTCATCTCCCCTCTCAGAGGGATTGCACAATCTATATTTTTTGGTCTTTATCGCCTAATTTTTGTCCGGTGACTTTGACCGGAGCAATCCCGTCCCATTAGTCGCGGCCTAAGTAAAATAAAAGATATAATTCGTAAAGTAACTGGCAGGGTGTGGCAAAATACTTTATCAATTACATATTTTTGAGCTCCTGTTCTAAATTTCCGGGCTTGTTAACACCCCAAAAAGACGAAAATCTACGTGAAGAAGACAAAACAGTCGTACGAAATACCTGCTTTCGTGAAGAATAACTTCAACTTTTGATTGCTGGCGAATCTTTATTTTGTAAGTTAAAATTAGTGGGAAAAACAATATATTTTATTTAACGGGCCTAATTTTCTTTCTTATGAATATGGTAAATCCTACAAAAATGTAATGCTGCAAAAATTATTCGCTTAATATTTTATTAACATTTATTTTTCTAGTATTTCTGACTTATATAAGCGTCCAAAAAGCGTTCAAAATTAATTTTGGACATCTAAAAAGCGTTGCGAAAATTTGAGGCAAAATGCAACAAGTTTTTTTTATGCCATATTTCAATTAACGAACTTTCTGCAATCTCGTCCACACAGGTATCTAATCTCGCATTAATTTTGAAGCGTCTTTGTGTATTTGCTAATATTTTATTTGAATAATTAAGGAAAAACTGTTCTTTTAAGACTGTTTTCGTTACTTGAGAAATGAAAATTTTCGAAATCTAAAAGTATTAGGCAAAAAAAGCTTAGAAATTAATGAGAGATTAGATTACACTAGGTCACACGGATTATCAAAAGATTTAATAATAATGAACCTTGTATATTTTGCCAGATTTCCTATTTTTAGACATTTTTGGACGTTTTAAAATTTTCTGTGTCCAAAAACTGGTTAAAACCGGTTTTTGACAGTGGTTAACATCACAGCGATCTGAGGAGGAGAGACTTCCTACATGCCTCTTCAGATCTTATGCCCTTTAGATATTTGATAGCCCAAAACGAATGTAGATAACCCAGAATGGTTTGATGCCATGGCCACATTTGCGCCGGCCACACCCCCCTCAAAGGTGTGAAAACCACGAAAAATGCCCTGTTTTCATGTGCTTCATCTGCTACCATAAATCCGAGCAAAATTGATTTTTAAGTTAACCATTTTTGTTGGTTTTCACACATTTTTGGAGGGTCGCAAATGTGGCCAGGCAATGAAACCACTTTAGGGTTATCATACATCGTTGGGTTATCAAAATATGCAAAAGGCATCAAGATCTGAGAAGGGCAGGTGGTGAAGCTCTCCTTCCTGAGTTAGAGTACTATAAGAACCGCCGCCTGGTGAGATTTCCCAGTCTGCGAAATTCACTCGGAGTCTTCTGCCCAGTAGATGAAGTTTTTTAAAATTGTTAAATTATTAATTGTGAAATAACTATTTTTGAAAAGTAAAGCCACCTGATCTTTCCCACCTTTTTTTTAGTGCAGCGACAATGTTTCAAAAAAGAAATCGGCGTTTTTTGAAATCGCTCGAACCTGCGATGAAAATTGGAAAGATCGACGGACAAATATTTACGATCCGAAGACCGGCGTATTTATTCCAGCGAGGCGAATTCCCCCTGCCCTGGGGGACACTCACTGACCGACTTGTAAGTTAAAAGGGGGTTAATTAAATAGTTTAATTAGTAATTAATTATTAATTTCCTTTGACTCGCACTAGATATTGGAATCCGTGCCTGGAATGTGAAAAATTTTGTAATTGCATTCACACCCACTGGTTCCCCGACAATTATTTGAAGACTTCGGAAACGACAACGATTCGAGTAAACCCGTCGTCGTCGCGGATCAGCGAGCTTATCAGGCGGCTCAATGAACTCTGCAACAGTGCGAAAAGGACCTTGGTTGAAGAACCTTATCAAGACGAAGAATGGCTGTGGTGGGCGTCATCGCCTAGAAGTCAAGGGGGTGAGGATAAGGGAAAAATTGGAGGTGATGGATGTATCTCGGTAAGAAGAAGAGGACATGACACTCGACGAGGCCCGTTTATCAGGTGAAGATAAGCTCGTCGGTGCAGAAATGGGGCGTGATTTGTCCCCCGACTTTAAAGAACTCATCGAGTTTTTCCCCAGAGTTGCCGGCGTACAAGGTGAAAGATGAAAATTGGAGGATGTTCGGATTAACGACTTTTGAGTGGCGGTTGATCGAGAAGTTTTATGGCTTTGCAATCGCGATCAAGTATGTACAAAGAATTAATTAATTAGGCTATAATCTGACCTTAAATTACAAAGAATAGAAGTCTTAGATTTCGAACAAATTAGTGTAAATCGATCACAAAATTTGATTAGTATGAAATTTGCGAAAGATACGATCTCCCAATGGGCACGTTTGCAGAGATGTTTGCATCCAAAGAGGAGAAAAGGCGCAGTAAATTTGGAAAGTGTAAAATTTGTCGGCTTTTGTATGCGATTTTCTCCTCTTTGGATTAAATATCTCTGCCAAACGTTGCCCATTGGGAGATCGTGTCTTTTTCCAAATTTCATACTAGCTAAATTTGTAAATCGATTGACACTAATTGCTATAAATCAGATCCCATACGCTGGGTCTACCTCTATTTTTCAGTATTAATATTAATTAAACGCTATTTTTGTTAAATGTTCTCAGGTCGAGGAGACATCGAAGAGGAAAAGCGTGCCCGAGAATACTTTCGTTTGAGCATGTTCGCTCGTCCCGAGAAGGACGTCATCAAACCCGTGGCGCTACCACGATTGGGAAGAAGACCTCTTCGCCAACTTATCGCACACTGAACTCTTCGGGATCGTCAGAGTGCGTGAAATATTGCAAATTTAAGCATGCTAATTTGCATAGGATTAATTTATTTTAATTTTTTGCTAGCGGTTCACGAAGCTAATGATTTCTGATTTGTACATCCCTCTGGCTAAATGGTAACCTTGTGCGCGGATTCTCGCGTGGCCGACTTGGGCTGGGCCGCTGGCTGACGGGCTTTCCCGGAAATGTGGGACTCTGGGTTGGAGGAATTTTGCGAGGGGCAATTCGACCGATGTGGGATGGAAGCCCCAGATGTTCAGCTTGCATAAGGACAGTTCTCGCAGGCAACGCCCCAGGTCGACACTCCTGTGGAGAAGAGGATTTGGAAGGCTGTGCCGCAGTTTCGACGCGCTGGTGGAATTCGTTAATGATGAAAGGGAATGGGAATACTGGATTTTTTGGGGGTTTTAATAATTGGATAATTGTGTGTGAGTTTATTTATTTAAAATGAGATCAGTTAATGTAGGACTGGCATGATAAATTCGCCAAAATCAGCACATTTTTAATCATTTCTCGGCTCTGGGAGCTTATTTTAAATTCTGGACACAAATTTGTATTCAATAGTTGCTTAATAGAATAGCGGTGAGTTTCTAAACCAGTTTCGATGAGTTCCAATTTTTCTGAAGGTTCTAACTTGAGTTCTCTTCCTTCAAGAAGTGTCAATTCCGGAGTGTATATTTTTTGAAAATTGGGAACGACCTGCTCTACAAAGTTTTGTCCAGAATTTTAAAATAAATTTCCAGAGGCGAGAAAATCATTAAAAGTGGTTGATTTGGGTGATTCGAGTCCTATTTAATAACTAATTATCATTAATTTGGTTAATTTCAGGTGGTTCTTAATAATTTATGCAAATCTCAAGTTGGGAGAGGAAATAATTTTCACCTTTTTATAGTTCTTGATCCATTTACACGTGTGTTTTTTTTCATGGATGGTTTAGTTATTACCTATCATTAACAATTTGTTATAGTAAATTAGGCCATAATTTTCATTAGTCGTGTCGTTATTAAAAAATGAATTGTAGTGAGCATTTTTATACTGTAGTTTTAACACAGTTAATTATTTCGTAGATAATTAAGTCCCAATGAATCTTTTTAAGTTGGTAAAGTTCTAAAATGTTACGAGATTTGGTTAACAAATTGAAAAAATAATGTCCATAAAGTAGTAAATTCTAATAACCGTTGATCTTTTTACATTAGCAAAACTCATGTTTTTTTAAGGAACATATTTTGACTGTTTTTTCTTTAACATATGGCAAATATTAGTTTTTATTGAAATGTTCCAGCTTGAATTTTGCATGGAATGAAATTGAGAATGTGTTCTCTTCTCGGATATCAGGAAATTTACAGCGTGTGTGTATGTACTTTGAGTGGGTTGTTGTTGTAAAATGAGAAGATATCTATATTTATAAACAATAATTAGAATTGTACGTACATGGAATTGTGAGGAGGACTGAATCTGAACTAGCGTGGGTTGGTTGGTTATTTAACT